>NC_133960.1:4113739-4415123 GCF_031877795.1 Strix aluco
TGTGAACACTTCTGCTTCCCAGGCACAGAGAAGGTGCTATCAGGGAATTCTCTGCCTGCCTTTCCCCAGTGCTCTGCAAGCTCTCCAGGACAACATAATATCTGGGGCTCTTTGCTTTCTTTCCTTCTGAACAAGTGTTACTGTTTTCTGCACAAAAGCGATTCTGCGAAGCAATGTGAACAGGCACAGAGAAGGTGCTAGCAGGGAATTCTCTGCCTGCCTTTCCCCAGTGCTCTGCAAGCTCTCCAGGACAACATAAAATCTGGGGCTCTGTGCTTTCTTTCGTTCTGAACAAGTGTTAGTGTTTTCTGCACAAAAGCGATTCTTGTGAAGCAATGTGAACACTTCTGCTTCCCAGGCACAGAGAAGGTGCTAGCAAGGAATTCTCTGCCTGCCTTTCCCCAGTGCTCTGCAAGCTCTCCAGGACAACAGCAAATCTGGGGCTCTGTGCTTTCTTTCGTTCTGAACAAGTGTTACTGTTTTCTGCACAAAAGCGATTCTGCGAAGCAATGTGAACAGGCACAGAGAAGGTGCTATCAGGGAACTCTCTGCCTGCCTTTCCCCAGTGCTCTGCAAGCTCTCCAGGGCAACATAATATCTGGGGCTCTGTGCTTTCTTTCGTTCTGAACAAGTGTTACTGTTTTCTGCACAAAAGCGATTCTGCCAAGCAATGTGAACACTTCTGCTTCCCAGGCACAGAGAAGGTGCTAGCAGGTAATTCTCTGCCTGCCTTTCCCCAGAGCTCTGCAAGCTCTCCAGGACAACATAGAATCTGGGGCTGTGTGCTTTCTTTCGTTCTGAACAAGTGTTACTGTTTTCTGCACAAAAGCGATTCTTGCGAAGCAATGTGAACACTTCTGCTTCCCAGGCACAGAGAAGGTGCTAGCAAGGAATTCTCTGCCTGCCTTTCCCCAGTGCTCTGCAAGCTCTCCAGGACAACATAAAATCTGGGGCTCTGTGCTTTCTTTCCTTCTGAACAAGTGTTAGTGTTTTCTGCACAAAAGCGATTCTGCGAAGCAATGTGAACAGGCACAGAGAAGGTGCTATCAGGGAACTCTCTGCCTGCCTTTCCCCAGTGCTCTGCAAGCTCTCCAGGACAACATAGAATCTGGGGCTCTGTGCTTTCTTTCGTTCTGAACAAGTGTTACTGTTTTCTGCACAAAAGCGATTCTTGCGAAGCAATGTGAACACTTCTGCTTCCCAGGCACAGAGAAGGTGCTATCAGGGAATTCTCTGCCTGCCTTTCCCCAGTGCTCTGCAAGCTCTCCAGGACAACATAGAATCTGGGGCTCTGTGCTTTCTTTCGTTCTGAACAAGTGTTACTGTTTTCTGCACAAAAGCGATTCTGCCAAGCAATGTGAACACTTCTGCTTCCCAGGCACAGAGAAGGTGCTAGCAGGGAATTCTCTGCCTGCTTTTCCCCAGTGCTCTGCAAGCTCTCCAGAAAAACATAGAATCTGGGGCTCTGTGCTTTCTTTCGTTCTGAACAAGTGTTACTGTTTTCTGCACAAAAGCGATTCTGCGAAGCAATGTGAACACTTCTGCTTCCCAGGCACAGAGAAGGTGCTAGCAAGGAATTCTGTGTTTGCCTTTCCCCAGTGCTCTGCAAGCTCTCCAGGACAACATAGAATCTGGGGCTCTGTGCTTTCTTTCGTTCTGAACAAGTGTTAGTGTTTTCTGCACAAAAGCAATTCTTGCGAAGCAATGTGAACACTTCTGCTTCCCAGGCACAGAGAAGGTGCTAGCAGGGAATTCTCTGCCTGCCTTTCCCCAGTGCTCTGCAAGCTCTCCAGGACAACATAGAATCTGGGGCTCTGTGCTTTCTTTCGTTATGAACAAGTGTTACAGTTTTCTGCACAAAAGCGATTCTGCGAAGCAATGTGAACACTTCTGCTTCCCAGGCACAGAGAAGGTGCTAGCAAGGAATTCTCTGCCTGCCTTTCCCCAGTGCTCTGCAAGCTCTCCAGGACAACATAAAATCTGGGGCTCTGTGCTTTCTTTCCTTCTGAACAAGTGTTAGTGTTTTCTGCACAAAAGCGAATCTTGCGAAGCAATGTGAACACTTCTGCTTCCCAGGCACAGAGAAGGTGCTATCAGGGAATTCTCTGCCTGCCTTTCCCCAGTGCTCTGCAAGCTCTCCAGGGCAACATAATATCTGGGGCTCTTTGCTTTCTTTCCTTCTGAACAAGTGTTACTGTTTTCTGCACAAAAGCAATTCTGCGAAGCAATGTGAACAGGCACAGAGAAGGTGCTAGCAGGGAATTCTCTGCCTGCCTTTCCCCAGTGCTCTGCAAGCTCTCCAGGACAACATAAAATCTGGGGCTCTGTGCTTTCTTTCGTTCTGAAGAAGTGTTACTGTTTTCTGCACAAAAGCGATTCTGCGAAGCAATGTGAACACTTCTGCTTAGCCAGGCACAGAGAAGGTGCTAGCAAGGAATTCTCTGTTTCCCTTTCCCCAGTGCTCTGCAAGCTCTCCAGGACAACATAAAATCTGGGGCTCTGTGCTTTCTTTCGTTCTGAACAAGTGTTAGTGTTTTCTGCACAAAAGCGATTCTTGTGAAGCAATGTGAACACTTCTGCTTCCCAGGCACAGAGAAGGTGCTAGCAGGGAATTCTCTGCCTGCCTTTCCCCAGTGCTCTGCAAGCTCTGCAGGACAACATAGAATCTGGGGCTCTGTGCTTTCTTTCGTTCTGAACAAGTGTTACTGTTTTCTGCACAAAAGCGATTCTGCGAAGCAATGTGAACACTTCTGCTTCCCAGGCACAGAGAAGGTGCTAGCAAGGAATTCTGTGTTTGCCTTTCCCCAGTGCTCTGCAAGCTCTCCAGGACAACATAAAATCTGGGGCTCTGTGCTTTCTTTCCTTCTGAACAAGTGTTAGTGTTTTCTGCACAAAAGCGATTCTGCGAAGCAATGTGAACAGGCACAGAGAAGGTGCTATCAGGGAATTCTCTGCCTGCCTTTCCCCAGTGCTCTGCAAGCTCTCCAGGACAACATAGAATCTGGGGCTCTGTGCTTTCTTTCCTTCTGAACAAGTGTTACTGTTTTCTGCACAAAAGCGATTCTGCGAAGCAATGTGAACAGGCACAGAGAAGGTGCTATCAGGGAATTCTCTGCCTGCCTTTCCCCAGTGCTCTGCAAGCTCTCCAGGACAACATAAAATCTGGGGCTCTTTGCTTTCTTTCCTTCTGAACAATTGTTAGTGTTGTCTGCACAAAAGCGATTCTGCGAAGCAATGTGAACAGGCACAGAGAAGGTGCTAGCAGGGAATTCTCTGCCTGCCTTTCCCCAGTGCTCTGCAAGCTCTCCAGGACAACATAGAATCTGGGGCTCTGTGCTTTCTTTCCTTCTGAACAAGTGTTACTGTTTTCTGCACAAAAGCGATTGTGCGAAGCAATGTGAACACTTCTGCTTCCCAGGCACAGAGAAGGTGCTAGCAAGGAATTCTCTGCCTGCCTTTCCCCAGTGCTCTGCAAGCTCTCCAGGACAACGTAGAATCTGGGGCTCTGTGCTTTCTTTCGTTCTGAACAAGTGTTAGTGTTTTCTGCACAAAAGCGATTCTTGTGAAGCAATGTGAACACTTCTGCTTCCCAGGCACAGAGAAGGTGCTAGCAAGGAATTCTCTGCCTGCCTTTCCCCAGTGCTCTGCAAGCTCTCCAGGACAACATAAAATCTGGGGCTCTGTGCTTTCTTTCCTTCTGAACAAGTGTTAGTGTTTTCTGCACAAAAGCGATTGTGCGAAGCAATGTGAACAGGCACAGAGAAGGTGCTATCAGGGAATTCTCTGCCTGCCTTTCCCCAGTGCTCTGCAAGCTCTCCAGGACAACATAGAATCTGGGGCTCTGTGCTTTCTTTCCTTCTGAACAAGTGTTACTGTTTTCTGCACAAAAGCGATTGTGCGAAGCAATGTGAACACTTCTGCTTCCCAGGCACAGAGAAGGTGCTAGCAAGGAATTCTCTGCCTGCCTTTCCCCAGTGCTCTGCAAGCTCTCCAGGACAACATAAAATCTGGGGCTCTGTGCTTTCTTTCGTTCTGAACAAGTGTTACTGTTTTCTGCACAAAAGCGATTCTGCGAAGCAATGTGAACACTTCTGCTTCCCAGGCACAGAGAAGGTGCTAGCAAGGAATTCTCTGCCTGCCTTTCCCCAGTGCTCTGCAAGCTCTCCAGGACAACATAGAATCTGGGGCTCTGTGCTTTCTTTCGTTATGAACAAGTGTTACAGTTTTCTGCACAAAAGCGATTCTGCGAAGCAATGTGAACACTTCTGCTTCCCAGGCACAGAGAAGGTGCTAGCAAGGAATTCTCTGCCTGCCTTTCCCCAGTGCTCTGCAAGCTCTCCAGGACAACATAAAATCTGGGGCTCTGTGCTTTCTTTCCTTCTGAACAAGTGTTAGTGTTTTCTGCACAAAAGCGATTCTTGCGAAGCAATGTGAACACTTCTGCTTCCCAGGCACAGAGAAGGTGCTAGCAAGGAATTCTCTGCCTGCCTTTCCCCAGTGCTCTGCAAGCTCTCCAGGACAACATAAAATCTGGGGCTCTGTGCTTTCTTTCCTTCTGAACAAGTGTTACTGTTTTCTGCACAAAAGCGATTCTGCGAAGCAATGTGAACAGGCACAGAGAAGGTGCTATCAGGGAATTCTCTGCCTGCCTTTCCCCAGTGCTCTGCAAGCTCTCCAGGACAACATAAAATCTGGGGCTCTGTGCTTTCTTTCCTTCTGAACAAGTGTTACTGTTTTCTGCACAAAAGCGATTCTGCGAAGCAATGTGAACAGGCACAGAGAAGGTGCTATCAGGGAATTCTCTGCCTGCCTTTCCCCAGTGCTCTGCAAGCTCTCCAGGACAACATAAAATCTGGGGCTCTGTGCTTTCTTTCGTTCTGAACAATTGTTAGTGTTGTCTGCACAAAAGCGATTCTGCGAAGCAATGTGAACAGGCACAGAGAAGGTGCTAGCAGGGAATTCTCTGCCTGCCTTTCCCCAGTGCTCTGCAAGCTCTCCAGGACAACATAGAATCTGGGGCTCTGTGCTTTCTTTCCTTCTGAACAAGTGTTACTGTTTTCTGCACAAAAGCGATTGTGCGAAGCAATGTGAACACTTCTGCTTCCCAGGCACAGAGAAGGTGCTAGCAGGTAATTCTCTGCCTGCCTTTCCCCAGAGCTCTGCAAGCTCTCCAGGACAACATAAAATCTGGGGCTCTGTGCTTTCTTTCGTTCTGAACAAGTGTTAGTGTTTTCTGCACAAAAGCGATTCTTGCGAAGCAATGTGAACACTTCTGCTTCCCAGGCACAGAGAAGGTGCTAGCAAGGAATTCTCTGTTTCCCTTTCCCCAGTGCTCTGCAAGCTCTCCAGGACAACATAAAATCTGGGGCTCTGTGCTTTCTTTCGTTCTGAACAAGTGTTACTGTTTTCTGCACAAAAGCGATTCTGCGAAGCAATGTGAACAGGCACAGAGAAGGTGCTATCAGGGAATTCTCTGCCTGCCTTTCCCCAGTGCTCTGCAAGCTCTCCAGGACAACAGCAAATCTGGAGTTCTGTGCTTTCTTTCCTTCTGAACAAGTGTTACTGTTTTCTGCACAAAAGCAATTCTGCGAAGCAATGTGAACACTTCTGCTTCCCAGGCACAGAGAAGGTGCTAGCAAGGAATTCTCTGCCTGCCTTTCCCCAGTGCTCTGCAAGCTCTCCAGGACAACATAGAATCTGGGGCTCTGTGCTTTCTTTCGTTCTGAACAAGTGTTACTGTTTTCTGCACAAAAGCGATTCTGCGAAGCAATGTGAACAGGCACAGAGAAGGTGCTATCAGGGAATTCTCTGCCTGCCTGTCCCCAGTGCTCTGCAAGCTCTCCAGGACAACATAGAATCTGGGGCTCTGTGCTTTCTTTCCTTCTGAACAAGTGTTAGTGTTTTCTGCACAAAAGCGATTCTGCGAAGCAATGTGAACAGGCACAGAGAAGGTGCTATCAGGGAATTCTCTGCCTGCCTTTCCCCAGTGCTCTGCAAGCTCTCCAGGGCAACATAATATCTGGGGCTCTTTGCTTTCTTTCATTCTGAACAAGTGTTACTGTTTTCTGCACAAAAGCGATTCTGCGAAGCAATGTGAACAGGCACAGAGAAGGTGCTATCAGGGAATTCTCTGCCTGCCTTTCCCCAGTGCTGTGCAAGCTCTCCAGGACAACATAAAATCTGGGGCTCTGTTCTTTCTTTCGTTCTGAAGAAGTGTTACTGTTTTCTGCACAAAAGCGATTCTGCGAAGCAATGTGAACACTTCTGCTTCCCAGGCACAGAGAAGGTGCTAGAAGGAATTCTCTGTTTGCCTTTCCCCAGTGCTCTGCAAGCTCTCCAGGACAACATAAAATCTGGGGCTCTGTGCTTTCTTTCGTTATGAACAAGTGTTAGTGTTTTCTGCACAAAAGCGATTCTGCGAAGCAATGTGAACACTTCTGCTTCCCAGGCACAGAGAAGGTGCTAGCAAGGAATTCTCTGCCTGCCTTTCCCCAGTGCTCTGCAAGCTCTCCAGGACAACATAGAATCTGGGGCTCTGTGCTTTCTTTCCTTCAGAACAAGTGTTACTGTTTTCTGCACAAAAGCGATTCTTGCGAAGCGATGTGAACACTTCTGCTTCCCAGGCACAGAGAAGGTGCTAGCAGGAAATTCTCTGCCTGCCGTTCCCCAGTGCTCTGCAAGCTCTGCAGGACAACATAGAATCTGGGGCTCTGTGCTTTCTTTCGTTCTGAACAAGTGTTACTGTTTTCTGCACAAAAGCGATTCTGCCAAGCAATGTGAACACTTCTGCTTCCCAGGCACAGAGAAGGTGCTAGCAGGTAATTCTCTGCCTGCCTTTCCCCAGAGCTCTGCAAGCTCTCCAGGACAACATAGAATCTGGGGCTGTGTGCTTTCTTCCGTTCTGAACAAGTGTTACTGTTTTCTGCACAAAAGCGATTCTTGCGAAGCAATGTGAACACTTCTGCTTCCCAGGCACAGAGAAGGTGCTAGCAGGGAATTCTCTGCCTGCCTTTCCCCAGTGCTCTGCAAGCTCTCCAGGGCAACATAATATCTGGGGCTCTTTGCTTTCTTTCCTTCTGAACAAGTGTTACTGTTTTCTGCACAAAAGCGATTCTGCGAAGCAATGTGAACACTTCTGCTTCCCAGGCACAGAGAAGGTGCTAGCAAGGAATTCTCTGCCTGCCTTTCCCCAGTGCTCTGCAAGCTCTCCAGGACAACATAAAATCTGGGGCTCTGTGCTTTCTTTCCTTCTGAACAAGTGTTAGTGTTTTCTGCACAAAAGCGATTGTGCGAAGCAATGTGAACAGGCACAGAGAAGGTGCTATCAGGGAATTCTCTGCCTGCCTTTCCCCAGTGCTCTGCAAGCTCTCCAGGACAACATAGAATCTGGGGCTCTGTGCTTTCTTTCCTTCTGAACAAGTGTTACTGTTTTCTGCACAAAAGCGATTGTGCGAAGCAATGTGAACACTTCTGCTTCCCAGGCACAGAGAAGGTGCTAGCAAGGAATTCTCTGCCTGCCTTTCCCCAGTGCTCTGCAAGCTCTCCAGGACAACATAAAATCTGGGGCTCTGTGCTTTCTTTCGTTCTGAACAAGTGTTACTGTTTTCTGCACAAAAGCGATTCTGCGAAGCAATGTGAACACTTCTGCTTCCCAGGCACAGAGAAGGTGCTAGCAAGGAATTCTCTGCCTGCCTTTCCCCAGTGCTCTGCAAGCTCTCCAGGACAACATAGAATCTGGGGCTCTGTGCTTTCTTTCGTTATGAACAAGTGTTACAGTTTTCTGCACAAAAGCGATTCTGCGAAGCAATGTGAACACTTCTGCTTCCCAGGCACAGAGAAGGTGCTAGCAAGGAATTCTCTGCCTGCCTTTCCCCAGTGCTCTGCAAGCTCTCCAGGACAACATAAAATCTGGGGCTCTGTGCTTTCTTTCCTTCTGAACAAGTGTTAGTGTTTTCTGCACAAAAGCGATTCTTGCGAAGCAATGTGAACACTTCTGCTTCCCAGGCACAGAGAAGGTGCTAGCAAGGAATTCTCTGCCTGCCTTTCCCCAGTGCTCTGCAAGCTCTCCAGGACAACATAAAATCTGGGGCTCTGTGCTTTCTTTCCTTCTGAACAAGTGTTACTGTTTTCTGCACAAAAGCGATTCTGCGAAGCAATGTGAACAGGCACAGAGAAGGTGCTATCAGGGAATTCTCTGCCTGCCTTTCCCCAGTGCTCTGCAAGCTCTCCAGGACAACATAAAATCTGGGGCTCTGTGCTTTCTTTCCTTCTGAACAAGTGTTACTGTTTTCTGCACAAAAGCGATTCTGCGAAGCAATGTGAACAGGCACAGAGAAGGTGCTATCAGGGAATTCTCTGCCTGCCTTTCCCCAGTGCTCTGCAAGCTCTCCAGGACAACATAAAATCTGGGGCTCTGTGCTTTCTTTCGTTCTGAACAATTGTTAGTGTTGTCTGCACAAAAGCGATTCTGCGAAGCAATGTGAACAGGCACAGAGAAGGTGCTAGCAGGGAATTCTCTGCCTGCCTTTCCCCAGTGCTCTGCAAGCTCTCCAGGACAACATAGAATCTGGGGCTCTGTGCTTTCTTTCCTTCTGAACAAGTGTTACTGTTTTCTGCACAAAAGCGATTGTGCGAAGCAATGTGAACACTTCTGCTTCCCAGGCACAGAGAAGGTGCTAGCAGGTAATTCTCTGCCTGCCTTTCCCCAGAGCTCTGCAAGCTCTCCAGGACAACATAAAATCTGGGGCTCTGTGCTTTCTTTCGTTCTGAACAAGTGTTAGTGTTTTCTGCACAAAAGCGATTCTTGCGAAGCAATGTGAACACTTCTGCTTCCCAGGCACAGAGAAGGTGCTAGCAAGGAATTCTCTGTTTCCCTTTCCCCAGTGCTCTGCAAGCTCTCCAGGACAACATAAAATCTGGGGCTCTGTGCTTTCTTTCGTTCTGAACAAGTGTTACTGTTTTCTGCACAAAAGCGATTCTGCGAAGCAATGTGAACAGGCACAGAGAAGGTGCTATCAGGGAATTCTCTGCCTGCCTTTCCCCAGTGCTCTGCAAGCTCTCCAGGACAACAGCAAATCTGGAGTTCTGTGCTTTCTTTCCTTCTGAACAAGTGTTACTGTTTTCTGCACAAAAGCAATTCTGCGAAGCAATGTGAACACTTCTGCTTCCCAGGCACAGAGAAGGTGCTAGCAAGGAATTCTCTGCCTGCCTTTCCCCAGTGCTCTGCAAGCTCTCCAGGACAACATAGAATCTGGGGCTCTGTGCTTTCTTTCGTTCTGAACAAGTGTTACTGTTTTCTGCACAAAAGCGATTCTGCGAAGCAATGTGAACAGGCACAGAGAAGGTGCTATCAGGGAATTCTCTGCCTGCCTGTCCCCAGTGCTCTGCAAGCTCTCCAGGACAACATAGAATCTGGGGCTCTGTGCTTTCTTTCCTTCTGAACAAGTGTTAGTGTTTTCTGCACAAAAGCGATTCTGCGAAGCAATGTGAACAGGCACAGAGAAGGTGCTATCAGGGAATTCTCTGCCTGCCTTTCCCCAGTGCTCTGCAAGCTCTCCAGGGCAACATAATATCTGGGGCTCTTTGCTTTCTTTCATTCTGAACAAGTGTTACTGTTTTCTGCACAAAAGCGATTCTGCGAAGCAATGTGAACAGGCACAGAGAAGGTGCTATCAGGGAATTCTCTGCCTGCCTTTCCCCAGTGCTGTGCAAGCTCTCCAGGACAACATAAAATCTGGGGCTCTGTTCTTTCTTTCGTTCTGAAGAAGTGTTACTGTTTTCTGCACAAAAGCGATTCTGCGAAGCAATGTGAACACTTCTGCTTCCCAGGCACAGAGAAGGTGCTAGAAGGAATTCTCTGTTTGCCTTTCCCCAGTGCTCTGCAAGCTCTCCAGGACAACATAAAATCTGGGGCTCTGTGCTTTCTTTCGTTATGAACAAGTGTTAGTGTTTTCTGCACAAAAGCGATTCTGCGAAGCAATGTGAACACTTCTGCTTCCCAGGCACAGAGAAGGTGCTAGCAAGGAATTCTCTGCCTGCCTTTCCCCAGTGCTCTGCAAGCTCTCCAGGACAACATAGAATCTGGGGCTCTGTGCTTTCTTTCCTTCAGAACAAGTGTTACTGTTTTCTGCACAAAAGCGATTCTTGCGAAGCGATGTGAACACTTCTGCTTCCCAGGCACAGAGAAGGTGCTAGCAGGAAATTCTCTGCCTGCCGTTCCCCAGTGCTCTGCAAGCTCTGCAGGACAACATAGAATCTGGGGCTCTGTGCTTTCTTTCGTTCTGAACAAGTGTTACTGTTTTCTGCACAAAAGCGATTCTGCCAAGCAATGTGAACACTTCTGCTTCCCAGGCACAGAGAAGGTGCTAGCAGGTAATTCTCTGCCTGCCTTTCCCCAGAGCTCTGCAAGCTCTCCAGGACAACATAGAATCTGGGGCTGTGTGCTTTCTTCCGTTCTGAACAAGTGTTACTGTTTTCTGCACAAAAGCGATTCTTGCGAAGCAATGTGAACACTTCTGCTTCCCAGGCACAGAGAAGGTGCTAGCAGGGAATTCTCTGCCTGCCTTTCCCCAGTGCTCTGCAAGCTCTCCAGGGCAACATAATATCTGGGGCTCTTTGCTTTCTTTCCTTCTGAACAAGTGTTACTGTTTTCTGCACAAAAGCGATTCTGCGAAGCAATGTGAACAGGCACAGAGAAGGTGCTAGCAGGGAATTCTCTGCCTGCCTTTCCCCAGTGCTCTGCAAGCTCTCCAGGACAACATAAAATCTGGGGCTCTGTGCTTTCTTTCGTTCTGAACAAGTGTTAGTGTTTTCTGCACAAAAGCGATTCTTGTGAAGCAATGTGAACACTTCTGCTTCCCAGGCACAGAGAAGGTGCTAGCAAGGAATTCTCTGCCTGCCTTTCCCCAGTGCTCTGCAAGCTCTCCAGGACAACAGCAAATCTGGGGCTCTGTGCTTTCTTTCGTTCTGAACAAGTGTTACTGTTTTCTGCACAAAAGCGATTCTGCGAAGCAATGTGAACAGGCACAGAGAAGGTGCTATCAGGGAACTCTCTGCCTGCCTTTCCCCAGTGCTCTGCAAGCTCTCCAGGGCAACATAATATCTGGGGCTCTGTGCTTTCTTTCGTTCTGAACAAGTGTTACTGTTTTCTGCACAAAAGCGATTCTGCCAAGCAATGTGAACACTTCTGCTTCCCAGGCACAGAGAAGGTGCTAGCAGGTAATTCTCTGCCTGCCTTTCCCCAGAGCTCTGCAAGCTCTCCAGGACAACATAGAATCTGGGGCTGTGTGCTTTCTTTCGTTCTGAACAAGTGTTACTGTTTTCTGCACAAAAGCGATTCTTGCGAAGCAATGTGAACACTTCTGCTTCCCAGGCACAGAGAAGGTGCTAGCAAGGAATTCTCTGCCTGCCTTTCCCCAGTGCTCTGCAAGCTCTCCAGGACAACATAAAATCTGGGGCTCTGTGCTTTCTTTCCTTCTGAACAAGTGTTAGTGTTTTCTGCACAAAAGCGATTCTGCGAAGCAATGTGAACAGGCACAGAGAAGGTGCTATCAGGGAACTCTCTGCCTGCCTTTCCCCAGTGCTCTGCAAGCTCTCCAGGACAACATAGAATCTGGGGCTCTGTGCTTTCTTTCGTTCTGAACAAGTGTTACTGTTTTCTGCACAAAAGCGATTCTTGCGAAGCAATGTGAACACTTCTGCTTCCCAGGCACAGAGAAGGTGCTATCAGGGAATTCTCTGCCTGCCTTTCCCCAGTGCTCTGCAAGCTCTCCAGGACAACATAGAATCTGGGGCTCTGTGCTTTCTTTCGTTCTGAACAAGTGTTACTGTTTTCTGCACAAAAGCGATTCTGCCAAGCAATGTGAACACTTCTGCTTCCCAGGCACAGAGAAGGTGCTAGCAGGGAATTCTCTGCCTGCTTTTCCCCAGTGCTCTGCAAGCTCTCCAGAAAAACATAGAATCTGGGGCTCTGTGCTTTCTTTCGTTCTGAACAAGTGTTACTGTTTTCTGCACAAAAGCGATTCTGCGAAGCAATGTGAACACTTCTGCTTCCCAGGCACAGAGAAGGTGCTAGCAAGGAATTCTGTGTTTGCCTTTCCCCAGTGCTCTGCAAGCTCTCCAGGACAACATAGAATCTGGGGCTCTGTGCTTTCTTTCGTTCTGAACAAGTGTTAGTGTTTTCTGCACAAAAGCAATTCTTGCGAAGCAATGTGAACACTTCTGCTTCCCAGGCACAGAGAAGGTGCTAGCAGGGAATTCTCTGCCTGCCTTTCCCCAGTGCTCTGCAAGCTCTCCAGGACAACATAGAATCTGGGGCTCTGTGCTTTCTTTCGTTATGAACAAGTGTTACAGTTTTCTGCACAAAAGCGATTCTGCGAAGCAATGTGAACACTTCTGCTTCCCAGGCACAGAGAAGGTGCTAGCAAGGAATTCTCTGCCTGCCTTTCCCCAGTGCTCTGCAAGCTCTCCAGGACAACATAAAATCTGGGGCTCTGTGCTTTCTTTCCTTCTGAACAAGTGTTAGTGTTTTCTGCACAAAAGCGAATCTTGCGAAGCAATGTGAACACTTCTGCTTCCCAGGCACAGAGAAGGTGCTATCAGGGAATTCTCTGCCTGCCTTTCCCCAGTGCTCTGCAAGCTCTCCAGGGCAACATAATATCTGGGGCTCTTTGCTTTCTTTCCTTCTGAACAAGTGTTACTGTTTTCTGCACAAAAGCAATTCTGCGAAGCAATGTGAACAGGCACAGAGAAGGTGCTAGCAGGGAATTCTCTGCCTGCCTTTCCCCAGTGCTCTGCAAGCTCTCCAGGACAACATAAAATCTGGGGCTCTGTGCTTTCTTTCGTTCTGAAGAAGTGTTACTGTTTTCTGCACAAAAGCGATTCTGCGAAGCAATGTGAACACTTCTGCTTAGCCAGGCACAGAGAAGGTGCTAGCAAGGAATTCTGTGTTTGCCTTTCCCCAGTGCTCTGCAAGCTCTCCAGGACAACATAAAATCTGGGGCTCTGTGCTTTCTTTCGTTCTGAACAAGTGTTAGTGTTTTCTGCACAAAAGCGATTCTTGTGAAGCAATGTGAACACTTCTGCTTCCCAGGCACAGAGAAGGTGCTAGCAGGGAATTCTCTGCCTGCCTTTCCCCAGTGCTCTGCAAGCTCTGCAGGACAACATAGAATCTGGGGCTCTGTGCTTTCTTTCGTTCTGAACAAGTGTTACTGTTTTCTGCACAAAAGCGATTCTGCGAAGCAATGTGAACACTTCTGCTTCCCAGGCACAGAGAAGGTGCTAGCAAGGAATTCTGTGTTTGCCTTTCCCCAGTGCTCTGCAAGCTCTCCAGGACAACATAAAATCTGGGGCTCTGTGCTTTCTTTCCTTCTGAACAAGTGTTAGTGTTTTCTGCACAAAAGCGATTCTGCGAAGCAATGTGAACAGGCACAGAGAAGGTGCTATCAGGGAATTCTCTGCCTGCCTTTCCCCAGTGCTCTGCAAGCTCTCCAGGACAACATAGAATCTGGGGCTCTGTGCTTTCTTTCCTTCTGAACAAGTGTTAGTGTTTTCTGCACAAAAGCGATTCTGCGAAGCAATGTGAACAGGCACAGAGAAGGTGCTATCAGGGAATTCTCTGCCTGCCTTTCCCCAGTGCTCTGCAAGCTCTCCAGGACAACATAGAATCTGGGGCTCTGTGCTTTCTTTCCTTCTGAACAAGTGTTACTGTTTTCTGCACAAAAGCGATTCTGCGAAGCAATGTGAACAGGCACAGAGAAGGTGCTATCAGGGAATTCTCTGCCTGCCTTTCCCCAGTGCTCTGCAAGCTCTCCAGGACAACATAAAATCTGGGGCTCTTTGCTTTCTTTCCTTCTGAACAATTGTTAGTGTTGTCTGCACAAAAGCGATTCTGCGAAGCAATGTGAACAGGCACAGAGAAGGTGCTAGCAGGGAATTCTCTGCCTGCCTTTCCCCAGTGCTCTGCAAGCTCTCCAGGACAACATAGAATCTGGGGCTCTGTGCTTTCTTTCCTTCTGAACAAGTGTTACTGTTTTCTGCACAAAAGCGATTGTGCGAAGCAATGTGAACACTTCTGCTTCCCAGGCACAGAGAAGGTGCTAGCAAGGAATTCTCTGCCTGCCTTTCCCCAGTGCTCTGCAAGCTCTCCAGGACAACGTAGAATCTGGGGCTCTGTGCTTTCTTTCGTTCTGAACAAGTGTTAGTGTTTTCTGCACAAAAGCGATTCTTGTGAAGCAATGTGAACACTTCTGCTTCCCAGGCACAGAGAAGGTGCTAGCAAGGAATTCTCTGCCTGCCTTTCCCCAGTGCTCTGCAAGCTCTCCAGGACAACATAAAATCTGGGGCTCTGTGCTTTCTTTCCTTCTGAACAAGTGTTAGTGTTTTCTGCACAAAAGCGATTGTGCGAAGCAATGTGAACAGGCACAGAGAAGGTGCTATCAGGGAATTCTCTGCCTGCCTTTCCCCAGTGCTCTGCAAGCTCTCCAGGACAACATAGAATCTGGGGCTCTGTGCTTTCTTTCCTTCTGAACAAGTGTTACTGTTTTCTGCACAAAAGCGATTGTGCGAAGCAATGTGAACACTTCTGCTTCCCAGGCACAGAGAAGGTGCTAGCAAGGAATTCTCTGCCTGCCTTTCCCCAGTGCTCTGCAAGCTCTCCAGGACAACATAAAATCTGGGGCTCTGTGCTTTCTTTCGTTCTGAACAAGTGTTACTGTTTTCTGCACAAAAGCGATTCTGCGAAGCAATGTGAACACTTCTGCTTCCCAGGCACAGAGAAGGTGCTAGCAAGGAATTCTCTGCCTGCCTTTCCCCAGTGCTCTGCAAGCTCTCCAGGACAACATAGAATCTGGGGCTCTGTGCTTTCTTTCGTTATGAACAAGTGTTACAGTTTTCTGCACAAAAGCGATTCTGCGAAGCAATGTGAACACTTCTGCTTCCCAGGCACAGAGAAGGTGCTAGCAAGGAATTCTCTGCCTGCCTTTCCCCAGTGCTCTGCAAGCTCTCCAGGACAACATAAAATCTGGGGCTCTGTGCTTTCTTTCCTTCTGAACAAGTGTTAGTGTTTTCTGCACAAAAGCGATTCTTGCGAAGCAATGTGAACACTTCTGCTTCCCAGGCACAGAGAAGGTGCTAGCAAGGAATTCTCTGCCTGCCTTTCCCCAGTGCTCTGCAAGCTCTCCAGGACAACATAAAATCTGGGGCTCTGTGCTTTCTTTCCTTCTGAACAAGTGTTACTGTTTTCTGCACAAAAGCGATTCTGCGAAGCAATGTGAACAGGCACAGAGAAGGTGCTATCAGGGAATTCTCTGCCTGCCTTTCCCCAGTGCTCTGCAAGCTCTCCAGGACAACATAAAATCTGGGGCTCTGTGCTTTCTTTCCTTCTGAACAAGTGTTACTGTTTTCTGCACAAAAGCGATTCTGCGAAGCAATGTGAACAGGCACAGAGAAGGTGCTATCAGGGAATTCTCTGCCTGCCTTTCCCCAGTGCTCTGCAAGCTCTCCAGGACAACATAAAATCTGGGGCTCTGTGCTTTCTTTCGTTCTGAACAATTGTTAGTGTTGTCTGCACAAAAGCGATTCTGCGAAGCAATGTGAACAGGCACAGAGAAGGTGCTAGCAGGGAATTCTCTGCCTGCCTTTCCCCAGTGCTCTGCAAGCTCTCCAGGACAACATAGAATCTGGGGCTCTGTGCTTTCTTTCCTTCTGAACAAGTGTTACTGTTTTCTGCACAAAAGCGATTGTGCGAAGCAATGTGAACACTTCTGCTTCCCAGGCACAGAGAAGGTGCTAGCAGGTAATTCTCTGCCTGCCTTTCCCCAGAGCTCTGCAAGCTCTCCAGGACAACATAAAATCTGGGGCTCTGTGCTTTCTTTCGTTCTGAACAAGTGTTAGTGTTTTCTGCACAAAAGCGATTCTTGCGAAGCAATGTGAACACTTCTGCTTCCCAGGCACAGAGAAGGTGCTAGCAAGGAATTCTCTGTTTCCCTTTCCCCAGTGCTCTGCAAGCTCTCCAGGACAACATAAAATCTGGGGCTCTGTGCTTTCTTTCGTTCTGAACAAGTGTTACTGTTTTCTGCACAAAAGCGATTCTGCGAAGCAATGTGAACAGGCACAGAGAAGGTGCTATCAGGGAATTCTCTGCCTGCCTTTCCCCAGTGCTCTGCAAGCTCTCCAGGACAACAGCAAATCTGGAGTTCTGTGCTTTCTTTCCTTCTGAACAAGTGTTACTGTTTTCTGCACAAAAGCAATTCTGCGAAGCAATGTGAACACTTCTGCTTCCCAGGCACAGAGAAGGTGCTAGCAAGGAATTCTCTGCCTGCCTTTCCCCAGTGCTCTGCAAGCTCTCCAGGACAACATAGAATCTGGGGCTCTGTGCTTTCTTTCGTTCTGAACAAGTGTTACTGTTTTCTGCACAAAAGCGATTCTGCGAAGCAATGTGAACAGGCACAGAGAAGGTGCTATCAGGGAATTCTCTGCCTGCCTGTCCCCAGTGCTCTGCAAGCTCTCCAGGACAACATAGAATCTGGGGCTCTGTGCTTTCTTTCCTTCTGAACAAGTGTTAGTGTTTTCTGCACAAAAGCGATTCTGCGAAGCAATGTGAACAGGCACAGAGAAGGTGCTATCAGGGAATTCTCTGCCTGCCTTTCCCCAGTGCTCTGCAAGCTCTCCAGGGCAACATAATATCTGGGGCTCTTTGCTTTCTTTCATTCTGAACAAGTGTTACTGTTTTCTGCACAAAAGCGATTCTGCGAAGCAATGTGAACAGGCACAGAGAAGGTGCTATCAGGGAATTCTCTGCCTGCCTTTCCCCAGTGCTGTGCAAGCTCTCCAGGACAACATAAAATCTGGGGCTCTGTTCTTTCTTTCGTTCTGAAGAAGTGTTACTGTTTTCTGCACAAAAGCGATTCTGCGAAGCAATGTGAACACTTCTGCTTCCCAGGCACAGAGAAGGTGCTAGAAGGAATTCTCTGTTTGCCTTTCCCCAGTGCTCTGCAAGCTCTCCAGGACAACATAAAATCTGGGGCTCTGTGCTTTCTTTCGTTATGAACAAGTGTTAGTGTTTTCTGCACAAAAGCGATTCTGCGAAGCAATGTGAACACTTCTGCTTCCCAGGCACAGAGAAGGTGCTAGCAAGGAATTCTCTGCCTGCCTTTCCCCAGTGCTCTGCAAGCTCTCCAGGACAACATAGAATCTGGGGCTCTGTGCTTTCTTTCCTTCAGAACAAGTGTTACTGTTTTCTGCACAAAAGCGATTCTTGCGAAGCGATGTGAACACTTCTGCTTCCCAGGCACAGAGAAGGTGCTAGCAGGAAATTCTCTGCCTGCCGTTCCCCAGTGCTCTGCAAGCTCTGCAGGACAACATAGAATCTGGGGCTCTGTGCTTTCTTTCGTTCTGAACAAGTGTTACTGTTTTCTGCACAAAAGCGATTCTGCCAAGCAATGTGAACACTTCTGCTTCCCAGGCACAGAGAAGGTGCTAGCAGGGAATTCTCTGCCTGCCTTTCCCCAGAGCTCTGCAAGCTCTCCAGGACAACATAGAATCTGGGGCTGTGTGCTTTCTTCCGTTCTGAACAAGTGTTACTGTTTTCTGCACAAAAGCGATTCTTGCGAAGCAATGTGAACACTTCTGCTTCCCAGGCACAGAGAAGGTGCTATCAGGGAATTCTCTGCCTGCCTTTCCCCAGTGCTCTGCAAGCTCTCCAGGGCAACATAATATCTGGGGCTCTTTGCTTTCTTTCCTTCTGAACAAGTGTTACTGTTTTCTGCACAAAAGCGATTCTGCGAAGCAATGTGAACACTTCTGCTTCCCAGGCACAGAGAAGGTGCTAGCAAGGAATTCTCTGCCTGCCTTTCCCCAGTGCTCTGCAAGCTCTCCAGGACAACATAAAATCTGGGGCTCTGTGCTTTCTTTCCTTCTGAACAAGTGTTAGTGTTTTCTGCACAAAAGCGATTGTGCGAAGCAATGTGAACAGGCACAGAGAAGGTGCTATCAGGGAATTCTCTGCCTGCCTTTCCCCAGTGCTCTGCAAGCTCTCCAGGACAACATAGAATCTGGGGCTCTGTGCTTTCTTTCCTTCTGAACAAGTGTTACTGTTTTCTGCACAAAAGCGATTGTGCGAAGCAATGTGAACACTTCTGCTTCCCAGGCACAGAGAAGGTGCTAGCAAGGAATTCTCTGCCTGCCTTTCCCCAGTGCTCTGCAAGCTCTCCAGGACAACATAAAATCTGGGGCTCTGTGCTTTCTTTCGTTCTGAACAAGTGTTACTGTTTTCTGCACAAAAGCGATTCTGCGAAGCAATGTGAACACTTCTGCTTCCCAGGCACAGAGAAGGTGCTAGCAAGGAATTCTCTGCCTGCCTTTCCCCAGTGCTCTGCAAGCTCTCCAGGACAACATAGAATCTGGGGCTCTGTGCTTTCTTTCGTTATGAACAAGTGTTACAGTTTTCTGCACAAAAGCGATTCTGCGAAGCAATGTGAACACTTCTGCTTCCCAGGCACAGAGAAGGTGCTAGCAAGGAATTCTCTGCCTGCCTTTCCCCAGTGCTCTGCAAGCTCTCCAGGACAACATAAAATCTGGGGCTCTGTGCTTTCTTTCCTTCTGAACAAGTGTTAGTGTTTTCTGCACAAAAGCGATTCTTGCGAAGCAATGTGAACACTTCTGCTTCCCAGGCACAGAGAAGGTGCTAGCAAGGAATTCTCTGCCTGCCTTTCCCCAGTGCTCTGCAAGCTCTCCAGGACAACATAAAATCTGGGGCTCTGTGCTTTCTTTCCTTCTGAACAAGTGTTACTGTTTTCTGCACAAAAGCGATTCTGCGAAGCAATGTGAACAGGCACAGAGAAGGTGCTATCAGGGAATTCTCTGCCTGCCTTTCCCCAGTGCTCTGCAAGCTCTCCAGGACAACATAAAATCTGGGGCTCTGTGCTTTCTTTCCTTCTGAACAAGTGTTACTGTTTTCTGCACAAAAGCGATTCTGCGAAGCAATGTGAACAGGCACAGAGAAGGTGCTATCAGGGAATTCTCTGCCTGCCTTTCCCCAGTGCTCTGCAAGCTCTCCAGGACAACATAAAATCTGGGGCTCTGTGCTTTCTTTCGTTCTGAACAATTGTTAGTGTTGTCTGCACAAAAGCGATTCTGCGAAGCAATGTGAACAGGCACAGAGAAGGTGCTAGCAGGGAATTCTCTGCCTGCCTTTCCCCAGTGCTCTGCAAGCTCTCCAGGACAACATAGAATCTGGGGCTCTGTGCTTTCTTTCCTTCTGAACAAGTGTTACTGTTTTCTGCACAAAAGCGATTGTGCGAAGCAATGTGAACACTTCTGCTTCCCAGGCACAGAGAAGGTGCTAGCAGGTAATTCTCTGCCTGCCTTTCCCCAGAGCTCTGCAAGCTCTCCAGGACAACATAAAATCTGGGGCTCTGTGCTTTCTTTCGTTCTGAACAAGTGTTAGTGTTTTCTGCACAAAAGCGATTCTTGCGAAGCAATGTGAACACTTCTGCTTCCCAGGCACAGAGAAGGTGCTAGCAAGGAATTCTCTGTTTCCCTTTCCCCAGTGCTCTGCAAGCTCTCCAGGACAACATAAAATCTGGGGCTCTGTGCTTTCTTTCGTTCTGAACAAGTGTTACTGTTTTCTGCACAAAAGCGATTCTGCGAAGCAATGTGAACAGGCACAGAGAAGGTGCTATCAGGGAATTCTCTGCCTGCCTTTCCCCAGTGCTCTGCAAGCTCTCCAGGACAACAGCAAATCTGGAGTTCTGTGCTTTCTTTCCTTCTGAACAAGTGTTACTGTTTTCTGCACAAAAGCAATTCTGCGAAGCAATGTGAACACTTCTGCTTCCCAGGCACAGAGAAGGTGCTAGCAAGGAATTCTCTGCCTGCCTTTCCCCAGTGCTCTGCAAGCTCTCCAGGACAACATAGAATCTGGGGCTCTGTGCTTTCTTTCGTTCTGAACAAGTGTTACTGTTTTCTGCACAAAAGCGATTCTGCGAAGCAATGTGAACAGGCACAGAGAAGGTGCTATCAGGGAATTCTCTGCCTGCCTGTCCCCAGTGCTCTGCAAGCTCTCCAGGACAACATAGAATCTGGGGCTCTGTGCTTTCTTTCCTTCTGAACAAGTGTTAGTGTTTTCTGCACAAAAGCGATTCTGCGAAGCAATGTGAACAGGCACAGAGAAGGTGCTATCAGGGAATTCTCTGCCTGCCTTTCCCCAGTGCTCTGCAAGCTCTCCAGGGCAACATAATATCTGGGGCTCTTTGCTTTCTTTCATTCTGAACAAGTGTTACTGTTTTCTGCACAAAAGCGATTCTGCGAAGCAATGTGAACAGGCACAGAGAAGGTGCTATCAGGGAATTCTCTGCCTGCCTTTCCCCAGTGCTGTGCAAGCTCTCCAGGACAACATAAAATCTGGGGCTCTGTTCTTTCTTTCGTTCTGAAGAAGTGTTACTGTTTTCTGCACAAAAGCGATTCTGCGAAGCAATGTGAACACTTCTGCTTCCCAGGCACAGAGAAGGTGCTAGAAGGAATTCTCTGTTTGCCTTTCCCCAGTGCTCTGCAAGCTCTCCAGGACAACATAAAATCTGGGGCTCTGTGCTTTCTTTCGTTATGAACAAGTGTTAGTGTTTTCTGCACAAAAGCGATTCTGCGAAGCAATGTGAACACTTCTGCTTCCCAGGCACAGAGAAGGTGCTAGCAAGGAATTCTCTGCCTGCCTTTCCCCAGTGCTCTGCAAGCTCTCCAGGACAACATAGAATCTGGGGCTCTGTGCTTTCTTTCCTTCAGAACAAGTGTTACTGTTTTCTGCACAAAAGCGATTCTTGCGAAGCGATGTGAACACTTCTGCTTCCCAGGCACAGAGAAGGTGCTAGCAGGAAATTCTCTGCCTGCCGTTCCCCAGTGCTCTGCAAGCTCTGCAGGACAACATAGAATCTGGGGCTCTGTGCTTTCTTTCGTTCTGAACAAGTGTTACTGTTTTCTGCACAAAAGCGATTCTGCCAAGCAATGTGAACACTTCTGCTTCCCAGGCACAGAGAAGGTGCTAGCAGGTAATTCTCTGCCTGCCTTTCCCCAGAGCTCTGCAAGCTCTCCAGGACAACATAGAATCTGGGGCTGTGTGCTTTCTTCCGTTCTGAACAAGTGTTACTGTTTTCTGCACAAAAGCGATTCTTGCGAAGCAATGTGAACACTTCTGCTTCCCAGGCACAGAGAAGGTGCTAGCAGGGAATTCTCTGCCTGCCTTTCCCCAGTGCTCTGCAAGCTCTCCAGGGCAACATAATATCTGGGGCTCTTTGCTTTCTTTCCTTCTGAACAAGTGTTACTGTTTTCTGCACAAAAGCGATTCTGCGAAGCAATGTGAACACTTCTGCTTAGCCAGGCACAGAGAAGGTGCTAGCAAGGAATTCTCTGTTTCCCTTTCCCCAGTGCTCTGCAAGCTCTCCAGGACAACATAAAATCTGGGGCTCTGTGCTTTCTTTCGTTCTGAACAAGTGTTAGTGTTTTCTGCACAAAAGCGATTCTTGTGAAGCAATGTGAACACTTCTGCTTCCCAGGCACAGAGAAGGTGCTAGCAAGGAATTCTCTGCCTGCCTTTCCCCAGTGCTCTGCAAGCTCTCCAGGACAACAGCAAATCTGGGGCTCTGTGCTTTCTTTCGTTCTGAACAAGTGTTACTGTTTTCTGCACAAAAGCGATTCTGCGAAGCAATGTGAACAGGCACAGAGAAGGTGCTATCAGGGAACTCTCTGCCTGCCTTTCCCCAGTGCTCTGCAAGCTCTCCAGGACAACATAGAATCTGGGGCTCTGTGCTTTCTTTCGTTCTGAACAAGTGTTAGTGTTTTCTGCACAAACGCGATTCTTGCGAAGCAATGTGAACACTTCTGCTTCCCAGGCACAGAGAAGGTGCTATCAGGGAATTCTCTGCCTGCCTTTCCCCAGTGCTCTGCAAGCTCTCCAGGACAACATAGAATCTGGGGCTCTGTGCTTTCTTTCGTTATGAACAAGTGTTACTGTTTTCTGCACAAAAGCGATTCTGCCAAGCAATGTGAACACTTCTGCTTCCCAGGCACAGAGAAGGTGCTAGCAGGTAATTCTCTGCCTGCCTTTCCCCAGAGCTCTGCAAGCTCTCCAGGACAACATAGAATCTGGGGCTGTGTGCTTTCTTTCGTTCTGAACAAGTGTTAGTGTTTTCTGCACAAAAGCGATTCTTGCGAAGCAATGTGAACACTTCTGCTTCCCAGGCACAGAGAAGGTGCTAGCAAGGAATTCTCTGCCTGCCTTTCCCCAGTGCTCTGCAAGCTCTCCAGGACAACATAAAATCTGGGGCTCTGTGCTTTCTTTCCTTCTGAACAAGTGTTAGTGTTTTCTGCACAAAAGCGATTCTGCGAAGCAATGTGAACAGGCACAGAGAAGGTGCTATCAGGGAACTCTCTGCCTGCCTTTCCCCAGTGCTCTGCAAGCTCTCCAGGACAACATAGAATCTGGGGCTCTGTGCTTTCTTTCGTTCTGAACAAGTGTTACTGTTTTCTGCACAAAAGCGATTCTTGCGAAGCAATGTGAACACTTCTGCTTCCCAGGCACAGAGAAGGTGCTATCAGGGAATTCTCTGCCTGCCTTTCCCCAGTGCTCTGCAAGCTCTCCAGGACAACATAGAATCTGGGGCTCTGTGCTTTCTTTCGTTCTGAACAAGTGTTACTGTTTTCTGCACAAAAGCGATTCTGCCAAGCAATGTGAACACTTCTGCTTCCCAGGCACAGAGAAGGTGCTAGCAGGGAATTCTCTGCCTGCTTTTCCCCAGTGCTCTGCAAGCTCTCCAGAACAACATAGAATCTGGGGCTCTGTGCTTTCTTTCGTTCTGAACAAGTGTTAGTGTTTTCTGCACAAAAGCGATTCTGCGAAGCAATATGAACACTTCTGCTTCCCAGGCACAGAGAAGGTGCTAGCAAGGAATTCTGTGTTTGCCTTTCCCCAGTGCTCTGCAAGCTCTCCAGGACAACATAGAATCTGGGGCTCTGTGCTTTCTTTCGTTATGAACAAGTGTTACAGTTTTCTGCACAAAAGCGATTCTGCGAAGCAATGTGAACACTTCTGCTTCCCAGGCACAGAGAAGGTGCTAGCAAGGAATTCTGTGTTTGCCTTTCCCCAGTGCTCTGCAAGCTCTCCAGGACAACATAGAATCTGGGGCTCTGTGCTTTCTTTCGTTATGAACAAGTGTTACAGTTTTCTGCACAAAAGCGAATCTTGCGAAGCAATGTGAACACTTCTGCTTCCCAGGCACAGAGAAGGTGCTAGCAGGGAATTCTCTGCCTGCCTTTCCCCAGTGCTCTGCAAGCTCTCCAGGGCAACATAATATCTGGGGCTCTTTGCTTTCTTTCCTTCTGAACAAGTGTTACTGTTTTCTGCACAAAAGCGATTCTGCGAAGCAATGTGAACAGGCACAGAGAAGGTGCTAGCAGGGAATTCTCTGCCTGCCTTTCCCCAGTGCTCTGCAAGCTCTCCAGGACAACATAAAATCTGGGGCTCTGTGCTTTCTTTCGTTCTGAACAAGTGTTAGTGTTTTCTGCACAAAAGCGATTCTTGTGAAGCAATGTGAACACTTCTGCTTCCCAGGCACAGAGAAGGTGCTAGCAAGGAATTCTCTGCCTGCCTTTCCCCAGTGCTCTGCAAGCTCTCCAGGACAACAGCAAATCTGGGGCTCTGTGCTTTCTTTCGTTCTGAACAAGTGTTACTGTTTTCTGCACAAAAGCGATTCTGCGAAGCAATGTGAACAGGCACAGAGAAGGTGCTATCAGGGAACTCTCTGCCTGCCTTTCCCCAGTGCTCTGCAAGCTCTCCAGGACAACATAGAATCTGGGGCTCTGTGCTTTCTTTCGTTCTGAACAAGTGTTACTGTTTTCTGCACAAAAGCGATTCTGCCAAGCAATGTGAACACTTCTGCTTCCCAGGCACAGAGAAGGTGCTAGCAGGTAATTCTCTGCCTGCCTTTCCCCAGAGCTCTGCAAGCTCTCCAGGACAACATAGAATCTGGGGCTGTGTGCTTTCTTTCGTTCTGAACAAGTGTTACTGTTTTCTGCACAAAAGCGATTCTTGCGAAGCAATGTGAACACTTCTGCTTCCCAGGCACAGAGAAGGTGCTAGCAAGGAATTCTCTGCCTGCCTTTCCCCAGTGCTCTGCAAGCTCTCCAGGACAACATAAAATCTGGGGCTCTGTGCTTTCTTTCCTTCTGAACAAGTGTTAGTGTTTTCTGCACAAAAGCGATTCTGCGAAGCAATGTGAACAGGCACAGAGAAGGTGCTATCAGGGAACTCTCTGCCTGCCTTTCCCCAGTGCTCTGCAAGCTCTCCAGGACAACATAGAATCTGGGGCTCTGTGCTTTCTTTCGTTCTGAACAAGTGTTACTGTTTTCTGCACAAAAGCGATTCTTGCGAAGCAATGTGAACACTTCTGCTTCCCAGGCACAGAGAAGGTGCTATCAGGGAATTCTCTGCCTGCCTTTCCCCAGTGCTCTGCAAGCTCTCCAGGACAACATAGAATCTGGGGCTCTGTGCTTTCTTTCGTTCTGAACAAGTGTTACTGTTTTCTGCACAAAAGCGATTCTGCCAAGCAATGTGAACACTTCTGCTTCCCAGGCACAGAGAAGGTGCTAGCAGGGAATTCTCTGCCTGCTTTTCCCCAGTGCTCTGCAAGCTCTCCAGAAAAACATAGAATCTGGGGCTCTGTGCTTTCTTTCGTTCTGAACAAGTGTTACTGTTTTCTGCACAAAAGCGATTCTGCGAAGCAATGTGAACACTTCTGCTTCCCAGGCACAGAGAAGGTGCTAGCAAGGAATTCTGTGTTTGCCTTTCCCCAGTGCTCTGCAAGCTCTCCAGGACAACATAGAATCTGGGGCTCTGTGCTTTCTTTCGTTCTGAACAAGTGTTAGTGTTTTCTGCACAAAAGCAATTCTTGCGAAGCAATGTGAACACTTCTGCTTCCCAGGCACAGAGAAGGTGCTAGCAGGGAATTCTCTGCCTGCCTTTCCCCAGTGCTCTGCAAGCTCTCCAGGACAACATAGAATCTGGGGCTCTGTGCTTTCTTTCGTTATGAACAAGTGTTACAGTTTTCTGCACAAAAGCGATTCTGCGAAGCAATGTGAACACTTCTGCTTCCCAGGCACAGAGAAGGTGCTAGCAAGGAATTCTCTGCCTGCCTTTCCCCAGTGCTCTGCAAGCTCTCCAGGACAACATAGAATCTGGGGCTCTGTGCTTTCTTTCCTTCTGAACAAGTGTTAGTGTTTTCTGCACAAAAGCGAATCTTGCGAAGCAATGTGAACACTTCTGCTTCCCAGGCACAGAGAAGGTGCTATCAGGGAATTCTCTGCCTGCCTTTCCCCAGTGCTCTGCAAGCTCTCCAGGACAACATAATATCTGGGGCTCTTTGCTTTCTTTCCTTCTGAACAAGTGTTACTGTTTTCTGCACAAAAGCGATTCTGCGAAGCAATGTGAACAGGCACAGAGAAGGTGCTAGCAGGGAATTCTCTGCCTGCCTTTCCCCAGTGCTCTGCAAGCTCTCCAGGACAACATAAAATCTGGGGCTCTGTGCTTTCTTTCGTTCTGAAGAAGTGTTACTGTTTTCTGCACAAAAGCGATTCTGCGAAGCAATGTGAACACTTCTGCTTAGCCAGGCACAGAGAAGGTGCTAGCAAGGAATTCTCTGTTTCCCTTTCCCCAGTGCTCTGCAAGCTCTCCAGGACAACATAAAATCTGGGGCTCTGTGCTTTCTTTCGTTCTGAACAAGTGTTAGTGTTTTCTGCACAAAAGCGATTCTTGTGAAGCAATGTGAACACTTCTGCTTCCCAGGCACAGAGAAGGTGCTAGCAGGGAATTCTCTGCCTGCCTTTCCCCAGTGCTCTGCAAGCTCTCCAGGACAACATAAAATCTGGAGCTCTGTGCTTTCTTTCCTTCTGAACAAGAGTTACTGTTTTCTGCACAAAAGCGATTCTTGCGAAGCAATGTGAACACTTCTGCTTCCCAGGCACAGAGAAGGTGCTAGCAGGTAATTCTCTGCCTGCCTTTCCCCAGTGCTCTGCAAGCTCTCCAGGACAACATAGAATCTGGGGCTCTGTGCTTTCTTTCGTTCTGAACAAGTGTTACTGTTTTCTGCACAAAAGCGATTCTGCGAAGCAATGTGAACACTTCTGCTTCCCAGGCACAGAGAAGGTGCTAGCAAGGAATTCTGTGTTTGCCTTTCCCCAGTGCTCTGCAAGCTCTCCAGGACAACATAAAATCTGGGGCTCTGTGCTTTCTTTCATTCTGAACAAGTGTTAGTGTTTTCTGCACAAAAGCGATTCATGCGAAGCAATGTGAACACTTCTGCTTCCCAGGCACAGAGAAGGTGCTAGCAAGGAATTCTCTGCCTGCCTTTCCCCAGTGCTCTGCAAGCTCTCCAGGACAACATAAAATCTGGGGCTCTGTGCTTTCTTTCCTTCTGAACAAGTGTTAGTGTTTTCTGCACAAAAGCGATTCTTGCGAAGCAATGTGAACACTTCTGCTTCCCAGGCACAGAGAAGGTGCTAGCAAGGAATTCTCTGCCTGCCTTTCCCCAGTGCTCTGCAAGCTCTCCAGGACAACATAGAATCTGGGGCTCTGTGCTTTCTTTCGTTCTGAACAAGTGTTACTGTTTTCTGCACAAAAGCGATTCTGCGAAGCAATGTGAACACTTCTGCTTCCCAGGCACAGAGAAGGTGCTAGCAAGGAATTCTGTGTTTGCCTTTCCCCAGTGCTCTGCAAGCTCTCCAGGACAACATAAAATCTGGGGCTCTGTGCTTTCTTTCCTTCTGAACAAGTGTTAGTGTTTTCTGCACAAAAGCGATTCTGCGAAGCAATGTGAACAGGCACAGAGAAGGTGCTATCAGGGAATTCTCTGCCTGCCTTTCCCCAGTGCTCTGCAAGCTCTCCAGGACAACATAAAATCTGGGGCTCTGTGCTTTCTTTCCTTCTGAATAAGTGTTACTGTTTTCTGCACAAAAGCGATTCTGCGAAGCAATGTGAACAGGCACAGAGAAGGTGCTATCAGGGAATTCTCTGCCTGCCTTTCCCCAGTGCTCTGCAAGCTCTCCAGGACAACATAAAATCTGGGGCTCTTTGCTTTCTTTCCTTCTGAACAATTGTTAGTGTTGTCTGCACAAAAGCGATTCTGCGAAGCAATGTGAACAGGCACAGAGAAGGTGCTAGCAGGGAATTCTCTGCCTGCCTTTCCCCAGTGCTCTGCAAGCTCTCCAGGACAACATAGAATCTGGGGCTCTGTGCTTTCTTTCCTTCTGAACAAGTGTTACTGTTTTCTGCACAAAAGCGATTGTGCGAAGCAATGTGAACACTTCTGCTTCCCAGGCACAGAGAAGGTGCTAGCAAGGAATTCTCTGTTTCCCTTTCCCCAGTGCTCTGCAAGCTCTCCAGGACAACATAAAATCTGGGGCTCTGTGCTTTCTTTCGTTCTGAACAAGTGTTAGTGTTTTCTGCACAAAAGCGATTCTTGTGAAGCAATGTGAACACTTCTGCTTCCCAGGCACAGAGAAGGTGCTAGCAAGGAATTCTCTGCCTGCCTTTCCCCAGTGCTCTGCAAGCTCTCCAGGACAACATAAAATCTGGGGCTCTGTGCTTTCTTTCCTTCTGAACAAGTGTTAGTGTTTTCTGCACAAAAGCGATTGTGCGAAGCAATGTGAACAGGCACAGAGAAGGTGCTATCAGGGAATTCTCTGCCTGCCTTTCCCCAGTGCTCTGCAAGCTCTCCAGGACAACATAGAATCTGGGGCTCTGTGCTTTCTTTCCTTCTGAACAAGTGTTACTGTTTTCTGCACAAAAGCGATTGTGCGAAGCAATGTGAACACTTCTGCTTCCCAGGCACAGAGAAGGTGCTAGCAAGGAATTCTCTGCCTGCCTTTCCCCAGTGCTCTGCAAGCTCTCCAGGACAACATAAAATCTGGGGCTCTGTGCTTTCTTTCGTTCTGAACAAGTGTTACTGTTTTCTGCACAAAAGCGATTCTGCGAAGCAATGTGAACACTTCTGCTTCCCAGGCACAGAGAAGGTGCTAGCAAGGAATTCTCTGCCTGCCTTTCCCCAGTGCTCTGCAAGCTCTCCAGGACAACATAGAATCTGGGGCTCTGTGCTTTCTTTCGTTATGAACAAGTGTTACAGTTTTCTGCACAAAAGCGATTCTGCGAAGCAATGTGAACACTTCTGCTTCCCAGGCACAGAGAAGGTGCTAGCAAGGAATTCTCTGCCTGCCTTTCCCCAGTGCTCTGCAAGCTCTCCAGGACAACATAAAATCTGGGGCTCTGTGCTTTCTTTCCTTCTGAACAAGTGTTACTGTTTTCTGCACAAAAGCGATTCTGCGAAGCAATGTGAACAGGCACAGAGAAGGTGCTATCAGGGAATTCTCTGCCTGCCTTTCCCCAGTGCTCTGCAAGCTCTCCAGGACAACATAAAATCTGGGGCTCTGTGCTTTCTTTCCTTCTGAACAAGTGTTACTGTTTTCTGCACAAAAGCGATTCTGCGAAGCAATGTGAACAGGCACAGAGAAGGTGCTATCAGGGAATTCTCTGCCTGCCTTTCCCCAGTGCTCTGCAAGCTCTCCAGGACAACATAAAATCTGGGGCTCTGTGCTTTCTTTCCTTCAGAACAAGTGTTAGTGTTGTCTGCACAAAAGCGATTCTGCGAAGCAATGTGAACAGGCACAGAGAAGGTGCTAGCAGGGAATTCTCTGCCTGCCTTTCCCCAGTGCTCTGCAAGCTCTCCAGGACAACATAGAATCTGGGGCTCTGTGCTTTCTTTCCTTCTGAACAAGTGTTACTGTTTTCTGCACAAAAGCGATTGTGCGAAGCAATGTGAACACTTCTGCTTCCCAGGCACAGAGAAGGTGCTAGCAGGTAATTCTCTGCCTGCCTTTCCCCAGAGCTCTGCAAGCTCTCCAGGACAACATAAAATCTGGGGCTCTGTGCTTTCTTTCGTTCTGAACAAGTGTTAGTGTTTTCTGCACAAAAGCGATTCTTGCGAAGCAATGTGAACACTTCTGCTTCCCAGGCACAGAGAAGGTGCTAGCAAGGAATTCTCTGTTTCCCTTTCCCCAGTGCTCTGCAAGCTCTCCAGGACAACATAAAATCTGGGGCTCTGTGCTTTCTTTCGTTCTGAACAAGTGTTAGTGTTTTCTGCACAAAAGCGATTCTTGTGAAGCAATGTGAACACTTCTGCTTCCCAGGCACAGAGAAGGTGCTAGCAAGGAATTCTCTGCCTGCCTTTCCCCAGTGCTCTGCAAGCTCTCCAGGACAACATAAAATCTGGGGCTCTGTGCTTTCTTTCCTTCTGAACAAGTGTTACTGTTTTCTGCACAAAAGCGATTCTGCGAAGCAATGTGAACAGGCACAGAGAAGGTGCTATCAGGGAATTCTCTGCCTGCCTTTCCCCAGTGCTCTGCAAGCTCTCCAGGACAACAGCAAATCTGGAGTTCTGTGCTTTCTTTCCTTCTGAACAAGTGTTACTGTTTTCTGCACAAAAGCAATTCTGCGAAGCAATGTGAACACTTCTGCTTCCCAGGCACAGAGAAGGTGCTAGCAAGGAATTCTCTGCCTGCCTTTCCCCAGTGCTCTGCAAGCTCTCCAGGACAACATAGAATCTGGGGCTCTGTGCTTTCTTTCGTTCTGAACAAGTGTTACTGTTTTCTGCACAAAAGCGATTCTGCGAAGCAATGTGAACAGGCACAGAGAAGGTGCTATCAGGGAATTCTCTGCCTGCCTGTCCCCAGTGCTCTGCAAGCTCTCCAGGACAACATAGAATCTGGGGCTCTGTGCTTTCTTTCCTTCTGAACAAGTGTTACTGTTTTCTGCACAAAAGCGATTCTGCGAAGCAATGTGAACACTTCTGCTTAGCCAGGCACAGAGAAGGTGCTAGCAAGGAATTCTCTGTTTCCCTTTCCCCAGTGCTCTGCAAGCTCTCCAGGACAACATAAAATCTGGGGCTCTGTGCTTTCTTTCGTTCTGAACAAGTGTTAGTGTTTTCTGCACAAAAGCGATTCTTGTGAAGCAATGTGAACACTTCTGCTTCCCAGGCACAGAGAAGGTGCTAGCAGGGAAATCTCTGCCTGCCTTTCCCCAGTGCTCTGCAAGCTCTCCAGGACAACATAAAATCTGGAGCTCTGTGCTTTCTTTCCTTCTGAACAAGAGTTACTGTTTTCTGCACAAAAGCGATTCTTGCGAAGCAATGTGAACACTTCTGCTTCCCAGGCACAGAGAAGGTGCTAGCAGGTAATTCTCTGCCTGCCTTTCCCCAGTGCTCTGCAAGCTCTCCAGGACAACATAGAATCTGGGGCTCTGTGCTTTCTTTCGTTCTGAACAAGTGTTACTGTTTTCTGCACAAAAGCGATTCTGCGAAGCAATGTGAACACTTCTGCTTCCCAGGCACAGAGAAGGTGCTAGCAAGGAATTCTGTGTTTGCCTTTCCCCAGTGCTCTGCAAGCTCTCCAGGACAACATAAAATCTGGGGCTCTGTGCTTTCTTTCATTCTGAACAAGTGTTAGTGTTTTCTGCACAAAAGCGATTCATGCGAAGCAATGTGAACACTTCTGCTTCCCAGGCACAGAGAAGGTGCTAGCAAGGAATTCTCTGCCTGCCTTTCCCCAGTGCTCTGCAAGCTCTCCAGGACAACATAAAATCTGGGGCTCTGTGCTTTCTTTCCTTCTGAACAAGTGTTAGTGTTTTCTGCACAAAAGCGATTCTTGCGAAGCAATGTGAACACTTCTGCTTCCCAGGCACAGAGAAGGTGCTAGCAAGGAATTCTCTGCCTGCCTTTCCCCAGTGCTCTGCAAGCTCTCCAGGACAACATAGAATCTGGGGCTCTGTGCTTTCTTTCGTTCTGAACAAGTGTTACTGTTTTCTGCACAAAAGCGATTCTGCGAAGCAATGTGAACACTTCTGCTTCCCAGGCACAGAGAAGGTGCTAGCAAGGAATTCTGTGTTTGCCTTTCCCCAGTGCTCTGCAAGCTCTCCAGGACAACATAAAATCTGGGGCTCTGTGCTTTCTTTCCTTCTGAACAAGTGTTAGTGTTTTCTGCACAAAAGCGATTCTGCGAAGCAATGTGAACAGGCACAGAGAAGGTGCTATCAGGGAATTCTCTGCCTGCCTTTCCCCAGTGCTCTGCAAGCTCTCCAGGACAACATAAAATCTGGGGCTCTGTGCTTTCTTTCCTTCTGAATAAGTGTTACTGTTTTCTGCACAAAAGCGATTCTGCGAAGCAATGTGAACAGGCACAGAGAAGGTGCTATCAGGGAATTCTCTGCCTGCCTTTCCCCAGTGCTCTGCAAGCTCTCCAGGACAACATAAAATCTGGGGCTCTTTGCTTTCTTTCCTTCTGAACAATTGTTAGTGTTGTCTGCACAAAAGCGATTCTGCGAAGCAATGTGAACAGGCACAGAGAAGGTGCTAGCAGGGAATTCTCTGCCTGCCTTTCCCCAGTGCTCTGCAAGCTCTCCAGGACAACATAGAATCTGGGGCTCTGTGCTTTCTTTCCTTCTGAACAAGTGTTAGTGTTTTCTGCACAAAAGCGATTCTTGTGAAGCAATGTGAACACTTCTGCTTCCCAGGCACAGAGAAGGTGCTAGCAAGGAATTCTCTGCCTGCCTTTCCCCAGTGCTCTGCAAGCTCTCCAGGACAACATAAAATCTGGGGCTCTGTGCTTTCTTTCCTTCTGAACAAGTGTTACTGTTTTCTGCACAAAAGCGATTGTGCGAAGCAATGTGAACAGGCACAGAGAAGGTGCTATCAGGGAATTCTCTGCCTGCCTTTCCCCAGTGCTCTGCAAGCTCTCCAGGACAACATAGAATCTGGGGCTCTGTGCTTTCTTTCCTTCTGAACAAGTGTTACTGTTTTCTGCACAAAAGCGATTGTGCGAAGCAATGTGAACACTTCTGCTTCCCAGGCACAGAGAAGGTGCTAGCAAGGAATTCTCTGCCTGCCTTTCCCCAGTGCTCTGCAAGCTCTCCAGGACAACATAAAATCTGGGGCTCTGTGCTTTCTTTCGTTCTGAACAAGTGTTACTGTTTTCTGCACAAAAGCGATTCTGCGAAGCAATGTGAACACTTCTGCTTCCCAGGCACAGAGAAGGTGCTAGCAAGGAATTCTCTGCCTGCCTTTCCCCAGTGCTCTGCAAGCTCTCCAGGACAACATAGAATCTGGGGCTCTGTGCTTTCTTTCGTTATGAACAAGTGTTACAGTTTTCTGCACAAAAGCGATTCTGCGAAGCAATGTGAACACTTCTGCTTCCCAGGCACAGAGAAGGTGCTAGCAAGGAATTCTCTGCCTGCCTTTCCCCAGTGCTCTGCAAGCTCTCCAGGACAACATAAAATCTGGGGCTCTGTGCTTTCTTTCCTTCTGAACAAGTGTTACTGTTTTCTGCACAAAAGCGATTCTGCGAAGCAATGTGAACAGGCACAGAGAAGGTGCTATCAGGGAATTCTCTGCCTGCCTTTCCCCAGTGCTCTGCAAGCTCTCCAGGACAACATAAAATCTGGGGCTCTGTGCTTTCTTTCCTTCTGAACAAGTGTTACTGTTTTCTGCACAAAAGCGATTCTGCGAAGCAATGTGAACAGGCACAGAGAAGGTGCTATCAGGGAATTCTCTGCCTGCCTTTCCCCAGTGCTCTGCAAGCTCTCCAGGACAACATAAAATCTGGGGCTCTGTGCTTTCTTTCCTTCAGAACAAGTGTTAGTGTTGTCTGCACAAAAGCGATTCTGCGAAGCAATGTGAACAGGCACAGAGAAGGTGCTAGCAGGGAATTCTCTGCCTGCCTTTCCCCAGTGCTCTGCAAGCTCTCCAGGACAACATAGAATCTGGGGCTCTGTGCTTTCTTTCCTTCTGAACAAGTGTTACTGTTTTCTGCACAAAAGCGATTCTGCGAAGCAATGTGAACACTTCTGCTTCCCAGGCACAGAGAAGGTGCTAGCAGGTAATTCTCTGCCTGCCTTTCCCCAGTGCTCTGCAAGCTCTCCAGGACAACATAAAATCTGGGGCTCTGTGCTTTCTTTCGTTCTGAACAAGTGTTAGTGTTTTCTGCACAAAAGCGATTCTTGCGAAGCAATGTGAACACTTCTGCTTCCCAGGCACAGAGAAGGTGCTAGCAAGGAATTCTCTGTTTCCCTTTCCCCAGTGCTCTGCAAGCTCTCCAGGACAACATAAAATCTGGGGCTCTGTGCTTTCTTTCGTTCTGAACAAGTGTTAGTGTTTTCTGCACAAAAGCGATTCTTGTGAAGCAATGTGAACACTTCTGCTTCCCAGGCACAGAGAAGGTGCTAGCAAGGAATTCTCTGCCTGCCTTTCCCCAGTGCTCTGCAAGCTCTCCAGGACAACATAAAATCTGGGGCTCTGTGCTTTCTTTCCTTCTGAACAAGTGTTACTGTTTTCTGCACAAAAGCGATTCTGCGAAGCAATGTGAACAGGCACAGAGAAGGTGCTATCAGGGAATTCTCTGCCTGCCTTTCCCCAGTGCTCTGCAAGCTCTCCAGGACAACAGCAAATCTGGAGTTCTGTGCTTTCTTTCCTTCTGAACAAGTGTTACTGTTTTCTGCACAAAAGCAATTCTGCGAAGCAATGTGAACACTTCTGCTTCCCAGGCACAGAGAAGGTGCTAGCAAGGAATTCTCTGCCTGCCTTTCCCCAGTGCTCTGCAAGCTCTCCAGGACAACATAGAATCTGGGGCTCTGTGCTTTCTTTCGTTCTGAACAAGTGTTACTGTTTTCTGCACAAAAGCGATTCTGCGAAGCAATGTGAACAGGCACAGAGAAGGTGCTATCAGGGAATTCTCTGCCTGCCTGTCCCCAGTGCTCTGCAAGCTCTCCAGGACAACATAGAATCTGGGGCTCTGTGCTTTCTTTCCTTCTGAACAAGTGTTACTGTTTTCTGCACAAAAGCGATTCTGCGAAGCAATGTGAACAGGCACAGAGAAGGTGCTATCAGGGAATTCTCTGCCTGCCTTTCCCCAGTGCTCTGCAAGCTCTCCAGGGCAACATAATATCTGGGGCTCTTTGCTTTCTTTCATTCTGAACAAGTGTTACTGTTTTCTGCACAAAAGCGATTCTGCGAAGCAATGTGAACAGGCACAGAGAAGGTGCTATCAGGGAATTCTCTGCCTGCCTTTCCCCAGTGCTGTGCAAGCTCTCCAGGACAACATAAAATCTGGGGCTCTGTTCTTTCTTTCGTTCTGAAGAAGTGTTACTGTTTTCTGCACAAAAGCGATTCTGCGAAGCAATGTGAACACTTCTGCTTCCCAGGCACAGAGAAGGTGCTAGAAGGAATTCTCTGTTTGCCTTTCCCCAGTGCTCTGCAAGCTCTCCAGGACAACATAAAATCTGGGGCTCTGTGCTTTCTTTCGTTATGAACAAGTGTTAGTGTTTTCTGCACAAAAGCGATTCTGCGAAGCAATGTGAACACTTCTGCTTCCCAGGCACAGAGAAGGTGCTAGCAAGGAATTCTCTGCCTGCCTTTCCCCAGTGCTCTGCAAGCTCTCCAGGACAACATAGAATCTGGGGCTCTGTGCTTTCTTTCCTTCAGAACAAGTGTTACTGTTTTCTGCACAAAAGCGATTCTTGCGAAGCGATGTGAACACTTCTGCTTCCCAGGCACAGAGAAGGTGCTAGCAGGAAATTCTCTGCCTGCCGTTCCCCAGTGCTCTGCAAGCTCTCCAGGACAACATAAAATCTGGGGCTCTGTGCTTTCTTTCCTTCTGAACAAGTGTTACTGTTTTCTGCACAAAAGCGATTCTGCGAAGCAATGTGAACAGGCACAGAGAAGGTGCTAGCAGGGAATTCTCTGCCTGCCTTTCCCCAGTGCTCTGCAAGCTCTCCAGGACAACATAAAATCTGGGGCTCTGTGCTTTCTTTCCTTCTGAACAAGTGTTACTGTTTTCTGCACAAAAGCGATTCTGCGAAGCAATGTGAACACTTCTGCTTCCCAGGCACAGAGAAGGTGCTAGCAGGGAATTCTCTGCCTGCCTTTCCCCAGTGCTCTGCAAGCTCTCCAGGACAACATAAAATCTGGGGCTCTGTGCTTTCTTTCCTTCTGAACAAGTGTTAGTGTTTTCTGCACAAAAGCGATTCTGCCAAGCAATGTGAACACTTCTGCTTCCCAGGCACAGAGAAGGTGCTAGCAGGGAATTCTCTGCCTGCCTTTCCCCAGTGCTCTGCAAGCTCTCCAGGACAACAGCAAATCTGGGGCTCTGTGCTTTCTTTCGTTCTGAACAAGTGTTACTGTTTTCTGCACAAAAGCGATTCTGCGAAGCAATGTAAACAGGCACAGAGAAGGTGCTATCAGGGAACTCTCTGCCTGCCTTTCCCCAGTGCTCTGCAAGCTCTCCAGGACAACATAGAATCTGGGGCTCTGTGCTTTCTTTCCTTCTGAACAAGTGTTACTGTTTTCTGCACAAAAGCGATTCTGCGAAGCAATGTGAACACTTCTGCTTCCCAGGCACAGAGAAGGTGCTAGCAAGGAATTCTCTGCCTGCCTTTCCCCAGTGCTCTGCAAGCTCTCCAGGACAACATAAAATCTGGGGCTCTGTGCTTTCTTTCCTTCTGAACAAGTGTTAGTGTTTTCTGCACAAAAGCGATTCTTGCGAAGCAATGTGAACACTTCTGCTTCCCAGGCACAGAGAAGGTGCTAGCAAGGAATTCTCTGCCTGCCTTTCCCCAGTGCTCTGCAAGCTCTCCAGGACAACATAAAATCTGGGGCTCTGTGCTTTCTTTCCTTCTGAACAAGTGTTACTGTTTTCTGCACAAAAGCGATTCTGCGAAGCAATGTGAACAGGCACAGAGAAGGTGCTATCAGGGAATTCTCTGCCTGCCTTTCCCCAGTGCTCTGCAAGCTCTCCAGGACAACATAAAATCTGGGGCTCTGTGCTTTCTTTCCTTCTGAACAAGTGTTACTGTTTTCTGCACAAAAGTGATTCTGCGAAGCAATGTGAACAGGCACAGAGAAGGTGCTATCAGGGAATTCTCTGCCTGCCTTTCCCCAGTGCTCTGCAAGCTCTCCAGGACAACATAAAATCTGGGGCTCTGTGCTTTCTTTCGTTCTGAACAATTGTTAGTGTTGTCTGCACAAAAGCGATTCTGCGAAGCAATGTGAACAGGCACAGAGAAGGTGCTAGCAGGGAATTCTCTGCCTGCCTTTCCCCAGTGCTCTTCAAGCTCTCCAGGACAACATAGAATCTGGGGCTCTGTGCTTTCTTTCCTTCTGAACAAGTGTTACTGTTTTCTGCACAAAAGCGATTCTGCGAAGCAATGTGAACACTTCTGCTTCCCAGGCACAGAGAAGGTGCTAGCAGGTAATTCTCTGCCTGCCTTTCCCCAGAGCTCTGCAAGCTCTCCAGGACAACATAAAATCTGGGGCTCTGTGCTTTCTTTCGTTCTGAACAAGTGTTAGTGTTTTCTGCACAAAAGCGATTCTTGCGAAGCAATGTGAACACTTCTGCTTCCCAGGCACAGAGAAGGTGCTAGCAAGGAATTCTCTGCCTGCCTTTCCCCAGTGCTCTGCAAGCTCTCCAGGACAACATAAAATCTGGGGCTCTGTGCTTTCTTTCGTTCTGAACAAGTGTTAGTGTTTTCTGCACAAAAGCGATTCTTGTGAAGCAATGTGAACACTTCTGCTTCCCAGGCACAGAGAAGGTGCTAGCAAGGAATTCTCTGCCTGCCTTTCCCCAGTGCTCTGCAAGCTCTCCAGGACAACATAAAATCTGGGGCTCTGTGCTTTCTTTCCTTCTGAACAAGTGTTACTGTTTTCTGCACAAAAGCGATTCTGCGAAGCAATGTGAACAGGCACAGAGAAGGTGCTATCAGGGAATTCTCTGCCTGCCTTTCCCCAGTGCTCTGCAAGCTCTCCAGGACAACAAAAATCTGGAGTTCTGTGCTTTCTTTCCTTCTGAACAAGTGTTACTGTTTTCTGCACAAAAGCAATTCTGCGAAGCAATGTGAACACTTCTGCTTCCCAGGCACAGAGAAGGTGCTAGCAAGGAATTCTCTGCCTGCCTTTCCCCAGTGCTCTGCAAGCTCTCCAGGACAACATAGAATCTGGGGCTCTGTGCTTTCTTTCGTTCTGAACAAGTGTTACTGTTTTCTGCACAAAAGCGATTCTGCGAAGCAATGTGAACAGGCACAGAGAAGGTGCTATCAGGGAATTCTCTGCCTGCCTGTCCCCAGTGCTCTGCAAGCTCTCCAGGACAACATAGAATCTGGGGCTCTGTGCTTTCTTTCCTTCTGAACAAGTGTTAGTGTTTTCTGCACAAAAGCGATTCTGCGAAGCAATGTGAACAGGCACAGAGAAGGTGCTATCAGGGAATTCTCTGCCTGCCTTTCCCCAGTGCTCTGCAAGCTCTCCAGGGCAACATAATATCTGGGGCTCTTTGCTTTCTTTCCTTCTGAACAAGTGTTACTGTTTTCTGCACAAAAGCGATTCTGCGAAGCAATGTGAACAGGCACAGAGAAGGTGCTATCAGGGAATTCTCTGCCTGCCTTTCCCCAGTGCTGTGCAAGCTCTCCAGGACAACATAAAATCTGGGGCTCTGTTCTTTCTTTCGTTCTGAAGAAGTGTTACTGTTTTCTGCACAAAAGCGATTCTGCGAAGCAATGTGAACACTTCTGCTTCCCAGGCACAGAGAAGGTGCTAGAAGGAATTCTCTGTTTGCCTTTCCCCAGTGCTCTGCAAGCTCTCCAGGACAACATAAAATCTGGGGCTCTGTGCTTTCTTTCGTTCTGAACAAGTGTTAGTGTTTTCTGCACAAAAGCGATTCTGCGAAGCAATGTGAACACTTCTGCTTCCCAGGCACAGAGAAGGTGCTAGCAAGGAATTCTCTGCCTGCCTTTCCCCAGTGCTCTGCAAGCTCTCCAGGACAACATAGAATCTGGGGCTCTGTGCTTTCTTTCCTTCAGAACAAGTGTTACTGTTTTCTGCACAAAAGCGATTCTTGCGAAGCGATGTGAACACTTCTGCTTCCCAGGCACAGAGAAGGTGCTAGCAGGAAATTCTCTGCCTGCCGTTCCCCAGTGCTCTGCAAGCTCTCCAGGACAACATAAAATCTGGGGCTCTGTGCTTTCTTTCCTTCTGAACAAGTGTTACTGTTTTCTGCACAAAAGCGATTCTGCGAAGCAATGTGAACAGGCACAGAGAAGGTGCTAGCAGGGAATTCTCTGCCTGCCTTTCCCCAGTGCTCTGCAAGCTCTCCAGGACAACATAAAATCTGGGGCTCTGTGCTTTCTTTCCTTCTGAACAAGTGTTAGTGTTTTCTGCACAAAAGCGATTCTGCGAAGCAATGTGAACACTTCTGCTTCCCAGGCACAGAGAAGGTGCTAGCAGGGAATTCTCTGCCTGCCTTTCCCCAGTGCTCTGCAAGCTCTCCAGGACAACATAAAATCTGGGGCTCTGTGCTTTCTTTCCTTCTGAACAAGTGTTAGTGTTTTCTGCACAAAAGCGATTCTGCGAAGCAATGTGAACACTTCTGCTTCCCAGGCACAGAGAAGGTGCTAGCAGGGAATTCTCTGCCTGCCTTTCCCCAGTGCTCTGCAAGCTCTCCAGGACAACATAAAATCTGGGGCTCTGTGCTTTCTTTCCTTCTGAACAAGTGTTAGTGTTTTCTGCACAAAAGCGATTCTGCCAAGCAATGTGAACACTTCTGCTTCCCAGGCACAGAGAAGGTGCTAGCAGGGAATTCTCTGCCTGCCTTTCCCCAGTGCTCTGCAAGCTCTCCAGGACAACAGCAAATCTGGGGCTCTGTGCTTTCTTTCGTTCTGAACAAGTGTTAGTGTTTTCTGCACAAAAGCGATTCTGCGAAGCAATGTGAACAGGCACAGAGAAGGTGCTATCAGGGAACTCTCTGCCTGCCTTTCCCCAGTGCTCTGCAAGCTCTCCAGGACAACATAGAATCTGGGGCTCTGTGCTTTCTTTCGTTCTGAACAAGTGTTACTGTTTTCTGCACAAAAGCGATTCTTGCGAAGCAATGTGAACACTTCTGCTTCCCAGGCACAGAGAAGGTGCTATCAGGGAATTCTCTGCCTGCCTTTCCCCAGTGCTCTGCAAGCTCTCCAGGACAACATAGAATCTGGGGCTCTGTGCTTTCTTTCCTTCTGAACAAGTGTTACTGTTTTCTGCACAAAAGCGATTCTGCCAAGCAATGTGAACACTTCTGCTTCCCAGGCACAGAGAAGGTGCTAGCAGGTAATTCTCTGCCTGCCTTTCCCCAGAGCTCTGCAAGCTCTCCAGGACAACATAGAATCTGGGGCTGTGTGCTTTCTTTCGTTCTGAACAAGTGTTACTGTTTTCTGCACAAAAGCGATTCTTGCGAAGCAATGTGAACACTTCTGCTTCCCAGGCACAGAGAAGGTGCTAGCAAGGAATTCTCTGCCTGCCTTTCCCCAGTGCTCTGCAAGCTCTCCAGGACAACATAAAATCTGGGGCTCTGTGCTTTCTTTCCTTCTGAACAAGTGTTAGTGTTTTCTGCACAAAAGCGATTCTGCGAAGCAATGTGAACAGGCACAGAGAAGGTGCTATCAGGGAACTCTCTGCCTGCCTTTCCCCAGTGCTCTGCAAGCTCTCCAGGACAACATAGAATCTGGGGCTCTGTGCTTTCTTTCGTTCTGAACAAGTGTTACTGTTTTCTGCACAAAAGCGATTCTTGCGAAGCAATGTGAACACTTCTGCTTCCCAGGCACAGAGAAGGTGCTATCAGGGAATTCTCTGCCTGCCTTTCCCCAGTGCTCTGCATGCTCTCCAGGACAACATAGAATCTGGGGCTCTGTGCTTTCTTTCGTTCTGAACAAGTGTTACTGTTTTCTGCACAAAAGCGATTCTGCCAAGCAATGTGAACACTTCTGCTTCCCAGGCACAGAGAAGGTGCTAGCAGGGAATTCTCTGCCTGCTTTTCCCCAGTGCTCTGCAAGCTCTCCAGGACAACATAGAATCTGGGGCTCTGTGCTTTCTTTCGTTCTGAACAAGTGTTACTGTTTTCTGCACAAAAGCGATTCTGCGAAGCAATGTGAACACTTCTGCTTCCCAGGCACAGAGAAGGTGCTAGCAAGGAATTCTGTGTTTGCCTTTCCCCAGTGCTCTGCAAGCTCTCCAGGACAACATAGAATCTGGGGCTCTGTGCTTTCTTTCGTTCTGAACAAGTGTTAGTGTTTTCTGCACAAAAGCAATTCTTGCGAAGCAATGTGAACACTTCTGCTTCCCAGGCACAGAGAAGGTGCTAGCAGGGAATTCTCTGCCTGCCTTTCCCCAGTGCTCTGCAAGCTCTCCAGGACAACATAGAATCTGGGGCTCTGTGCTTTCTTTCGTTATGAACAAGTGTTACAGTTTTCTGCACAAAAGCGAATCTTGCGAAGCAATGTGAACACTTCTGCTTCCCAGGCACAGAGAAGGTGCTATCAGGGAATTCTCTGCCTGCCTTTCCCCAGTGCTCTGCAAGCTCTCCAGGGCAACATAATATCTGGGGCTCTTTGCTTTCTTTCCTTCTGAACAAGTGTTACTGTTTTCTGCACAAAAGCGATTCTGCGAAGCAATGTGAACAGGCACAGAGAAGGTGCTAGCAGGGAATTCTCTGCCTGCCTTTCCCCAGTGCTCTGCAAGCTCTCCAGGACAACATAAAATCTGGGGCTCTGTGCTTTCTTTCGTTCTGAAGAAGTGTTACTGTTTTCTGCACAAAAGCGATTCTTGCGAAGCAATGTGAACACTTCTGCTTCCCAGGCACAGAGAAGGTGCTAGCAAGGAATTCTCTGTTTCCCTTTCCCCAGTGCTCTGCAAGCTCTCCAGGACAACATAAAATCTGGGGCTCTGTGCTTTCTTTCGTTCTGAACAAGTGTTAGTGTTTTCTGCACAAAAGCGATTCTTGTGAAGCAATGTGAACACTTCTGCTTCCCAGGCACAGAGAAGGTGCTAGCAAGGAATTCTCTGCCTGCCTTTCCCCAGTGCTCTGCAAGCTCTCCAGGACAACATAAAATCTGGGGCTCTGTGCTTTCTTTCCTTCTGAACAAGTGTTACTGTTTTCTGCACAAAAGCGATTCTGCGAAGCAATGTGAACAGGCACAGAGAAGGTGCTATCAGGGAATTCTCTGCCTGCCTTTCCCCAGTGCTCTGCAAGCTCTCCAGGACAACAGCAAATCTGGAGTTCTGTGCTTTCTTTCCTTCTGAACAAGTGTTACTGTTTTCTGCACAAAAGCAATTCTGCGAAGCAATGTGAACACTTCTGCTTCCCAGGCACAGAGAAGGTGCTAGCAAGGAATTCTCTGCCTGCCTTTCCCCAGTGCTCTGCAAGCTCTCCAGGACAACATAGAATCTGGGGCTCTGTGCTTTCTTTCGTTCTGAACAAGTGTTACTGTTTTCTGCACAAAAGCGATTCTGCGAAGCAATGTGAACAGGCACAGAGAAGGTGCTATCAGGGAATTCTCTGCCTGCCTGTCCCCAGTGCTCTGCAAGCTCTCCAGGACAACATAGAATCTGGGGCTCTGTGCTTTCTTTCCTTCTGAACAAGTGTTACTGTTTTCTGCACAAAAGCGATTCTGCGAAGCAATGTGAACAGGCACAGAGAAGGTGCTATCAGGGAATTCTCTGCCTGCCTTTCCCCAGTGCTCTGCAAGCTCTCCAGGGCAACATAATATCTGGGGCTCTTTGCTTTCTTTCATTCTGAACAAGTGTTACTGTTTTCTGCACAAAAGCGATTCTGCGAAGCAATGTGAACAGGCACAGAGAAGGTGCTATCAGGGAATTCTCTGCCTGCCTTTCCCCAGTGCTGTGCAAGCTCTCCAGGACAACATAAAATCTGGGGCTCTGTTCTTTCTTTCGTTCTGAAGAAGTGTTACTGTTTTCTGCACAAAAGCGATTCTGCGAAGCAATGTGAACACTTCTGCTTCCCAGGCACAGAGAAGGTGCTAGAAGGAATTCTCTGTTTGCCTTTCCCCAGTGCTCTGCAAGCTCTCCAGGACAACATAAAATCTGGGGCTCTGTGCTTTCTTTCGTTCTGAACAAGTGTTACTGTTTTCTGCACAAAAGCGATTCTGCGAAGCAATGTGAACACTTCTGCTTCCCAGGCACAGAGAAGGTGCTAGCAAGGAATTCTCTGCCTGCCTTTCCCCAGTGCTCTGCAAGCTCTCCAGGACAACATAGAATCTGGGGCTCTGTGCTTTCTTTCCTTCAGAACAAGTGTTACTGTTTTCTGCACAAAAGCGATTCTTGCGAAGCGATGTGAACACTTCTGCTTCCCAGGCACAGAGAAGGTGCTAGCAGGAAATTCTCTGCCTGCCGTTCCCCAGTGCTCTGCAAGCTCTCCAGGACAACATAAAATCTGGGGCTCTGTGCTTTCTTTCCTTCTGAACAAGTGTTACTGTTTTCTGCACAAAAGCGATTCTGCGAAGCAATGTGAACAGGCACAGAGAAGGTGCTAGCAGGGAATTCTCTGCCTGCCTTTCCCCAGTGCTCTGCAAGCTCTCCAGGACAACATAAAATCTGGGGCTCTGTGCTTTCTTTCCTTCTGAACAAGTGTTACTGTTTTCTGCACAAAAGCGATTCTGCGAAGCAATGTGAACACTTCTGCTTCCCAGGCACAGAGAAGGTGCTAGCAGGGAATTCTCTGCCTGCCTTTCCCCAGTGCTCTGCAAGCTCTCCAGGACAACATAAAATCTGGGGCTCTGTGCTTTCTTTCCTTCTGAACAAGTGTTAGTGTTTTCTGCACAAAAGCGATTCTGCCAAGCAATGTGAACACTTCTGCTTCCCAGGCACAGAGAAGGTGCTAGCAGGGAATTCTCTGCCTGCCTTTCCCCAGTGCTCTGCAAGCTCTCCAGGACAACAGCAAATCTGGGGCTCTGTGCTTTCTTTCGTTCTGAACAAGTGTTACTGTTTTCTGCACAAAAGCGATTCTGCGAAGCAATGTAAACAGGCACAGAGAAGGTGCTATCAGGGAACTCTCTGCCTGCCTTTCCCCAGTGCTCTGCAAGCTCTCCAGGACAACATAGAATCTGGGGCTCTGTGCTTTCTTTCCTTCTGAACAAGTGTTACTGTTTTCTGCACAAAAGCGATTCTGCGAAGCAATGTGAACACTTCTGCTTCCCAGGCACAGAGAAGGTGCTAGCAAGGAATTCTCTGCCTGCCTTTCCCCAGTGCTCTGCAAGCTCTCCAGGACAACATAAAATCTGGGGCTCTGTGCTTTCTTTCCTTCTGAACAAGTGTTAGTGTTTTCTGCACAAAAGCGATTCTTGCGAAGCAATGTGAACACTTCTGCTTCCCAGGCACAGAGAAGGTGCTAGCAAGGAATTCTCTGCCTGCCTTTCCCCAGTGCTCTGCAAGCTCTCCAGGACAACATAAAATCTGGGGCTCTGTGCTTTCTTTCCTTCTGAACAAGTGTTACTGTTTTCTGCACAAAAGCGATTCTGCGAAGCAATGTGAACAGGCACAGAGAAGGTGCTATCAGGGAATTCTCTGCCTGCCTTTCCCCAGTGCTCTGCAAGCTCTCCAGGACAACATAAAATCTGGGGCTCTGTGCTTTCTTTCCTTCTGAACAAGTGTTACTGTTTTCTGCACAAAAGTGATTCTGCGAAGCAATGTGAACAGGCACAGAGAAGGTGCTATCAGGGAATTCTCTGCCTGCCTTTCCCCAGTGCTCTGCAAGCTCTCCAGGACAACATAAAATCTGGGGCTCTGTGCTTTCTTTCGTTCTGAACAATTGTTAGTGTTGTCTGCACAAAAGCGATTCTGCGAAGCAATGTGAACAGGCACAGAGAAGGTGCTAGCAGGGAATTCTCTGCCTGCCTTTCCCCAGTGCTCTTCAAGCTCTCCAGGACAACATAGAATCTGGGGCTCTGTGCTTTCTTTCCTTCTGAACAAGTGTTACTGTTTTCTGCACAAAAGCGATTGTGCGAAGCAATGTGAACACTTCTGCTTCCCAGGCACAGAGAAGGTGCTAGCAGGTAATTCTCTGCCTGCCTTTCCCCAGAGCTCTGCAAGCTCTCCAGGACAACATAAAATCTGGGGCTCTGTGCTTTCTTTCGTTCTGAACAAGTGTTAGTGTTTTCTGCACAAAAGCGATTCTTGCGAAGCAATGTGAACACTTCTGCTTCCCAGGCACAGAGAAGGTGCTAGCAAGGAATTCTCTGCCTGCCTTTCCCCAGTGCTCTGCAAGCTCTCCAGGACAACATAAAATCTGGGGCTCTGTGCTTTCTTTCGTTCTGAACAAGTGTTAGTGTTTTCTGCACAAAAGCGATTCTTGTGAAGCAATGTGAACACTTCTGCTTCCCAGGCACAGAGAAGGTGCTAGCAAGGAATTCTCTGCCTGCCTTTCCCCAGTGCTCTGCAAGCTCTCCAGGACAACATAAAATCTGGGGCTCTGTGCTTTCTTTCCTTCTGAACAAGTGTTACTGTTTTCTGCACAAAAGCGATTCTGCGAAGCAATGTGAACAGGCACAGAGAAGGTGCTATCAGGGAATTCTCTGCCTGCCTTTCCCCAGTGCTCTGCAAGCTCTCCAGGACAACAAAAATCTGGAGTTCTGTGCTTTCTTTCCTTCTGAACAAGTGTTACTGTTTTCTGCACAAAAGCAATTCTGCGAAGCAATGTGAACACTTCTGCTTCCCAGGCACAGAGAAGGTGCTAGCAAGGAATTCTCTGCCTGCCTTTCCCCAGTGCTCTGCAAGCTCTCCAGGACAACATAGAATCTGGGGCTCTGTGCTTTCTTTCGTTCTGAACAAGTGTTACTGTTTTCTGCACAAAAGCGATTCTGCGAAGCAATGTGAACAGGCACAGAGAAGGTGCTATCAGGGAATTCTCTGCCTGCCTGTCCCCAGTGCTCTGCAAGCTCTCCAGGACAACATAGAATCTGGGGCTCTGTGCTTTCTTTCCTTCTGAACAAGTGTTAGTGTTTTCTGCACAAAAGCGATTCTGCGAAGCAATGTGAACAGGCACAGAGAAGGTGCTATCAGGGAATTCTCTGCCTGCCTTTCCCCAGTGCTCTGCAAGCTCTCCAGGGCAACATAATATCTGGGGCTCTTTGCTTTCTTTCCTTCTGAACAAGTGTTACTGTTTTCTGCACAAAAGCGATTCTGCGAAGCAATGTGAACAGGCACAGAGAAGGTGCTATCAGGGAATTCTCTGCCTGCCTTTCCCCAGTGCTGTGCAAGCTCTCCAGGACAACATAAAATCTGGGGCTCTGTTCTTTCTTTCGTTCTGAAGAAGTGTTACTGTTTTCTGCACAAAAGCGATTCTGCGAAGCAATGTGAACACTTCTGCTTCCCAGGCACAGAGAAGGTGCTAGAAGGAATTCTCTGTTTGCCTTTCCCCAGTGCTCTGCAAGCTCTCCAGGACAACATAAAATCTGGGGCTCTGTGCTTTCTTTCGTTCTGAACAAGTGTTAGTGTTTTCTGCACAAAAGCGATTCTGCGAAGCAATGTGAACACTTCTGCTTCCCAGGCACAGAGAAGGTGCTAGCAAGGAATTCTCTGCCTGCCTTTCCCCAGTGCTCTGCAAGCTCTCCAGGACAACATAGAATCTGGGGCTCTGTGCTTTCTTTCCTTCAGAACAAGTGTTACTGTTTTCTGCACAAAAGCGATTCTTGCGAAGCGATGTGAACACTTCTGCTTCCCAGGCACAGAGAAGGTGCTAGCAGGAAATTCTCTGCCTGCCGTTCCCCAGTGCTCTGCAAGCTCTCCAGGACAACATAAAATCTGGGGCTCTGTGCTTTCTTTCCTTCTGAACAAGTGTTACTGTTTTCTGCACAAAAGCGATTCTGCGAAGCAATGTGAACAGGCACAGAGAAGGTGCTAGCAGGGAATTCTCTGCCTGCCTTTCCCCAGTGCTCTGCAAGCTCTCCAGGACAACATAAAATCTGGGGCTCTGTGCTTTCTTTCCTTCTGAACAAGTGTTAGTGTTTTCTGCACAAAAGCGATTCTGCGAAGCAATGTGAACACTTCTGCTTCCCAGGCACAGAGAAGGTGCTAGCAGGGAATTCTCTGCCTGCCTTTCCCCAGTGCTCTGCAAGCTCTCCAGGACAACATAAAATCTGGGGCTCTGTGCTTTCTTTCCTTCTGAACAAGTGTTAGTGTTTTCTGCACAAAAGCGATTCTGCGAAGCAATGTGAACACTTCTGCTTCCCAGGCACAGAGAAGGTGCTAGCAGGGAATTCTCTGCCTGCCTTTCCCCAGTGCTCTGCAAGCTCTCCAGGACAACATAAAATCTGGGGCTCTGTGCTTTCTTTCCTTCTGAACAAGTGTTAGTGTTTTCTGCACAAAAGCGATTCTGCCAAGCAATGTGAACACTTCTGCTTCCCAGGCACAGAGAAGGTGCTAGCAGGGAATTCTCTGCCTGCCTTTCCCCAGTGCTCTGCAAGCTCTCCAGGACAACAGCAAATCTGGGGCTCTGTGCTTTCTTTCGTTCTGAACAAGTGTTAGTGTTTTCTGCACAAAAGCGATTCTGCGAAGCAATGTGAACAGGCACAGAGAAGGTGCTATCAGGGAACTCTCTGCCTGCCTTTCCCCAGTGCTCTGCAAGCTCTCCAGGACAACATAGAATCTGGGGCTCTGTGCTTTCTTTCGTTCTGAACAAGTGTTACTGTTTTCTGCACAAAAGCGATTCTTGCGAAGCAATGTGAACACTTCTGCTTCCCAGGCACAGAGAAGGTGCTATCAGGGAATTCTCTGCCTGCCTTTCCCCAGTGCTCTGCAAGCTCTCCAGGACAACATAGAATCTGGGGCTCTGTGCTTTCTTTCCTTCTGAACAAGTGTTACTGTTTTCTGCACAAAAGCGATTCTGCCAAGCAATGTGAACACTTCTGCTTCCCAGGCACAGAGAAGGTGCTAGCAGGTAATTCTCTGCCTGCCTTTCCCCAGAGCTCTGCAAGCTCTCCAGGACAACATAGAATCTGGGGCTGTGTGCTTTCTTTCGTTCTGAACAAGTGTTACTGTTTTCTGCACAAAAGCGATTCTTGCGAAGCAATGTGAACACTTCTGCTTCCCAGGCACAGAGAAGGTGCTAGCAAGGAATTCTCTGCCTGCCTTTCCCCAGTGCTCTGCAAGCTCTCCAGGACAACATAAAATCTGGGGCTCTGTGCTTTCTTTCCTTCTGAACAAGTGTTAGTGTTTTCTGCACAAAAGCGATTCTGCGAAGCAATGTGAACAGGCACAGAGAAGGTGCTATCAGGGAACTCTCTGCCTGCCTTTCCCCAGTGCTCTGCAAGCTCTCCAGGACAACATAGAATCTGGGGCTCTGTGCTTTCTTTCGTTCTGAACAAGTGTTACTGTTTTCTGCACAAAAGCGATTCTTGCGAAGCAATGTGAACACTTCTGCTTCCCAGGCACAGAGAAGGTGCTATCAGGGAATTCTCTGCCTGCCTTTCCCCAGTGCTCTGCATGCTCTCCAGGACAACATAGAATCTGGGGCTCTGTGCTTTCTTTCGTTCTGAACAAGTGTTACTGTTTTCTGCACAAAAGCGATTCTGCCAAGCAATGTGAACACTTCTGCTTCCCAGGCACAGAGAAGGTGCTAGCAGGGAATTCTCTGCCTGCTTTTCCCCAGTGCTCTGCAAGCTCTCCAGGACAACATAGAATCTGGGGCTCTGTGCTTTCTTTCGTTCTGAACAAGTGTTACTGTTTTCTGCACAAAAGCGATTCTGCGAAGCAATGTGAACACTTCTGCTTCCCAGGCACAGAGAAGGTGCTAGCAAGGAATTCTGTGTTTGCCTTTCCCCAGTGCTCTGCAAGCTCTCCAGGACAACATAGAATCTGGGGCTCTGTGCTTTCTTTCGTTCTGAACAAGTGTTAGTGTTTTCTGCACAAAAGCAATTCTTGCGAAGCAATGTGAACACTTCTGCTTCCCAGGCACAGAGAAGGTGCTAGCAGGGAATTCTCTGCCTGCCTTTCCCCAGTGCTCTGCAAGCTCTCCAGGACAACATAGAATCTGGGGCTCTGTGCTTTCTTTCGTTATGAACAAGTGTTACAGTTTTCTGCACAAAAGCGATTCTTGCGAAGCAATGTGAACACTTCTGCTTCCCAGGCACAGAGAAGGTGCTAGCAAGGAATTCTCTGCCTGCCTTTCCCCAGTGCTCTGCAAGCTCTCCAGGACAACATAAAATCTGGGGCTCTGTGCTTTCTTTCCTTCTGAACAAGTGTTAGTGTTTTCTGCACAAAAGCGAATCTTGCGAAGCAATGTGAACACTTCTGCTTCCCAGGCACAGAGAAGGTGCTATCAGGGAATTCTCTGCCTGCCTTTCCCCAGTGCTCTGCAAGCTCTCCAGGGCAACATAATATCTGGGGCTCTTTGCTTTCTTTCCTTCTGAACAAGTGTTACTGTTTTCTGCACAAAAGCGATTCTGCGAAGCAATGTGAACAGGCACAGAGAAGGTGCTAGCAGGGAATTCTCTGCCTGCCTTTCCCCAGTGCTCTGCAAGCTCTCCAGGACAACATAAAATCTGGGGCTCTGTGCTTTCTTTCGTTCTGAAGAAGTGTTACTGTTTTCTGCACAAAAGCGATTCTGCGAAGCAATGTGAACACTTCTGCTTAGCCAGGCACAGAGAAGGTGCTAGCAAGGAATTCTCTGTTTCCCTTTCCCCAGTGCTCTGCAAGCTCTCCAGGACAACATAAAATCTGGGGCTCTGTGCTTTCTTTCCTTCTGAACAATTGTTAGTGTTTTCTGCACAAAAGCGATTCTTGTGAAGCAATGTGAACACTTCTGCTTCCCAGGCACAGAGAAGGTGCTAGCAGGGAATTCTCTGCCTGCCTTTCCCCAGTGCTCTGCAAGCTCTCCAGGACAACATAAAATCTGGAGCTCTGTGCTTTCTTTCCTTCTGAACAAGTGTTAGTGTTTTCTGCACAAAAGCGATTCTGCGAAGCAATGTGAACAGGCACAGAGAAGGTGCTATCAGGGAATTCTCTGCCTGCCTTTCCCCAGTGCTCTGCAAGCTCTCCAGGACAACATAGAATCTGGGGCTCTGTGCTTTCTTTCGTTCTGAACAAGAGTTACTGTTTTCTGCACAAAAGCGATTCTTGCGAAGCAATGTGAACACTTCTGCTTCCCAGGCACAGAGAAGGTGCTATCAGGGAATTCTCTGCCTGCCTTTCCCCAGTGCTCTGCAAGCTCTGCAGGACAACATAGAATCTGGGGCTCTGTGCTTTCTTTCGTTCTGAACAAGTGTTAGTGTTTTCTGCACAAAAGCGATTCTGCGAAGCAATGTGAACACTTCTGCTTCCCAGGCACAGAGAAGGTGCTAGCAAGGAATTCTGTGTTTGCCTTTCCCCAGTGCTCTGCAAGCTCTCCAGGACAACATAAAATCTGGGGCTCTGTGCTTTCTTTCATTCTGAACAAGTGTTAGTGTTTTCTGCACAAAAGCGATTCATGCGAAGCAATGTGAACACTTCTGCTTCCCAGGCACAGAGAAGGTGCTAGCAAGGAATTCTCTGCCTGCCTTTCCCCAGTGCTCTGCAAGCTCTCCAGGACAACATAGAATCTGGGGCTCTGTGCTTTCTTTCGTTATGAACAAGTGTTACAGTTTTCTGCACAAAAGCGATTCTGCGAAGCAATGTGAACACTTCTGCTTCCCAGGCACAGAGAAGGTGCTAGCAAGGAATTCTCTGCCTGCCTTTCCCCAGTGCTCTGCAAGCTCTCCAGGACAACATAAAATCTGGGGCTCTGTGCTTTCTTTCCTTCTGAACAAGTGTTAGTGTTTTCTGCACAAAAGCGATTCTTGCGAAGCAATGTGAACACTTCTGCTTCCCAGGCACAGAGAAGGTGCTAGCAAGGAATTCTCTGCCTGCCTTTCCCCAGTGCTCTGCAAGCTCTCCAGGACAACATAGAATCTGGGGCTCTGTGCTTTCTTTCGTTCTGAACAAGTGTTACTGTTTTCTGCACAAAAGCGATTCTGCGAAGCAATGTGAACACTTCTGCTTCCCAGGCACAGAGAAGGTGCTAGCAAGGAATTCTGTGTTTGCCTTTCCCCAGTGCTCTGCAAGCTCTCCAGGACAACATAAAATCTGGGGCTCTGTGCTTTCTTTCCTTCTGAACAAGTGTTAGTGTTTTCTGCACAAAAGCGATTCTGCGAAGCAATGTGAACAGGCACAGAGAAGGTGCTATCAGGGAATTCTCTGCCTGCCTTTCCCCAGTGCTCTGCAAGCTCTCCAGGACAACATAAAATCTGGGGCTCTGTGCTTTCTTTCCTTCTGAACAAGTGTTACTGTTTTCTGCACAAAAGCGATTCTGCGAAGCAATGTGAACAGGCACAGAGAAGGTGCTATCAGGGAATTCTCTGCCTGCCTTTCCCCAGTGCTCTGCAAGCTCTCCAGGACAACATAAAATCTGGGGCTCTTTGCTTTCTTTCCTTCTGAACAATTGTTAGTGTTGTCTGCACAAAAGCGATTCTGCGAAGCAATGTGAACAGGCACAGAGAAGGTGCTAGCAGGGAATTCTCTGCCTGCCTTTCCCCAGTGCTCTGCAAGCTCTCCAGGACAACATAGAATCTGGGGCTCTGTGCTTTCTTTCCTTCTGAACAAGTGTTACTGTTTTCTGCACAAAAGCGATTCTGCGAAGCAATGTGAACACTTCTGCTTAGCCAGGCACAGAGAAGGTGCTAGCAAGGAATTCTCTGTTTCCCTTTCCCCAGTGCTCTGCAAGCTCTCCAGGACAACATAAAATCTGGGGCTCTGTGCTTTCTTTCGTTCTGAACAAGTGTTAGTGTTTTCTGCACAAAAGCGATTCTTGTGAAGCAATGTGAACACTTCTGCTTCCCAGGCACAGAGAAGGTGCTAGCAAGGAATTCTCTGCCTGCCTTTCCCCAGTGCTCTGCAAGCTCTCCAGGACAACATAAAATCTGGGGCTCTGTGCTTTCTTTCCTTCTGAACAAGTGTTAGTGTTTTCTGCACAAAAGCGATTGTGCGAAGCAATGTGAACAGGCACAGAGAAGGTGCTATCAGGGAATTCTCTGCCTGCCTTTCCCCAGTGCTCTGCAAGCTCTCCAGGACAACATAGAATCTGGGGCTCTGTGCTTTCTTTCCTTCTGAACAAGTGTTAGTGTTTTCTGCACAAAAGCGATTCTTGCGAAGCAATGTGAACACTTCTGCTTCCCAGGCACAGAGAAGGTGCTAGCAAGGAATTCTCTGCCTGCCTTTCCCCAGTGCTCTGCAAGCTCTCCAGGACAACATAAAATCTGGGGCTCTGTGCTTTCTTTCGTTCTGAACAAGTGTTACTGTTTTCTGCACAAAAGCGATTCTGCGAAGCAATGTGAACACTTCTGCTTCCCAGGCACAGAGAAGGTGCTAGCAAGGAATTCTCTGCCTGCCTTTCCCCAGTGCTCTGCAAGCTCTCCAGGACAACATAGAATCTGGGGCTCTGTGCTTTCTTTCGTTATGAACAAGTGTTACAGTTTTCTGCACAAAAGCGATTCTGCGAAGCAATGTGAACACTTCTGCTTCCCAGGCACAGAGAAGGTGCTAGCAAGGAATTCTCTGCCTGCCTTTCCCCAGTGCTCTGCAAGCTCTCCAGGACAACATAAAATCTGGGGCTCTGTGCTTTCTTTCCTTCTGAACAAGTGTTAGTGTTTTCTGCACAAAAGCGATTCTTGCGAAGCAATGTGAACACTTCTGCTTCCCAGGCACAGAGAAGGTGCTAGCAAGGAATTCTCTGCCTGCCTTTCCCCAGTGCTCTGCAAGCTCTCCAGGACAACATAAAATCTGGGGCTCTGTGCTTTCTTTCCTTCTGAACAAGTGTTACTGTTTTCTGCACAAAAGCGATTCTGCGAAGCAATGTGAACAGGCACAGAGAAGGTGCTATCAGGGAATTCTCTGCCTGCCTTTCCCCAGTGCTCTGCAAGCTCTCCAGGACAACATAAAATCTGGGGCTCTGTGCTTTCTTTCCTTCTGAACAAGTGTTACTGTTTTCTGCACAAAAGCGATTCTGCGAAGCAATGTGAACAGGCACAGAGAAGGTGCTAGCAGGGAATTCTCTGCCTGCCTTTCCCCAGTGCTCTGCAAGCTCTCCAGGACAACATAAAATCTGGGGCTCTGTGCTTTCTTTCGTTCTGAACAATTGTTAGTGTTGTCTGCACAAAAGCGATTCTGCGAAGCAATGTGAACAGGCACAGAGAAGGTGCTAGCAGGGAATTCTCTGCCTGCCTTTCCCCAGTGCTCTGCAAGCTCTCCAGGACAACATAGAATCTGGGGCTCTGTGCTTTCTTTCCTTCTGAACAAGTGTTACAGTTTTCTGCACAAAAGCGATTGTGCGAAGCAATGTGAACACTTCTGCTTCCCAGGCACAGAGAAGGTGCTAGCAAGGAATTCTCTGCCTGCCTTTCCCCAGTGCTCTGCAAGCTCTCCAGGACAACATAAAATCTGGGGCTCTGTGCTTTCTTTCGTTCTGAACAAGTGTTACTGTTTTCTGCACAAAAGCGATTCTGCGAAGCAATGTGAACACTTCTGCTTCCCAGGCACAGAGAAGGTGCTAGCAAGGAATTCTCTGCCTGCCTTTCCCCAGTGCTCTGCAAGCTCTCCAGGACAACATAGAATCTGGGGCTCTGTGCTTTCTTTCGTTATGAACAAGTGTTACAGTTTTCTGCACAAAAGCGATTCTGCGAAGCAATGTGAACACTTCTGCTTCCCAGGCACAGAGAAGGTGCTAGCAAGGAATTCTCTGCCTGCCTTTCCCCAGTGCTCTGCAAGCTCTCCAGGACAACATAAAATCTGGGGCTCTGTGCTTTCTTTCCTTCTGAACAAGTGTTAGTGTTTTCTGCACAAAAGCGATTCTTGCGAAGCAATGTGAACACTTCTGCTTCCCAGGCACAGAGAAGGTGCTAGCAAGGAATTCTCTGCCTGCCTTTCCCCAGTGCTCTGCAAGCTCTCCAGGACAACATAGAATCTGGGGCTCTGTGCTTTCTTTCGTTATGAACAAGTGTTACAGTTTTCTGCACAAAAGCGATTCTGCGAAGCAATGTGAACACTTCTGCTTCCCAGGCACAGAGAAGGTGCTAGCAAGGAATTCTCTGCCTGCCTTTCCCCAGTGCTCTGCAAGCTCTCCAGGACAACATAAAATCTGGGGCTCTGTGCTTTCTTTCCTTCTGAACAAGTGTTAGTGTTTTCTGCACAAAAGCGATTCTGCGAAGCAATGTGAACAGGCACAGAGAAGGTGCTATCAGGGAATTCTCTGCCTGCCTTTCCCCAGTGCTCTGCAAGCTCTCCAGGACAACATAAAATCTGGGGCTCTGTGCTTTCTTTCGTTCTGAACAATTGTTAGTGTTGTCTGCACAAAAGCGATTCTGCGAAGCAATGTGAACAGGCACAGAGAAGGTGCTAGCAGGGAATTCTCTGCCTGCCTTTCCCCAGTGCTCTGCAAGCTCTCCAGGACAACATAGAATCTGGGGCTCTGTGCTTTCTTTCCTTCTGAACAAGTGTTACTGTTTTCTGCACAAAAGCGATTCTGCGAAGCAATGTGAACACTTCTGCTTCCCAGGCACAGAGAAGGTGCTAGCAGGTAATTCTCTGCCTGCCTTTCCCCAGAGCTCTGCAAGCTCTCCAGGACAACATAAAATCTGGGGCTCTGTGCTTTCTTTCGTTCTGAACAAGTGTTAGTGTTTTCTGCACAAAAGCGATTCTTGCGAAGCAATGTGAACACTTCTGCTTCCCAGGCACAGAGAAGGTGCTAGCAAGGAATTCTCTGTTTCCCTTTCCCCAGTGCTCTGCAAGCTCTCCAGGACAACATAAAATCTGGGGCTCTGTGCTTTCTTTCGTTCTGAACAAGTGTTAGTGTTTTCTGCACAAAAGCGATTCTTGTGAAGCAATGTGAACACTTCTGCTTCCCAGGCACAGAGAAGGTGCTAGCAAGGAATTCTCTGCCTGCCTTTCCCCAGTGCTCTGCAAGCTCTCCAGGACAACATAAAATCTGGGGCTCTGTGCTTTCTTTCCTTCTGAACAAGTGTTACTGTTTTCTGCACAAAAGCGATTCTGCGAAGCAATGTGAACAGGCACAGAGAAGGTGCTATCAGGGAATTCTCTGCCTGCCTTTCCCCAGTGCTCTGCAAGCTCTCCAGGACAACAGCAAATCTGGAGTTCTGTGCTTTCTTTCCTTCTGAACAAGTGTTACTGTTTTCTGCACAAAAGCAATTCTGCGAAGCAATGTGAACACTTCTGCTTCCCAGGCACAGAGAAGGTGCTAGCAAGGAATTCTCTGCCTGCCTTTCCCCAGTGCTCTGCAAGCTCTCCAGGACAACATAGAATCTGGGGCTCTGTGCTTTCTTTCGTTCTGAACAAGTGTTACTGTTTTCTGCACAAAAGCGATTCTGCGAAGCAATGTGAACAGGCACAGAGAAGGTGCTATCAGGGAATTCTCTGCCTGCCTGTCCCCAGTGCTCTGCAAGCTCTCCAGGACAACATAGAATCTGGGGCTCTGTGCTTTCTTTCCTTCTGAACAAGTGTTATTGTTTTCTGCACAAAAGCGATTCTGCGAAGCAATGTGAACAGGCACAGAGAAGGTGCTATCAGGGAATTCTCTGCCTGCCTTTCCCCAGTGCTCTGCAAGCTCTCCAGGACAACATAAAATCTGGGGCTCTGTTCTTTCTTTCGTTCTGAAGAAGTGTTACTGTTTTCTGCACAAAAGCGATTCTTGCGAAGCAATGCGAACACTTCTGCTTCCCAGGCACAGAGAAGGTGCTAGAAGGAATTCTCTGTTTGCCTTTCCCCAGTGCTCTGCAAGCTCTCCAGGACAACATAAAATCTGGGGCTCTGTGCTTTCTTTCGTTCTGAACAAGTGTTAGTGTTTTCTGCACAAAAGCGATTCTGCGAAGCAATGTGAACACTTCTGCTTCCCAGGCACAGAGAAGGTGCTAGCAAGGAATTCTCTGCCTGCCTTTCCCCAGTGCTCTGCAAGCTCTCCAGGACAACATAGAATCTGGGGCTCTGTGCTTTCTTTCCTTCAGAACAAGTGTTACTGTTTTCTGCACAAAAGCGATTCTTGCGAAGCGATGTGAACACTTCTGCTTCCCAGGCACAGAGAAGGTGCTAGCAGGAAATTCTCTGCCTGCCGTTCCCCAGTGCTCTGCAAGCTCTCCAGGACAACAGCAAATCTGGGGCTCTGTGCTTTCTTTCCTTCTGAACAAGTGTTACTGTTTTCTGCACAAAAGCGATTCTGCGAAGCAATGTGAACAGGCACAGAGAAGGTGCTAGCAGGGAATTCTCTGCCTGCCTTTCCCCAGTGCTCTGCAAGCTCTCCAGGACAACATAAAATCTGGGGCTCTGTGCTTTCTTTCCTTCTGAACAAGTGTTAGTGTTTTCTGCACAAAAGCGATTCTGCGAAGCAATGTGAACACTTCTGCTTCCCAGGCACAGAGAAGGTGCTAGCAGGGAATTCTCTGCCTGCCTTTCCCCAGTGCTCTGCAAGCTCTCCAGGACAACATAGAATCTGGGGCTCTGTGCTTTCTTTCCTTCTGAACAAGTGTTACTGTTTTCTGCACAAAAGCGATTCTGCCAAGCAATGTGAACACTTCTGCTTCCCAGGCACAGAGAAGGTGCTAGCAGGGAATTCTCTGCCTGCCTTTCCCCAGTGCTCTGCAAGCTCTCCAGGACAACAGCAAATCTGGGGCTCTGTGCTTTCTTTCCTTCTGAACAAGTGTTACTGTTTTCTGCACAAAAGCGATTCTGCGAAGCAATGTAAACAGGCACAGAGAAGGTGCTATCAGGGAACTCTCTGCCTGCCTTTCCCCAGTGCTCTGCAAGCTCTCCAGGACAACATAGAATCTGGGGCTCTGTGCTTTCTTTCCTTCTGAACAAGTGTTACTGTTTTCTGCACAAAAGCGATTCTGCGAAGCAATGTGAACACTTCTGCTTCCCAGGCACAGAGAAGGTGCTAGCAAGGAATTCTCTGCCTGCCTTTCCCCAGTGCTCTGCAAGCTCTCCAGGACAACATAGAATCTGGGGCTCTGTGCTTTCTTTCGTTATGAAGAAGTGTTACAGTTTTCTGCACAAAAGCGATTCTGCGAAGCAATGTGAACACTTCTGCTTCCCAGGCACAGAGAAGGTGCTAGCAAGGAATTCTCTGCCTGCCTTTCCCCAGTGCTCTGCAAGCTCTCCAGGACAACATAAAATCTGGGGCTCTGTGCTTTCTTTCCTTCTGAACAAGTGTTAGTGTTTTCTGCACAAAAGCGATTCTTGCGAAGCAATGTGAACACTTCTGCTTCCCAGGCACAGAGAAGGTGCTAGCAAGGAATTCTCTGCCTGCCTTTCCCCAGTGCTCTGCAAGCTCTCCAGGACAACATAAAATCTGGGGCTCTGTGCTTTCTTTCCTTCTGAACAAGTGTTACTGTTTTCTGCACAAAAGCGATTCTGCGAAGCAATGTGAACAGGCACAGAGAAGGTGCTATCAGGGAATTCTCTGCCTGCCTTTCCCCAGTGCTCTGCAAGCTCTCCAGGACAACATAAAATCTGGGGCTCTGTGCTTTCTTTCCTTCTGAACAAGTGTTACTGTTTTCTGCACAAAAGCGATTCTGCGAAGCAATGTGAACAGGCACAGAGAAGGTGCTAGCAGGGAATTCTCTGCCTGCCTTTCCCCAGTGCTCTGCAAGCTCTCCAGGACAACATAGAATCTGGGGCTCTGTGCTTTCTTTCCTTCTGAACAAGTGTTACTGTTTTCTGCACAAAAGCGATTGTGCGAAGCAATGTGAACACTTCTGCTTCCCAGGCACAGAGAAGGTGCTAGCAGGTAATTCTCTGCCTGCCTTTCCCCAGAGCTCTGCAAGCTCTCCAGGACAACATAAAATCTGGGGCTCTGTGCTTTCTTTCGTTCTGAACAAGTGTTAGTGTTTTCTGCACAAAAGCGATTCTTGCGAAGCAATGTGAACACTTCTGCTTCCCAGGCACAGAGAAGGTGCTAGCAAGGAATTCTCTGCCTGCCTTTCCCCAGTGCTCTGCAAGCTCTCCAGGACAACATAAAATCTGGGGCTCTGTGCTTTCTTTCGTTCTGAACAAGTGTTAGTGTTTTCTGCACAAAAGCGATTCTTGTGAAGCAATGTGAACACTTCTGCTTCCCAGGCACAGAGAAGGTGCTAGCAAGGAATTCTCTGCCTGCCTTTCCCCAGTGCTCTGCAAGCTCTCCAGGACAACATAAAATCTGGGGCTCTGTGCTTTCTTTCCTTCTGAACAAGTGTTACTGTTTTCTGCACAAAAGCGATTCTGCGAAGCAATGTGAACAGGCACAGAGAAGGTGCTATCAGGGAATTCTCTGCCTGCCTTTCCCCAGTGCTCTGCAAGCTCTCCAGGACAACAAAAATCTGGAGTTCTGTGCTTTCTTTCCTTCTGAACAAGTGTTACTGTTTTCTGCACAAAAGCAATTCTGCGAAGCAATGTGAACACTTCTGCTTCCCAGGCACAGAGAAGGTGCTAGCAAGGAATTCTCTGCCTGCCTTTCCCCAGTGCTCTGCAAGCTCTCCAGGACAACATAGAATCTGGGGCTCTGTGCTTTCTTTCGTTCTGAACAAGTGTTACTGTTTTCTGCACAAAAGCGATTCTGCGAAGCAATGTGAACAGGCACAGAGAAGGTGCTATCAGGGAATTCTCTGCCTGCCTGTCCCCAGTGCTCTGCAAGCTCTCCAGGACAACATAGAATCTGGGGCTCTGTGCTTTCTTTCCTTCTGAACAAGTGTTAGTGTTTTCTGCACAAAAGCGATTCTGCGAAGCAATGTGAACAGGCACAGAGAAGGTGCTATCAGGGAATTCTCTGCCTGCCTTTCCCCAGTGCTCTGCAAGCTCTCCAGGGCAACATAATATCTGGGGCTCTTTGCTTTCTTTCCTTCTGAACAAGTGTTACTGTTTTCTGCACAAAAGCGATTCTGCGAAGCAATGTGAACAGGCACAGAGAAGGTGCTATCAGGGAATTCTCTGCCTGCCTTTCCCCAGTGCTCTGCAAGCTCTCCAGGACAACATAAAATCTGAGCCTCTGTTCTTTCTTTCGTTCTGAAGAAGTGTTACTGTTTTCTGCACAAAAGCGATTCTGCGAAGCAATGTGAACACTTCTGCTTCCCAGGCACAGAGAAGGTGCTAGCAAGGAATTCTCTGCCTGCCTTTCCCCAGTGCTCTGCAAGCTCTCCAGGACAACATAAAATCTGGGGCTCTGTGCTTTCTTTCCTTCTGAACAAGTGTTACTGTTTTCTGCACAAAAGCGATTCTGCGAAGCAATGTGAACAGGCACAGAGAAGGTGCTATCAGGGAATTCTCTGCCTGCCTTTCCCCAGTGCTCTGCAAGCTCTCCAGGACAACAAAAATCTGGAGTTCTGTGCTTTCTTTCCTTCTGAACAAGTGTTACTGTTTTCTGCACAAAAGCAATTCTGCGAAGCAATGTGAACACTTCTGCTTCCCAGGCACAGAGAAGGTGCTAGCAAGGAATTCTCTGCCTGCCTTTCCCCAGTGCTCTGCAAGCTCTCCAGGACAACATAGAATCTGGGGCTCTGTGCTTTCTTTCGTTCTGAACAAGTGTTACTGTTTTCTGCACAAAAGCGATTCTGCGAAGCAATGTGAACAGGCACAGAGAAGGTGCTATCAGGGAATTCTCTGCCTGCCTGTCCCCAGTGCTCTGCAAGCTCTCCAGGACAACATAGAATCTGGGGCTCTGTGCTTTCTTTCCTTCTGAACAAGTGTTAGTGTTTTCTGCACAAAAGCGATTCTGCGAAGCAATGTGAACAGGCACAGAGAAGGTGCTATCAGGGAATTCTCTGCCTGCCTTTCCCCAGTGCTCTGCAAGCTCTCCAGGGCAACATAATATCTGGGGCTCTTTGCTTTCTTTCCTTCTGAACAAGTGTTACTGTTTTCTGCACAAAAGCGATTCTGCGAAGCAATGTGAACAGGCACAGAGAAGGTGCTATCAGGGAATTCTCTGCCTGCCTTTCCCCAGTGCTCTGCAAGCTCTCCAGGACAACATAAAATCTGAGCCTCTGTTCTTTCTTTCGTTCTGAAGAAGTGTTACTGTTTTCTGCACAAAAGCGATTCTGCGAAGCAATGTGAACACTTCTGCTTCCCAGGCACAGAGAAGGTGCTAGAAGGAATTCTGTGTTTGCCTTTCCCCAGTGCTCTGCAAGCTCTCCAGGACAACATAAAATCTGGGGCTCTGTGCTTTCTTTCGTTCTGAACAAGTGTTAGTGTTTTCTGCACAAAAGCGATTCTGCGAAGCAATGTGAACACTTCTGCTTCCCAGGCACAGAGAAGGTGCTAGCAAGGAATTCTCTGCCTGCCTTTCCCCAGTGCTCTGCAAGCTCTCCAGGACAACATAGAATCTGGGGCTCTGTGCTTTCTTTCCTTCAGAACAAGTGTTACTGTTTTCTGCACAAAAGCGATTCTTGCGAAGCGATGTGAACACTTCTGCTTCCCAGGCACAGAGAAGGTGCTAGCAGGAAATTCTCTGCCTGCCGTTCCCCAGTGCTCTGCAAGCTCTCCAGGACAACATAAAATCTGGGGCTCTGTGCTTTCTTTCCTTCTGAACAAGTGTTAGTGTTTTCTGCACAAAAGCGATTCTGCCAAGCAATGTGAACACTTCTGCTTCCCAGGCACAGAGAAGGTGCTAGCAGGGAATTCTCTGCCTGCCTTTCCCCAGTGCTCTGCAAGCTCTCCAGGACAACAGCAAATCTGGGGCTCTGTGCTTTCTTTCGTTCTGAACAAGTGTTACTGTTTTCTGCACAAAAGCGATTCTGCGAAGCAATGTAAACAGGCACAGAGAAGGTGCTATCAGGGAACTCTCTGCCTGCCTTTCCCCAGTGCTCTGCAAGCTCTCCAGGACAACATAGAATCTGGGGCTCTGTGCTTTCTTTCCTTCTGAACAAGTGTTACTGTTTTCTGCACAAAAGCGATTCTTGCGAAGCAATGTGAACACTTCTGCTTCCCAGGCACAGAGAAGGTGCTAGCAAGGAATTCTCTGCCTGCCTTTCCCCAAGTGCTCTGCAAGCTCTCCAGGACAACATAAAATCTGGGGCTCTGTGCTTTCTTTCCTTCTGAACAAGTGTTAGTGTTTTCTGCACAAAAGCGATTCTGCGAAGCAATGTGAACAGGCACAGAGAAGGTGCTATCAGGGAATTCTCTGCCTGCCTTTCCCCAGTGCTCTGCAAGCTCTCCAGGACAACATAGAATCTGGGGCTCTGTGCTTTCTTTCCTTCAGAACAAGTGTTACTGTTTTCTGCACAAAAGCGATTCTTGCGAAGCAATGTGAACACTTCTGCTTCCCAGGCACAGAGAAGGTGCTAGCAAGGAATTCTCTGCCTGCCTTTCCCCAGTGCTCTGCAAGCTCTCCAGGACAACATAGAATCTGGGGCTCTGTGCTTTCTTTCGTTCTGAACAAGTGTTACTGTTTTCTGCACAAAAGCGATTCTGCGAAGCAATGTGAACAGGCACAGAGAAGGTGCTATCAGGGAATTCTCTGCCTGCCTGTCCCCAGTGCTCTGCAAGCTCTCCAGGACAACATAGAATCTGGGGCTCTGTGCTTTCTTTCCTTCTGAACAAGTGTTAGTGTTTTCTGCACAAAAGCGATTCTGCGAAGCAATGTGAACAGGCACAGAGAAGGTGCTATCAGGGAATTCTCTGCCTGCCTTTCCCCAGTGCTCTGCAAGCTCTCCAGGGCAACATAATATCTGGGGCTCTTTGCTTTCTTTCCTTCTGAACAAGTGTTACTGTTTTCTGCACAAAAGCGATTCTGCGAAGCAATGTGAACAGGCACAGAGAAGGTGCTATCAGGGAATTCTCTGCCTGCCTTTCCCCAGTGCTGTGCAAGCTCTCCAGGACAACATAAAATCTGGGGCTCTGTTCTTTCTTTCGTTCTGAAGAAGTGTTACTGTTTTCTGCACAAAAGCGATTCTGCGAAGCAATGTGAACACTTCTGCTTCCCAGGCACAGAGAAGGTGCTAGAAGGAATTCTCTGTTTGCCTTTCCCCAGTGCTCTGCAAGCTCTCCAGGACAACATAAAATCTGGGGCTCTGTGCTTTCTTTCGTTCTGAACAAGTGTTAGTGTTTTCTGCACAAAAGCGATTCTGCGAAGCAATGTGAACACTTCTGCTTCCCAGGCACAGAGAAGGTGCTAGCAAGGAATTCTCTGCCTGCCTTTCCCCAGTGCTCTGCAAGCTCTCCAGGACAACATAGAATCTGGGGCTCTGTGCTTTCTTTCCTTCAGAACAAGTGTTACTGTTTTCTGCACAAAAGCGATTCTTGCGAAGCGATGTGAACACTTCTGCTTCCCAGGCACAGAGAAGGTGCTAGCAGGAAATTCTCTGCCTGCCGTTCCCCAGTGCTCTGCAAGCTCTCCAGGACAACATAAAATCTGGGGCTCTGTGCTTTCTTTCCTTCTGAACAAGTGTTACTGTTTTCTGCACAAAAGCGATTCTGCGAAGCAATGTGAACAGGCACAGAGAAGGTGCTATCAGGGAATTCTCTGCCTGCCTTTCCCCAGTGCTCTGCAAGCTCTCCAGGACAACATAAAATCTGGGGCTCTGTGCTTTCTTTCCTTCTGAACAAGTGTTAGTGTTTTCTGCACAAAAGCGATTCTGCGAAGCAATGTGAATACTTCTGCTTCCCAGGCACAGAGAAGGTGCTAGCAGGGAATTCTCTGCCTGCCTTTCCCCAGTGCTCTGCAAGCTCTCCAGGACAACATAAAATCTGGGGCTCTGTGCTTTCTTTCCTTCTGAACAAGTGTTAGTGTTTTCTGCACAAAAGCGATTCTGCCAAGCAATGTGAACACTTCTGCTTCCCAGGCACAGAGAAGGTGCTAGCAGGGAATTCTCTGCCTGCCTTTCCCCAGTGCTCTGCAAGCTCTCCAGGACAACAGCAAATCTGGGGCTCTGTGCTTTCTTTCGTTCTGAACAAGTGTTACTGTTTTCTGCACAAAAGCGATTCTGCGAAGCAATGTAAACAGGCACAGAGAAGGTGCTATCAGGGAACTCTCTGCCTGCCTTTCCCCAGTGCTCTGCAAGCTCTCCAGGACAACATAGAATCTGGGGCTCTGTGCTTTCTTTCCTTCTGAACAAGTGTTACTGTTTTCTGCACAAAAGCGATTCTTGCGAAGCAATGTGAACACTTCTGCTTCCCAGGCACAGAGAAGGTGCTAGCAAGGAATTCTCTGCCTGCCTTTCCCCAAGTGCTCTGCAAGCTCTCCAGGACAACATAAAATCTGGGGCTCTGTGCTTTCTTTCCTTCTGAACAAGTGTTACTGTTTTCTGCACAAAAGCGATTCTGCGAAGCAATGTGAACAGGCACAGAGAAGGTGCTATCAGGGAATTCTCTGCCTGCCTTTCCCCAGTGCTCTGCAAGCTCTCCAGGACAACATAGAATCTGGGGCTCTGTGCTTTCTTTCCTTCTGAACAAGTGTTAGTGTTTTCTGCACAAAAGCGATTCTTGCGAAGCAATGTGAACACTTCTGCTTCCCAGGCACAGAGAAGGTGCTAGCAAGGAATTCTCTGCCTGCCTTTCCCCAGTGCTCTGCAAGCTCTCCAGGACAACATAGAATCTGGGGCTCTGTGCTTTCTTTCGTTCTGAACAAGTGTTACTGTTTTCTGCACAAAAGCGATTCTGCGAAGCAATGTGAACAGGCACAGAGAAGGTGCTATCAGGGAATTCTCTGCCTGCCTGTCCCCAGTGCTCTGCAAGCTCTCCAGGACAACATAGAATCTGGGGCTCTGTGCTTTCTTTCCTTCTGAACAAGTGTTAGTGTTTTCTGCACAAAAGCGATTCTGCGAAGCAATGTGAACAGGCACAGAGAAGGTGCTATCAGGGAATTCTCTGCCTGCCTTTCCCCAGTGCTCTGCAAGCTCTCCAGGGCAACATAATATCTGGGGCTCTTTGCTTTCTTTCCTTCTGAACAAGTGTTACTGTTTTCTGCACAAAAGCGATTCTGCGAAGCAATGTGAACAGGCACAGAGAAGGTGCTATCAGGGAATTCTCTGCCTGCCTTTCCCCAGTGCTGTGCAAGCTCTCCAGGACAACATAAAATCTGGGGCTCTGTTCTTTCTTTCGTTCTGAAGAAGTGTTACTGTTTTCTGCACAAAAGCGATTCTGCGAAGCAATGTGAACACTTCTGCTTCCCAGGCACAGAGAAGGTGCTAGAAGGAATTCTCTGTTTGCCTTTCCCCAGTGCTCTGCAAGCTCTCCAGGACAACATAAAATCTGGGGCTCTGTGCTTTCTTTCGTTCTGAACAAGTGTTAGTGTTTTCTGCACAAAAGCGATTCTGCGAAGCAATGTGAACACTTCTGCTTCCCAGGCACAGAGAAGGTGCTAGCAAGGAATTCTCTGCCTGCCTTTCCCCAGTGCTCTGCAAGCTCTCCAGGACAACATAGAATCTGGGGCTCTGTGCTTTCTTTCCTTCAGAACAAGTGTTACTGTTTTCTGCACAAAAGCGATTCTTGCGAAGCGATGTGAACACTTCTGCTTCCCAGGCACAGAGAAGGTGCTAGCAGGAAATTCTCTGCCTGCCGTTCCCCAGTGCTCTGCAAGCTCTCCAGGACAACATAAAATCTGGGGCTCTGTGCTTTCTTTCCTTCTGAACAAGTGTTACTGTTTTCTGCACAAAAGCGATTCTGCGAAGCAATGTGAACAGGCACAGAGAAGGTGCTAGCAGGGAATTCTCTGCCTGCCTTTCCCCAGTGCTCTGCAAGCTCTCCAGGACAACATAAAATCTGGGGCTCTGTGCTTTCTTTCCTTCTGAACAAGTGTTAGTGTTTTCTGCACAAAAGCGATTCTGCGAAGCAATGTGAATACTTCTGCTTCCCAGGCACAGAGAAGGTGCTAGCAGGGAATTCTCTGCCTGCCTTTCCCCAGTGCTCTGCAAGCTCTCCAGGACAACATAAAATCTGGGGCTCTGTGCTTTCTTTCCTTCTGAACAAGTGTTAGTGTTTTCTGCACAAAAGCGATTCTGCCAAGCAATGTGAACACTTCTGCTTCCCAGGCACAGAGAAGGTGCTAGCAGGGAATTCTCTGCCTGCCTTTCCCCAGTGCTCTGCAAGCTCTCCAGGACAACAGCAAATCTGGGGCTCTGTGCTTTCTTTCGTTCTGAACAAGTGTTACTGTTTTCTGCACAAAAGCGATTCTGCGAAGCAATGTAAACAGGCACAGAGAAGGTGCTATCAGGGAACTCTCTGCCTGCCTTTCCCCAGTGCTCTGCAAGCTCTCCAGGACAACATAAAATCTGGGGCTCTGTGCTTTCTTTCCTTCTGAACAAGTGTTACTGTTTTCTGCACAAAAGCGATTCTTGCGAAGCAATGTGAACACTTCTGCTTCCCAGGCACAGAGAAGGTGCTAGCAAGGAATTCTCTGCCTGCCTTTCCCCAAGTGCTCTGCAAGCTCTCCAGGACAACATAAAATCTGGGGCTCTGTGCTTTCTTTCCTTCTGAACAAGTGTTAGTGTTTTCTGCACAAAAGCGATTCTGCGAAGCAATGTGAACAGGCACAGAGAAGGTGCTATCAGGGAATTCTCTGCCTGCCTTTCCCCAGTGCTCTGCAAGCTCTCCAGGACAACATAGAATCTGGGGCTCTGTGCTTTCTTTCCTTCTGAACAAGTGTTAGTGTTTTCTGCACAAAAGCGATTCTTGCGAAGCAATGTGAACACTTCTGCTTCCCAGGCACAGAGAAGGTGCTAGCAAGGAATTCTCTGCCTGCCTTTCCCCAGTGCTCTGCAAGCTCTCCAGGACAACATAGAATCTGGGGCTCTGTGCTTTCTTTCCTTCTGAACAAGTGTTACTGTTTTCTGCACAAGAGCGATTCTTGCGAAGCAATGTGAACACTTCTGCTTCCCAAGCACAGAGAAGGTGCTATCAGGGAATTCTCTGCCTGCCTTTCCCCAGTGCTCTGCAAGCTCTCCAGGACAACATAGAATCTGGGGCTCTGTGCTTTCTTTCGTTCTGAACAAGTGTTACTGTTTTCTGCACAAAAGCGATTCTGCGAAGCAATGTGAACAGGCACAGAGAAGGTGCTATCAGGGAATTCTCTGCCTGCCTGTCCCCAGTGCTCTGCAAGCTCTCCAGGACAACATAAAATCTGGGGCTCTGTGCTTTCTTTCCTTCTGAACAAGTGTTAGTGTTTTCTGCACAAAAGCGATTCTGCGAAGCAATGTGAACAGGCACAGAGAAGGTGCTATCAGGGAATTCTCTGCCTGCCTTTCCCCAGTGCTCTGCAAGCTCTCCAGGGCAACATAATATCTGGGGCTCTTTGCTTTCTTTCATTCTGAACAAGTGTTACTGTTTTCTGCACAAAAGCGATTCTGCGAAGCAATGTGAACAGGCACAGAGAAGGTGCTAGCAAGGAATTCTGTGTTTGCCTTTCCCCAGTGCTCTGCAAGCTCTCCAGGACAACATAAAATCTGGGGCTCTGTGCTTTCTTTCCTTCTGAACAAGTGTTAGTGTTTTCTGCACAAAAGCGATTCTGCAAAGCAATGTGAACACTTCTGCTTCCCAGGCACAGAGAAGGTGCTAGCAAGGAATTCTCTGTTTGCCTTTCCCCAGTGCTCTGCAAGCTCTCCAGGACAACATAAAATCTGGGGCTCTGTGCTTTCTTTCGTTCTGAACAAGTGTTAGTGTTTTCTGCACAAAAGCGATTCTTGCGAAGCAATGTGAACACTTCTGCTTCCCAGGCACAGAGAAGGTGCTAGCAAGGAATTCTCTGCCTGCCTTTCCCCAGTGCTCTGCAAGCTCTCCAGGACAACATAAAATCTGGGGTCTGTGCTTTCTTTCCTTCTGAACAAGTGTTAGTGTTTTCTGCACAAAAAAGATTCTGCGAAGCAATGTGAACAGGCACAGAGAAGGTGCTAGCAGGGAATTCTCTGCCTTCCTTTCCCCAGTGCTCTGCAAGCTCTCCAGGACAACATAGAATCTGGGGCTCTGTGCTTTCTTTCCTTCAGAACAAGTGTTACTGTTTTCTGCACAAAAGCGATTCTTGCGAAGCAATGTGAACACTTCTGCTTCCCAGGCACAGAGAAGGTGCTAGCAGGAAATTCTCTGCCTGCCGTTCCCCAGTGCTCTGCAAGCTCTCCAGGACAACATAAAATCTGGGGCTCTGTGCTTTCTTTCCTTCTGAACAAGTGTTACTGTTTTCTGCACAAAAGCGATTCTGCGAAGCAATGTGAACAGGCACAGAGAAGGTGCTAGCAGGGAATTCTCTGCCTGCCTTTCCCCAGTGCTCTGCAAGCTCTCCAGGACAACATAAAATCTGGGGCTCTGTGCTTTCTTTCCTTCTGAACAAGTGTTAGTGTTTTCTGCACAAAAGCGATTCTGCGAAGCAATGTGAACACTTCTGCTTCCCAGGCACAGAGAAGGTGCTAGCAGGGAATTCTCTGCCTGCCTTTCCCCAGTGCTCTGCAAGCTCTCCAGGACAACATAAAATCTGGGGCTCTGTGCTTTCTTTCCTTCTGAACAAGTGTTAGTGTTTTCTGCACAAAAGCGATTCTGCGAAGCAATGTGAACACTTCTGCTTCCCAGGCACAGAGAAGGTGCTAGCAGGGAATTCTCTGCCTGCCTTTCCCCAGTGCTCTGCAAGCTCTCCAGGACAACATAGAATCTGGGGCTCTGTGCTTTCTTTCGTTCTGAACAAGTGTTACTGTTTTCTGCACAAAAGCGATTCTGCGAAGCAATGCAAACAGGCACAGAGAAGGTGCTATCAGGGAACTCTCTGCCTGCCTTTCCCCAGTGCTCTGCAAGCTCTCCAGGACAACATAGAATCTGGGGCTCTGTGCTTTCTTTCCTTCTGAACAAGTGTTACTGTTTTCTGCACAAAAGCGATTCTTGCGAAGCAATGTGAACACTTCTGCTTCCCAGGCACAGAGAAGGTGCTATCAGGGAATTCTCTGCCTGCCTTTCCCCAGTGCTCTGCAAGCTCTCCAGGACAACATAGAATCTGGGGCTCTGTGCTTTCTTTCGTTCTGAACAAGTGTGACTGTTTTCTGCACAAAAGCGATTCTGCCAAGCAATGTGAACACTTCTGCTTCCCAGGCACAGAGAAGGTGCTATCAGGGAATTCTCTGCCTGCCTTTCCCCAGTGCTCTGCAAGCTCTCCAGGGCAACATAAAATCTGGGGCTCTGTGCTTTCTTTCGTTCTGAAGAAGTGTTACTGTTTTCTGCACAAAAGCGATTCTGCGAAGCAATGTGAACACTTCTGCTTCCCAGGCACAGAGAAGGTGCTAGCAGGGAATTCTCTGCCTGCCTTTCCCCAGTGCTCTGCAAGCTCTCCAGGACAACATAAAATCTGGGGCTCTGTGCTTTCTTTCGTTCTGAACAAGTGTTAGTGTTTTCTGCACAAAAGCGATTCTTGCGAAGCAATGTGAACACTTCTGCTTCCCAGGCACAGAGAAGGTGCTAGCAAGGAATTCTCTGCCTGCCTTTCCCCAGTGCTCTGCAAGCTCTCCAGGACAACATAAAATCTGGGGCTCTGTGCTTTCTTTCCTTCTGAACAAGTGTTAGTGTTTTCTGCACAAAAGCGATTCTGCGAAGCAATGTGAACAGGCACAGAGAAGGTGCTATCAGGGAATTCTCTGCCTGCCTTTCCCCAGTGCTCTGCAAGCTCTCCAGGAGAACATAGAATCTGGGGCTCTGTGCTTTCTTTCGTTCTGAACAAGTGTTACTGTTTTCTGCACAAAAGCGATTCTTGCGAAGCAAAGTGAACACTTCTGCTTCCCAGGCACAGAGAAGGTGCTAGCAGGGAATTCTGTGCCTGCCTTTCCCCAGTGCTCTGCAAGCTCTCCAGGACAACATAGAATCTGGGGCTCTGTGCTTTCTTTCGTTCTGAACAAGTGTTAGTGTTTTCTGCACAAAAGCGATTCTTGCGAAGCAATGTGAACAGGCACAGAGAAGGTGCTAGCAGGGAATTCTCTGCCTGCCTGTCCGCAGTGCTCTGCAAGCTCTCCAGGACAACATAGAATCTGGGGCTCTGTGCTTTCTTTCGTTCTGAACAAGTGTTACTGTTTTCTGCACAAAAGCGATTCTTGCGAAGCAATGTGAACACTTCTGCTTCCCAGGCACAGAGAAGGTGCTAGCAGGAAATTCTCTGCCTGCCGTTCCCCAGTGCTCTGCAAGCTCTCCAGGACAACATAAAATCTGGGGCTCTGTGCTTTCTTTCTTTCTGAACAAGTGTTACTGTTTTCTGCACAAAAGCGATTCTGCGAAGCAATGTGAACAGGCACAGAGAAGGTGCTATCAGGGAATTCTCTGCCTGCCTTTCCCCAGTGCTCTGCAAGCTCTCCAGGACAACATAGAATCTGGGGCTCTGTGCTTTCTTTCGTTCTGAACAAGAGTTACTGTTTTCTGCACAAAAGCGATTCTTGCGAAGCAATGTGAACACTTCTGCTTCCCAGGCACAGAGAAGGTGCTATCAGGGAATTCTCTGCCTGCCTTTCCCCAGTGCTCTGCAAGCTCTCCAGGACAACATAGAATCTGGGGCTCTGTGCTTTCTTTCGTTCTGAACAAGTGTTACTGTTTTCTGCACAAAAGCGATTCTGCCAAGCAATGTGAACACTTCTGCTTCCCAGGCACAGAGAAGGTGCTAGCAGGGAATTCTCTGCCTGCCTTTCCCCAGTGCTCTGCAAGCTCTCCAGGACAACAGCAAATCTGGGGCTCTGTGCTTTCTTTCGTTCTGAACAAGTGTTACTGTTTTCTGCACAAAAGCGATTCTGCGAAGCAATGTGAACACTTCTGCTTCCCAGGCACAGAGAAGGTGCTAGCAAGGAATTCTGTGTTTGCCTTTCCCCAGTGCTCTGCAAGCTCTCCAGGACAACATAAAATCTGGGGCTCTGTGCTTTCTTTCATTCTGAACAAGTGTTAGTGTTTTCTGCACAAAAGCGATTCTTGCGAAGCAAAGTGAACACTTCTGCTTCCCAGGCACAGAGAAGGTGCTAGCAGGGAATTCTGTGCCTGCCTTTCCCCAGTGCTCTGCAAGCTCTCCAGGACAACATAGAATCTGGGGCTCTGTGCTTTCTTTCGTTCTGAACAAGTGTTAGTGTTTTCTGCACAAAAGCGATTCTTGCGAAGCAATGTGAACAGGCACAGAGAAGGTGCTAGCAGGGAATTCTCTGCCTGCCTGTCCGCAGTGCTCTGCAAGCTCTCCAGGACAACATAGAATCTGGGGCTCTGTGCTTTCTTTCGTTCTGAACAAGTGTTACTGTTTTCTGCACAAAAGCGATTCTTGCGAAGCAATGTGAACACTTCTGCTTCCCAGGCACAGAGAAGGTGCTAGCAGGAAATTCTCTGCCTGCCGTTCCCCAGTGCTCTGCAAGCTCTCCAGGACAACATAAAATCTGGGGCTCTGTGCTTTCTTTCTTTCTGAACAAGTGTTACTGTTTTCTGCACAAAAGCGATTCTGCGAAGCAATGTGAACAGGCACAGAGAAGGTGCTATCAGGGAATTCTCTGCCTGCCTTTCCCCAGTGCTCTGCAAGCTCTCCAGGACAACATAGAATCTGGGGCTCTGTGCTTTCTTTCGTTCTGAACAAGAGTTACTGTTTTCTGCACAAAAGCGATTCTTGCGAAGCAATGTGAACACTTCTGCTTCCCAGGCACAGAGAAGGTGCTATCAGGGAATTCTCTGCCTGCCTTTCCCCAGTGCTCTGCAAGCTCTCCAGGACAACATAGAATCTGGGGCTCTGTGCTTTCTTTCGTTCTGAACAAGTGTTACTGTTTTCTGCACAAAAGCGATTCTGCCAAGCAATGTGAACACTTCTGCTTCCCAGGCACAGAGAAGGTGCTAGCAGGGAATTCTCTGCCTGCCTTTCCCCAGTGCTCTGCAAGCTCTCCAGGACAACAGCAAATCTGGGGCTCTGTGCTTTCTTTCGTTCTGAACAAGTGTTACTGTTTTCTGCACAAAAGCGATTCTGCGAAGCAATGTGAACACTTCTGCTTCCCAGGCACAGAGAAGGTGCTAGCAGGGAATTCTCTGCCTGCCTTTCCCCAGTGCTCTGCAAGCTCTCCAGGACAACATAAAATCTGGGGCTCTGTGCTTTCTTTCCTTCTGAACAAGTGTTACTGTTTTCTGCACAAAAGCGATTCTTGCGAAGCAATGTGAACACTTCTGCTTCCCAGGCACAGAGAAGGTGCTAGCAAGGAATTCTCTGCCTGCCTTTCCCCAGTGCTCTGCAAGCTCTCCAGGACAACATAAAATCTGGGGCTCTGTGCTTTCTTTCCTTCTGAACAAGTGTTACTGTTTTCTGCACAAAAGCGATTCTGCGAAGCAATGTGAACAGGCACAGAGAAGGTGCTATCAGGTAATTCTCTGCCTGCCTTTCCCCTGTGCTCTGCAAGCTCTCCAGGACAACATAGAATCTGGGGCTCTGTGCTTTCTTTCCTTCTGAACAAGTGTTACTGTTTTCTGCACAAAAGCGATTCTGCGAAGCAATGTGAACAGGCACAGAGAAGGTGCTATCAGGGAATTCTCTGCCTGCCTTTCCCCAGTGCTCTGCAAGCTCTCCAGGACAACATAAAATCTGGGGCTCTGTGCTTTCTTTCCTTCTGAACAATTGTTAGTGTTGTCTGCACAAAAGCGATTCTGCGAAGCAATGTGAACAGGCACAGAGAAGGTGCTATCAGGGAATTCTCTGCCTGCCTTTCCCCAGTGGTCTGCAAGCTCTCCAGGACAACATAGAATCTGGGGCTCTGTGCTTTCTTTCGTTATGAACAAGTGTTACAGTTTTCTGCACAAAAGCGATTCTGCGAAGCAATGTGAACACTTCTGCTTCCCAGGCACAGAGAAGGTGCTAGCAAGGAATTCTCTGCCTGCCTTTCCCCAGTGCTCTGCAAGCTCTCCAGGACAACATAAAATCTGGGGCTCTGTGCTTTCTTTCCTTCTGAACAAGTGTTACTGTTTTCTGCACAAAAGCGATTCTGCGAAGCAATGTGAACAGGCACAGAGAAGGTGCTATCAGGTAATTCTCTGCCTGCCTTTCCCCTGTGCTCTGCAAGCTCTCCAGGACAACATAGAATCTGGGGCTCTGTGCTTTCTTTCCTTCTGAACAAGTGTTACTGTTTTCTGCACAAAAGCGATTCTGCGAAGCAATGTGAACAGGCACAGAGAAGGTGCTAGCAGGGAATTCTCTGCCTGCCTTTCCCCAGTGCTCTGCAAGCTCTCCAGGACAACATAAAATCTGGGGCTCTGTGCTTTCTTTCCTTCTGAACAATTGTTAGTGTTGTCTGCACAAAAGCGATTCTGCGAAGCAATGTGAACAGGCACAGAGAAGGTGCTATCAGGGAATTCTCTGCCTGCCTTTCCCCAGTGGTCTGCAAGCTCTCCAGGACAACATAGAATCTGGGGCTCTTTGCTTTCTTTCCTTCTGAACAAGTGTTACTGTTTTCTGCACAAAAGCGATTGTGCGAAGCAATGTGAACACTTCTGCTTCCCAGGCACAGAGAAGGTGCTAGCAGGTAATTCTCTGCCTGCCTTTCCCCAGAGCTCTGCAAGCTCTCCAGGACAACATAAAATCTGGGGCTCTGTGCTTTCTTTCGTTCTGAACAAGTGTTACTGTTTTCTGCACAAAAGCGATTCTTGCGAAGCAATGTGAACACTTCTGCTTCCCAGGCACAGAGAAGGTGCTAGCAAGGAATTCTCTGTTTCCCTTTCCCCAGTGCTCTGCAAGCTCTCCAGGACAACATAAAATCTGGGGCTCTGTGCTTTCTTTCGTTCTGAACAAGTGTTAGTGTTTTCTGCACAAAAGCGATTCTTGTGAAGCAATGTGAACACTTCTGCTTCCCAGGCACAGAGAAGGTGCTAGCAAGGAATTCTCTGCCTGCCTTTCCCCAGTGCTCTGCAAGCTCTCCAGGACAACATAAAATCTGGGGCTCTGTGCTTTCTTTCCTTCTGAACAAGTGTTACTGTTTTCTGCACAAAAGCGATTCTGCGAAGCAATGTGAACAGGCACAGAGAAGGTGCTATCAGGGAATTCTCTGCCTGCCTTTCCCCAGTGCTCTGCAAGCTCTCCAGGACAACAGCAAATCTGGAGTTCTGTGCTTTCTTTCCTTCTGAACAAGTGTTACTGTTTTCTGCACAAAAGCAATTCTGCGAAGCAATGTGAACACTTCTGCTTCCCAGGCACAGAGAAGGTGCTAGCAGGGAATTCTCTGCCTGCCTTTCCCCAGTGCTCTGCAAGCTCTCCAGGACAACATAAAATCTGGGGCTCTGTGCTTTCTTTCCTTCTGAACAAGTGTTACTGTTTTCTGCACAAAAGCGATTCTGCGAAGCAATGTGAACAGGCACAGAGAAGGTGCTATCAGGGAATTCTCTGCCTGCCTTTCCCCAGTGCTCTGCAAGCTCTCCAGGAGAACATAGAATCTGGGGCTCTGTGCTTTCTTTCCTTCTGAACAAGTGTTAGTGTTTTCTGCACAAAAGCGATTCTTGCGAAGCAATGTGAACACTTCTGCTTCCCAGGCACAGAGAAGGTGCTATCAGGGAATTCTCTGCCTGCCTTTCCCCAGTGCTCTGCAAGCTCTCCAGGACAACAGCAAGTCTGGGGCTCTGTGCTTGCTTTCGTTCTGAACAAGTGTTACTGTTTTCTGCACAAAAGCGATTCTGCCAAGCAATGTGAACACTTCTGCTTCCCAGGCACAGAGAAGGTGCTAGCAGGGAATTCTCTGCCTGCCTTTCCCCAGTGCTCTGCAAGCTCTCCAGAACAACATAGAATCTGGGGCTCTGTGCTTTCTTTCGTTCTGAACAAGTGTTACTGTTTTCTGCACAAAAGCGATTCTGCCAAGCAATGTGAACACTTCTGCTTCCCAGGCACAGAGAAGGTGCTAGCAAGGAATTCTGTGTTTGCCTTTCCCCAGTGCTCTGCAAGCTCTCCAGGACAACATAAAATCTGGGGCTCTGTGCTTTCTTTCGTTCTGAACAAGTGTTAGTGTTTTCTGCACAAAAGCGATTCTTGCGAAGCAATGTGAACACTTCTGCTTCCCAGGCACAGAGAAGGTGCTAGCAAGGAATTCTCTGCCTGCCTTTCCCCAGTGCTCTGCAAGCTCTCCAGGACAACATAAAATCTGGGGCTCTGTGCTTTCTTTCCTTCTGAACAAGTGTTACTGTTTTCTGCACAAAAGCGATTCTGCGAAGCAATGTGAACAGGCACAGAGAAGGTGCTAGCAGGGAATTCTCTGCCTGCCTTTCCCCAGTGCTCTGCAAGCTCTCCAGGACAACATAGAATCTGGGGCTCTGTGCTTTCTTTCCTTCTGAACAAGTGTTACTGTTTTCTGCACAAAAGCGATTCTTGCGAAGCAAAGTGAACACTTCTGCTTCCCAGGCACAGAGAAGGTGCTAGCAAGGAATTCTCTGCCTGCCTTTCCCCAGTGCTCTGCAAGCTCTCCAGGACAACATAGAATCTGGGGCTCTGTGCTTTCTTTCGTTATGAACAAGTGTTACAGTTTTCTGCACAAAAGCGATTCTGCGAAGCAATGTGAACAGGCACAGAGAAGGTGCTATCAGGGAATTCTCTGCCTGCCTTTCCCCAGTGCTCTGCAAGCTCTCCAGGAGAACATAGAATCTGGGGCTCTGTGCTTTCTTTCCTTCTGAACAAGTGTTAGTGTTTTCTGCACAAAAGCGATTCTTGCGAAGCAATGTGAACACTTCTGCTTCCCAGGCACAGAGAAGGTGCTATCAGGGAATTCTCTGCCTGCCTTTCCCCAGTGCTCTGCAAGCTCTCCAGGACAACAGCAAGTCTGGGGCTCTGTGCTTGCTTTCGTTCTGAACAAGTGTTACTGTTTTCTGCACAAAAGCGATTCTGCCAAGCAATGTGAACACTTCTGCTTCCCAGGCACAGAGAAGGTGCTAGCAGGGAATTCTCTGCCTGCCTTTCCCCAGTGCTCTGCAAGCTCTCCAGAACAACATAGAATCTGGGGCTCTGTGCTTTCTTTCGTTCTGAACAAGTGTTACTGTTTTCTGCACAAAAGCGATTCTGCCAAGCAATGTGAACACTTCTGCTTCCCAGGCACAGAGAAGGTGCTAGCAAGGAATTCTGTGTTTGCCTTTCCCCAGTGCTCTGCAAGCTCTCCAGGACAACATAAAATCTGGGGCTCTGTGCTTTCTTTCGTTCTGAACAAGTGTTAGTGTTTTCTGCACAAAAGCGATTCTTGCGAAGCAATGTGAACACTTCTGCTTCCCAGGCACAGAGAAGGTGCTAGCAAGGAATTCTCTGCCTGCCTTTCCCCAGTGCTCTGCAAGCTCTCCAGGACAACATAAAATCTGGGGCTCTGTGCTTTCTTTCCTTCTGAACAAGTGTTACTGTTTTCTGCACAAAAGCGATTCTGCGAAGCAATGTGAACAGGCACAGAGAAGGTGCTAGCAGGGAATTCTCTGCCTGCCTTTCCCCAGTGCTCTGCAAGCTCTCCAGGACAACATAGAATCTGGGGCTCTGTGCTTTCTTTCCTTCTGAACAAGTGTTACTGTTTTCTGCACAAAAGCGATTCTTGCGAAGCAAAGTGAACACTTCTGCTTCCCAGGCACAGAGAAGGTGCTAGCAGGGAATTCTGTGCCTGCCTTTCCCCAGTGCTCTGCAAGCTCTCCAGGACAACATAGAATCTGGGGCTCTGTGCTTTCTTTCGTTCTGAACAAGTGTTAGTGTTTTCTGCACAAAAGCGATTCTTGTGAAGCAATGTGAACACTTCTGCTTCCCAGGCACAGAGAAGGTGCTAGCAAGGAATTCTGTGTTTGCCTTTCCCCAGTGCTCTGCAAGCTCTCCAGGACAACATAAAATCTGGGGCTCTGTGCTTTCTTTCATTCTGAACAAGTGTTAGTGTTTTCTGCACAAAAGCGATTCTTGCGAAGCAATGTGAACACTTCTGCTTCCCAGGCACAGAGAAGGTGCTAGCAAGGAATTCTCTGCCTGCCTTTCCCCAGTGCTCTGCAAGCTCTCCAGGACAACATAGAATCTGGGGCTCTGTGCTTTCTTTCGTTATGAACAAGTGTTACAGTTTTCTGCACAAAAGCGATTCTGCGAAGCAATGTGAACACTTCTGCTTCCCAGGCACAGAGAAGGTGCTAGCAAGGAATTCTCTGCCTGCCTTTCCCCAGTGCTCTGCAAGCTCTCCAGGACAACATAAAATCTGGGGCTCTGTGCTTTCTTTCCTTCTGAACAAGTGTTAGTGTTTTCTGCACAAAAGCGATTCTTGCGAAGCAATGTGAACACTTCTGCTTCCCAGGCACAGAGAAGGTGCTAGCAAGGAATTCTCTGCCTGCCTTTCCCCAGTGCTCTGCAAGCTCTCCAGGACAACATAAAATCTGGGGCTCTGTGCTTTCTTTCCTTCTGAACAAGTGTTACTGTTTTCTGCACAAAAGCGATTCTGCGAAGCAATGTGAACAGGCACAGAGAAGGTGCTATCAGGTAATTCTCTGCCTGCCTTTCCCCTGTGCTCTGCAAGCTCTCCAGGACAACATAGAATCTGGGGCTCTGTGCTTTCTTTCCTTCTGAACAAGTGTTACTGTTTTCTGCACAAAAGCGATTCTGCGAAGCAATGTGAACAGGCACAGAGAAGGTGCTATCAGGGAATTCTCTGCCTGCCTTTCCCCAGTGCTCTGCAAGCTCTCCAGGACAACATAAAATCTGGGGCTCTGTGCTTTCTTTCCTTCTGAACAATTGTTAGTGTTGTCTGCACAAAAGCGATTCTGCGAAGCAATGTGAACAGGCACAGAGAAGGTGCTATCAGGGAATTCTCTGCCTGCCTTTCCCCAGTGGTCTGCAAGCTCTCCAGGACAACATAGAATCTGGGGCTCTGTGCTTTCTTTCGTTATGAACAAGTGTTACAGTTTTCTGCACAAAAGCGATTCTGCGAAGCAATGTGAACACTTCTGCTTCCCAGGCACAGAGAAGGTGCTAGCAAGGAATTCTCTGCCTGCCTTTCCCCAGTGCTCTGCAAGCTCTCCAGGACAACATAAAATCTGGGGCTCTGTGCTTTCTTTCCTTCTGAACAAGTGTTACTGTTTTCTGCACAAAAGCGATTCTGCGAAGCAATGTGAACAGGCACAGAGAAGGTGCTATCAGGTAATTCTCTGCCTGCCTTTCCCCTGTGCTCTGCAAGCTCTCCAGGACAACATAGAATCTGGGGCTCTGTGCTTTCTTTCCTTCTGAACAAGTGTTACTGTTTTCTGCACAAAAGCGATTCTGCGAAGCAATGTGAACAGGCACAGAGAAGGTGCTAGCAGGGAATTCTCTGCCTGCCTTTCCCCAGTGCTCTGCAAGCTCTCCAGGACAACATAAAATCTGGGGCTCTTTGCTTTCTTTCCTTCTGAACAATTGTTAGTGTTGTCTGCACAAAAGCGATTCTGCGAAGCAATGTGAACAGGCACAGAGAAGGTGCTATCAGGGAATTCTCTGCCTGCCTTTCCCCAGTGGTCTGCAAGCTCTCCAGGACAACATAGAATCTGGGGCTCTTTGCTTTCTTTCCTTCTGAACAAGTGTTACTGTTTTCTGCACAAAAGCGATTGTGCGAAGCAATGTGAACACTTCTGCTTCCCAGGCACAGAGAAGGTGCTAGCAGGTAATTCTCTGCCTGCCTTTCCCCAGAGCTCTGCAAGCTCTCCAGGACAACATAAAATCTGGGGCTCTGTGCTTTCTTTCGTTCTGAACAAGTGTTACTGTTTTCTGCACAAAAGCGATTCTTGCGAAGCAATGTGAACACTTCTGCTTCCCAGGCACAGAGAAGGTGCTAGCAAGGAATTCTCTGTTTCCCTTTCCCCAGTGCTCTGCAAGCTCTCCAGGACAACATAAAATCTGGGGCTCTGTGCTTTCTTTCGTTCTGAACAAGTGTTAGTGTTTTCTGCACAAAAGCGATTCTTGTGAAGCAATGTGAACACTTCTGCTTCCCAGGCACAGAGAAGGTGCTAGCAAGGAATTCTCTGCCTGCCTTTCCCCAGTGCTCTGCAAGCTCTCCAGGACAACATAAAATCTGGGGCTCTGTGCTTTCTTTCCTTCTGAACAAGTGTTACTGTTTTCTGCACAAAAGCGATTCTGCGAAGCAATGTGAACAGGCACAGAGAAGGTGCTATCAGGGAATTCTCTGCCTGCCTTTCCCCAGTGCTCTGCAAGCTCTCCAGGACAACAGCAAATCTGGAGTTCTGTGCTTTCTTTCCTTCTGAACAAGTGTTACTGTTTTCTGCACAAAAGCAATTCTGCGAAGCAATGTGAACACTTCTGCTTCCCAGGCACAGAGAAGGTGCTAGCAGGGAATTCTCTGCCTGCCTTTCCCCAGTGCTCTGCAAGCTCTCCAGGACAACATAAAATCTGGGGCTCTGTGCTTTCTTTCCTTCTGAACAAGTGTTACTGTTTTCTGCACAAAAGCGATTCTGCGAAGCAATGTGAACAGGCACAGAGAAGGTGCTATCAGGGAATTCTCTGCCTGCCTTTCCCCAGTGCTCTGCAAGCTCTCCAGGAGAACATAGAATCTGGGGCTCTGTGCTTTCTTTCCTTCTGAACAAGTGTTAGTGTTTTCTGCACAAAAGCGATTCTTGCGAAGCAATGTGAACACTTCTGCTTCCCAGGCACAGAGAAGGTGCTATCAGGGAATTCTCTGCCTGCCTTTCCCCAGTGCTCTGCAAGCTCTCCAGGACAACAGCAAGTCTGGGGCTCTGTGCTTGCTTTCGTTCTGAACAAGTGTTACTGTTTTCTGCACAAAAGCGATTCTGCCAAGCAATGTGAACACTTCTGCTTCCCAGGCACAGAGAAGGTGCTAGCAGGGAATTCTCTGCCTGCCTTTCCCCAGTGCTCTGCAAGCTCTCCAGAACAACATAGAATCTGGGGCTCTGTGCTTTCTTTCGTTCTGAACAAGTGTTACTGTTTTCTGCACAAAAGCGATTCTGCCAAGCAATGTGAACACTTCTGCTTCCCAGGCACAGAGAAGGTGCTAGCAAGGAATTCTGTGTTTGCCTTTCCCCAGTGCTCTGCAAGCTCTCCAGGACAACATAAAATCTGGGGCTCTGTGCTTTCTTTCGTTCTGAACAAGTGTTAGTGTTTTCTGCACAAAAGCGATTCTTGCGAAGCAATGTGAACACTTCTGCTTCCCAGGCACAGAGAAGGTGCTAGCAAGGAATTCTCTGCCTGCCTTTCCCCAGTGCTCTGCAAGCTCTCCAGGACAACATAAAATCTGGGGCTCTGTGCTTTCTTTCCTTCTGAACAAGTGTTACTGTTTTCTGCACAAAAGCGATTCTGCGAAGCAATGTGAACAGGCACAGAGAAGGTGCTATCAGGGAATTCTCTGCCTGCCTTTCCCCAGTGCTCTGCAAGCTCTCCAGGACAACATAGAATCTGGGGCTCTGTGCTTTCTTTCCTTCTGAACAAGTGTTACTGTTTTCTGCACAAAAGCGATTCTTGCGAAGCAAAGTGAACACTTCTGCTTCCCAGGCACAGAGAAGGTGCTAGCAGGGAATTCTCTGCCTGCCTTTCCCCAGTGCTCTGCAAGCTCTCCAGGACAACATAGAATCTGGGGCTCTGTGCTTTCTTTCGTTCTGAACAAGTGTTAGTGTTTTCTGCACAAAAGCGATTCTTGCGAAGCAATGTGAACAGGCACAGAGAAGGTGCTAGCAGGGAATTCTCTGCCTGCCTGTCCGCAGTGCTCTGCAAGCTCTCCAGGACAACATAGAATCTGGGGCTCTGTGCTTTCTTTCGTTCTGAACAAGTGTTACTGTTTTCTGCACAAAAGCGATTCTTGCGAAGCAATGTGAACACTTCTGCTTCCCAGGCACAGAGAAGGTGCTAGCAGGAAATTCTCTGCCTGCCGTTCCCCAGTGCTCTGCAAGCTCTCCAGGACAACATAAAATCTGGGGCTCTGTGCTTTCTTTCCTTCTGAACAAGTGTTACTGTTTTCTGCACAAAAGCGATTCTGCGAAGCAATGTGAACACTTCTGCTTCCCAGGCACAGAGAAGGTGCTAGCAAGGAATTCTCTGTTTGTCTTTCCCCAGTGCTCTGCAAGCTCTCCAGGACAACATAAAATCTGGGGCTCTGTGCTTTCTTTCGTTCTGAACAAGTGTTAGTGTTTTCTGCACAAAAGCGATTCTTGCGAAGCAATGTGAACACTTCTGCTTCCCAGGCACAGAGAAGGTGCTAGCAAGGAATTCTCTGCCTGCCTTTCCCCAGTGCTCTGCAAGCTCTCCAGGACAACATAAAATCTGGGGTCTGTGCTTTCTTTCCTTCTGAACAAGTGTTAGTGTTTTCTGCACAAAAAAGATTCTGCGAAGCAATGTGAACAGGCACAGAGAAGGTGCTAGCAGGGAATTCTCTGCCTTCCTTTCCCCAGTGCTCTGCAAGCTCTCCAGGACAACATAGAATCTGGGGCTCTGTGCTTTCTTTCCTTCAGAACAAGTGTTACTGTTTTCTGCACAAAAGCGATTCTTGCGAAGCGATGTGAACACTTCTGCTTCCCAGGCACAGAGAAGGTGCTAGCAGGAAATTCTCTGCCTGCCGTTCCCCAGTGCTCTGCAAGCTCTCCAGGACAACATAAAATCTGGGGCTCTGTGCTTTCTTTCCTTCTGAACAAGTGTTACTGTTTTCTGCACAAAAGCGATTCTGCGAAGCAATGTGAACAGGCACAGAGAAGGTGCTAGCAGAGAATTCTCTGCCTGCCTTTCCCCAGTGCTCTGCAAGCTCTCCAGAGCAACATAAAATCTGGGGCTCTGTGCTTTCTTTCCTTCTGAACAAGTGTTAGTGTTTTCTGCACAAAAGCGATTCTGCGAAGCAATGTGAACAATTCTGCTTCCCAGGCACAGAGAAGGTGCTAGCAGGGAATTCTCTGCCTGCCTTTCCCCAGTGCTCTGCAAGCTCTCCAGGACAACATAAAATCTGGGGCTCTGTGCTTTCTTTCCTTCTGAACAAGTGTTAGTGTTTTCTGCACAAAAGCGATTCTGCGAAGCAATGTGAACACTTCTGCTTCCCAGGCACAGAGAAGGTGCTAGCAGGGAATTCTCTGCCTGCCTTTCCCCAGTGCTCTGCAAGCTCTCCAGGACAACAGCAAATCTGGGGCTCTGTGCTTTCTTTCGTTCTGAACAAGTGTTACTGTTTTCTGCACAAAAGCGATTCTGCCAAGCAATGTAAACAGGCACAGAGAAGGTGCTATCAGGGAACTCTCTGCCTGCCTTTCCCCAGTGCTCTGCAAGCTCTCCAGGACAACATAGAATCTGGGGCTCTGTGCTTTCTTTCCTTCTGAACAAGTGTTACTGTTTTCTGCACAAAAGCGATTCTTGCGAAGCAATGTGAACACTTCTGCTTCCCAGGCACAGAGAAGGTGCTATCAGGGAATTCTCTGCCTGCCTTTCCCCAGTGCTCTGCAAGCTCTCCAGGACAACATAGAATCTGGGGCTCTGTGCTTTCTTTCGTTCTGAACAAGTGTGACTGTTTTCTGCACAAAAGCGATTCTGCCAAGCAATGTGAACACTTCTGCTTCCCAGGCACAGAGAAGGTGCTAGCAAGGAATTCTCTGCCTGCCTTTCCCCAGTGCTCTGCAAGCTCTCCAGGGCAACATAAAATCTGGGGCTCTGTGCTTTCTTTCGTTCTGAAGAAGTGTTACTGTTTTCTGCACAAAAGCGATTCTGCCAAGCAATGTGAACACTTCTGCTTCCCAGGCACAGAGAAGGTGCTAGCAAGGAATTCTGTGTTTGCCTTTCCCCAGTGCTCTGCAAGCTCTCCAGGACAACATAAAATCTGGGGCTCTGTGCTTTCTTTCGTTCTGAACAAGTGTTAGTGTTTTCTGCACAAAAGCGATTCTTGCGAAGCAATGTGAACACTTCTGCTTCCCAGGCACAGAGAAGGTGCTAGCAAGGAATTCTCTGCCTGCCTTTCCCCAGTGCTCTGCAAGCTCTCCAGGACAACATAAAATCTGGGGCTCTGTGCTTTCTTTCCTTCTGAACAAGTGTTAGTGTTTTCTGCACAAAAACGATTCTGCGAAGCAATGTGAACAGGCACAGAGAAGGTGCTATCAGGGAATTCTCTGCCTGCCTTTCCCCAGTGCTCTGCAAGCTCTCCAGGACAACATAGAATCTGGGGCTCTGTGCTTTCTTTCCTTCTGAACAAGTGTTACTGTTTTCTGCACAAAAGCGATTCTTGCGAAGCAAAGTGAACACTTCTGCTTCCCAGGCACAGAGAAGGTGCTATCAGGGAATTCTCTGCCTGCCTTTCCCCAGTGCTCTGCAAGCTCTCCAGGACAACATAGAATCTGGGGCTCTGTGCTTTCTTTCGTTCTGAACAAGTGTTACTGTTTTCTGCAGAAAAGCGATTCTTGCGAAGCAATGTGAACAGGCACAGAGAAGGTGCTAGAAGGGAATTCTCTGCCTGCCTTTCCCCAGTGCTCTGCAAGCTCTCCAGGACAACATAGAATCTGGGGCTCTGTGCTTTCTTTCGTTCTGAACAAGTGTTACTGTTTTCTGCACAAAAGCGATTCTTGCGAAGCAATGTGAACACTTCTGCTTCCCAGGCACAGAGAAGGTGCTAGCAGGAAATTCTCTGCCTGCCGTTCCCCAGTGCTCTGCAAGCTCTCCAGGACAACATAAAATCTGGGGCTCTGTGCTTTCTTTCCTTCTGAACAAGTGTTACTGTTTTCTGCACAAAAGCGATTCTGCGAAGCAATGTGAACAGGCACAGAGAAGGTGCTATCAGGGAATTCTCTGCCTGCCTTTCCCCAGTGCTCTGCAAGCTCTCCAGGACAACATAGAATCTGGGGCTCTGTGCTTTCTTTCGTTCTGAACAAGAGTTACTGTTTTCTGCACAAAAGCGATTCTTGCGAAGCAATGTGAACACTTCTGCTTCCCAGGCACAGAGAAGGTGCTATCAGGGAATTCTCTGCCTGCCTTTCCCCAGTGCTCTGCAAGCTCTCCAGGACAACATAGAATCTGGGGCTCTGTGCTTTCTTTCGTTCTGAACAAGTGTTACTGTTTTCTGCACAAAAGCGATTCTGCCAAGCAATGTGAACACTTCTGCTTCCCAGGCACAGAGAAGGTGCTAGCAGGGAATTCTCTGCCTGCCTTTCCCCAGTGCTCTGCAAGCTCTCCAGAACAACATAGAATCTGGGGCTCTGTGCTTTCTTTCGTTCTGAACAAGTGTTACTGTTTTCTGCACAAAAGCGATTCTGCGAAGCAATGTGAACACTTCTGCTTCCCAGGCACAGAGAAGGTGCTAGCAAGGAATTCTGTGTTTGCCTTTCCCCAGTGCTCTGCAAGCTCTCCAGGACAACATAAAATCTGGGGCTCTGTGCTTTCTTTCATTCTGAACAAGTGTTAGTGTTTTCTGCACAAAAGCGATTCTTGCGAAGCAATGTGAACACTTCTGCTTCCCAGGCACAGAGAAGGTGCTAGCAAGGAATTCTCTGCCTGCCTTTCCCCAGTGCTCTGCAAGCTCTCCAGGACAACATAGAATCTGGGGCTCTGTGCTTTCTTTCTTTATGAACAAGTGTTACAGTTTTCTGCACAAAAGCGATTCTGCGAAGCAATGTGAACACTTCTGCTTCCCAGGCACAGAGAAGGTGCTAGCAAGGAATTCTCTGCCTGCCTTTCCCCAGTGCTCTGCAAGCTCTCCAGGACAACATAAAATCTGGGGCTCTGTGCTTTCTTTCCTTCTGAACAAGTGTTAGTGTTTTCTGCACAAAAGCGATTCTTGCGAAGCAATGTGAACACTTCTGCTTCCCAGGCACAGAGAAGGTGCTAGCAAGGAATTCTCTGCCTGCCTTTCCCCAGTGCTCTGCAAGCTCTCCAGGACAACATAAAATCTGGGGCTCTGTGCTTTCTTTCCTTCTGAACAAGTGTTACTGTTTTCTGCACAAAAGCGATTCTGCGAAGCAGTGTGAACAGGCACAGAGAAGGTGCTATCAGGTAATTCTCTGCCTGCCTTTCCCCTGTGCTCTGCAAGCTCTCCAGGACAACATAAAATCTGGGGCTCTGTGCTTTCTTTCCTTCTGAACAAGTGTTACTGTTTTCTGCACAAAAGCGATTCTGCGAAGCAATGTGAACAGGCACAGAGAAGGTGCTATCAGGGAATTCTCTGCCTGCCTTTCCCCAGTGCTCTGCAAGCTCTCCAGGACAACATAAAATCTGGGGCTCTGTGCTTTCTTTCCTTCTGAACAATTGTTAGTGTTGTCTGCACAAAAGCGATTCTGCGAAGCAATGTGAACAGGCACAGAGAAGGTGCTATCAGGGAATTCTCTGCCTGCCTTTCCCCAGTGGTCTGCAAGCTCTCCAGGACAACATAGAATCTGGGGCTCTGTGCTTTCTTTCCTTCTGAACAAGTGTTACTGTTTTCTGCACAAAAGCGATTGTGCGAAGCAATGTGAACACTTCTGCTTCCCAGGCACAGAGAAGGTGATAGCAGGTAATTCTCTGCCTGCCTTTCCCCAGAGCTCTGCAAGCTCTCCAGGACAACATAAAATCTGGGGCTCTGTGCTTTCTTTCGTTCTGAACAAGTGTTACTGTTTTCTGCACAAAAGCGATTCTTGTGAAGCAATGTGAACACTTCTGCTTCCCAGGCACAGAGAAGGTGCTAGCAAGGAATTCTCTGCCTGCCTTTCCCCAGTGCTCTGCAAGCTCTCCAGGACAACATAAAATCTGGGGCTCTGTGCTTTCTTTCCTTCTGAACAAGTGTTAGTGTTTTCTGCACAAAAGCGATTCTGCGAAGCAATGTGAACAGGCACAGAGAAGGTGCTATCAGGGAATTCTCTGCCTGCCTTTCCCCAGTGCTCTGCAAGCTCTCCAGGACAACAGCAAATCTGGAGTTCTGTGCTTTCTTTCCTTCTGAACAAGTGTTACTGTTTTCTGCACAAAAGCAATTCTGCGAAGCAATGTGAACACTTCTGCTTCCCAGGCACAGAGAAGGTGCTAGCAAGGAATTCTCTGCCTGCCTTTCCCCAGTGCTCTGCAAGCTCTCCAGGACAACATAAAATCTGGGGCTCTGTGCTTTCTTTCCTTCTGAACAAGTGTTAGTGTTTTCTGCACAAAAGCGATTCTGCGAAGCAATGTGAAAAGGCACAGAGAAGGTGCTAGCAGGGAATTCTCTGCCTGCCTTTCCCCAGTGCTCTGCAAGCTCTCCAGGACAACATAGAATCTGGGGCTCTGTGCTTTCTTTCCTTCTGAACAAGTGTTAGTGTTTTCTGCACAAAAGCGATTCTTGCGAAGCAATGTGAACACTTCTGCTTCCCAGGCACAGAGAAGGTGCTATCAGGGAATTCTCTGCCTGCCTTTCCCCAGTGCTCTGCAAGCTCTCCAGAACAACATAGAATCTGGGGCTCTGTGCTTTCTTTCGTTCTGAACAAGTGTTACTGTTTTCTGCACAAAAGCGATTCTGCGAAGCAATGTGAACACTTCTGCTTCCCAGGCACAGAGAAGGTGCTAGCAAGGAATTCTGTGTTTGCCTTTCCCCAGTGCTCTGCAAGCTCTCCAGGACAACATAAAATCTGGGGCTCTGTGCTTTCTTTCATTCTGAACAAGTGTTAGTGTTTTCTGCACAAAAGCGATTCTTGCGAAGCAATGTGAACACTTCTGCTTCCCAGGCACAGAGAAGGTGCTAGCAAGGAATTCTCTGCCTGCCTTTCCCCAGTGCTCTGCAAGCTCTCCAGGACAACATAGAATCTGGGGCTCTGTGCTTTCTTTCCTTCTGAACAAGTGTTACTGTTTTCTGCACAAGAGCGATTCTTGCGAAGCAATGTGAACACTTCTGCTTCCCAGGCACAGAGAAGGTGCTAGCAGGGAATTCTCTGCCTGCCTTTCCCCAGTGCTCTGCAAGCTCTCCAGGACAACATAGAATCTGGGGCTCTGTGCTTTCTTTCGTTCTGAACAAGTGTTACTGTTTTCTGCACAAAAGCGATTCTGCGAAGCAATGTGAACAGGCACAGAGAAGGTGCTATCAGGGAATTCTCTGCCTGCCTGTCCCCAGTGCTCTGCAAGCTCTCCAGGACAACATAGAATCTGGGGCTCTGTGCTTTCTTTCCTTCTGAACAAGTGTTATTGTTTTCTGCACAAAAGCGATTCTGCGAAGCAATGTGAACAGGCACAGAGAAGGTGCTATCAGGGAATTCTCTGCCTGCCTTTCCCCAGTGCTCTGCAAGCTCTCCAGGGCAACATAATATCTGGGGCTCTTTGCTTTCTTTCATTCTGAACAAGTGTTACTGTTTTCTGCACAAAAGCGATTCTGCGAAGCAATGTGAACAGGCACAGAGAAGGTGCTAGCAGGGAATTCTCTGCCTGCCTTTCCCCAGTGCTCTGCAAGCTCTCCAGGACAACATAGAATCTGGGGCTCTGTGCTTTCTTTCGTTCTGAAGAAGTGTTACTGTTTTCTGCACAAAAGCGATTCTGCGAAGCAATGTGAACACTTCTGCTTCCCAGGCACAGAGAAGGTGCTAGCAAGGAATTCTCTGTTTGCCTTTCCCCAGTGCTCTGCAAGCTCTCCAGGACAACATAAAATCTGGGGCTCTGTGCTTTCTTTCGTTCTGAACAAGTGTTAGTGTTTTCTGCACAAAAGCGATTCTTGCGAAGCAATGTGAACACTTCTGCTTCCCAGGCACAGAGAAGGTGCTAGCAAGGAATTCTCTGCCTGCCTTTCCCCAGTGCTCTGCAAGCTCTCCAGGACAACATAAAATCTGGGGTCTGTGCTTTCTTTCCTTCTGAACAAGTGTTAGTGTTTTCTGCACAAAAAAGATTCTGCGAAGCAATGTGAACAGGCACAGAGAAGGTGCTAGCAGGGAATTCTCTGCCTTCCTTTCCCCAGTGCTCTGCAAGCTCTCCAGGACAACATAGAATCTGGGGCTCTGTGCTTTCTTTCCTTCAGAACAAGTGTTAGTGTTTTCTGCACAAAAGCGATTCTTGCGAAGCGATGTGAACACTTCTGCTTCCCAGGCACAGAGAAGGTGCTAGCAGGAAATTCTCTGCCTGCCGTTCCCCAGTGCTCTGCAAGCTCTCCAGGACAACATAAAATCTGGGGCTCTGTGCTTTCTTTCCTTCTGAACAAGTGTTACTGTTTTCTGCACAAAAGCGATTCTGCGAAGCAATGTGAACAGGCACAGAGAAGGTGCTAGCAGAGAATTCTCTGCCTGCCTTTCCCCAGTGCTCTGCAAGCTCTCCAGAGCAACATAAAATCTGGGGCTCTGTGCTTTCTTTCCTTCTGAACAAGTGTTAGTGTTTTCTGCACAAAAGCGATTCTGCGAAGCAATGTGAACAATTCTGCTTCCCAGGCACAGAGAAGGTGCTAGCAGGGAATTCTCTGCCTGCCTTTCCCCAGTGCTCTGCAAGCTCTCCAGGACAACATAAAATCTGGGGCTCTGTGCTTTCTTTCCTTCTGAACAAGTGTTAGTGTTTTCTGCACAAAAGCGATTCTGCGAAGCAATGTGAACACTTCTGCTTCCCAGGCACAGAGAAGGTGCTAGCAGGGAATTCTCTGCCTGCCTTTCCCCAGTGCTCTGCAAGCTCTCCAGGACAACAGCAAATCTGGGGCTCTGTGCTTTCTTTCCTTCTGAACAAGTGTTACTGTTTTCTGCACAAAAGCGATTCTGCCAAGCAATGTAAACAGGCACAGAGAAGGTGCTATCAGGGAACTCTCTGCCTGCCTTTCCCCAGTGCTCTGCAAGCTCTCCAGGACAACATAGAATCTGGGGCTCTGTGCTTTCTTTCCTTCTGAACAAGTGTTACTGTTTTCTGCACAAAAGCGATTCTGCGAAGCAATGTGAACAGGCACAGAGAAGGTGCTAGCAGGGAACTCTCTGCCTGCCTTTCCCCAGTGCTCTGCAAGCTCTCCAGGACAACATAAAATCTGGGGCTCTGTGCTTTCTTTCCTTCTGAACAAGTGTTAGTGTTTTCTGCACAAAAGCGATTCTGCGAAGCAATGTGAACAGGCACAGAGAAGGTGCTATCAGGGAATTCTCTGCCTGCCTTTCCCCAGTGCTCTGCAAGCTCTCCAGGACAACAGCAAATCTGGAGTTCTGTGCTTTCTTTCCTTCTGAACAAGTGTTACTGTTTTCTGCACAAAAGCAATTCTGCGAAGCAATGTGAACACTTCTGCTTCCCAGGCACAGAGAAGGTGCTAGCAAGGAATTCTCTGCCTGCCTTTCCCCAGTGCTCTGCAAGCTCTCCAGGACAACATAAAATCTGGGGCTCTGTGCTTTCTTTCCTTCTGAACAAGTGTTAGTGTTTTCTGCACAAAAGCGATTCTGCGAAGCAATGTGAACAGGCACAGAGAAGGTGCTAGCAGGGAATTCTCTGCCTGCCTTTCCCCAGTGCTCTGCAAGCTCTCCAGGACAACATAGAATCTGGGGCTCTGTGCTTTCTTTCCTTCTGAACAAGTGTTAGTGTTTTCTGCACAAAAGCGATTCTTGCGAAGCAATGTGAACACTTCTGCTTCCCAGGCACAGAGAAGGTGCTATCAGGGAATTCTCTGCCTGCCTTTCCCCAGTGCTCTGCAAGCTCTCCAGAACAACATAGAATCTGGGGCTCTGTGCTTTCTTTCGTTCTGAACAAGTGTTACTGTTTTCTGCACAAAAGCGATTCTGCGAAGCAATGTGAACACTTCTGCTTCCCAGGCACAGAGAAGGTGCTAGCAAGGAATTCTGTGTTTGCCTTTCCCCAGTGCTCTGCAAGCTCTCCAGGACAACATAAAATCTGGGGCTCTGTGCTTTCTTTCATTCTGAACAAGTGTTAGTGTTTTCTGCACAAAAGCGATTCTTGCGAAGCAATGTGAACACTTCTGCTTCCCAGGCACAGAGAAGGTGCTAGCAGGGAATTCTCTGCCTGCCTTTCCCCAGTGCTCTGCAAGCTCTCCAGGACAACATAGAATCTGGGGCTCTGTGCTTTCTTTCCTTCTGAACAAGTGTTACTGTTTTCTGCACAAAAGCGATTCTGCGAAGCAATGTGAACAGGCACAGAGAAGGTGCTATCAGGGAATTCTCTGCCTGCCTGTCCCCAGTGCTCTGCAAGCTCTCCAGGACAACATAGAATCTGGGGCTCTGTGCTTTCTTTCCTTCTGAACAAGTGTTATTGTTTTCTGCACAAAAGCGATTCTGCGAAGCAATGTGAACAGGCACAGAGAAGGTGCTATCAGGGAATTCTCTGCCTGCCTTTCCCCAGTGCTCTGCAAGCTCTCCAGGGCAACATAATATCTGGGGCTCTTTGCTTTCTTTCATTCTGAACAAGTGTTACTGTTTTCTGCACAAAAGCGATTCTGCGAAGCAATGTGAACAGGCACAGAGAAGGTGCTAGCAGGGAATTCTCTGCCTGCCTTTCCCCAGTGCTCTGCAAGCTCTCCAGGACAACATAGAATCTGGGGCTCTGTGCTTTCTTTCGTTCTGAAGAAGTGTTACTGTTTTCTGCACAAAAGCGATTCTGCGAAGCAATGTGAACACTTCTGCTTCCCAGGCACAGAGAAGGTGCTAGCAAGGAATTCTCTGTTTGCCTTTCCCCAGTGCTCTGCAAGCTCTCCAGGACAACATAAAATCTGGGGCTCTGTGCTTTCTTTCGTTCTGAACAAGTGTTAGTGTTTTCTGCACAAAAGCGATTCTTGCGAAGCAATGTGAACACTTCTGCTTCCCAGGCACAGAGAAGGTGCTAGCAAGGAATTCTCTGCCTGCCTTTCCCCAGTGCTCTGCAAGCTCTCCAGGACAACATAAAATCTGGGGTCTGTGCTTTCTTTCCTTCTGAACAAGTGTTAGTGTTTTCTGCACAAAAGCGATTCTGCGAAGCAATGTGAACAGGCACAGAGAAGGTGCTAGCAGAGAATTCTCTGCCTGCCTTTCCCCAGTGCTCTGCAAGCTCTCCAGAGCAACATAAAATCTGGGGCTCTGTGCTTTCTTTCCTTCTGAACAAGTGTTAGTGTTTTCTGCACAAAAGCGATTCTGCGAAGCAATGTGAACAATTCTGCTTCCCAGGCACAGAGAAGGTGCTAGCAGGGAATTCTCTGCCTGCCTTTCCCCAGTGCTCTGCAAGCTCTCCAGGACAACATAAAATCTGGGGCTCTGTGCTTTCTTTCCTTCTGAACAAGTGTTAGTGTTTTCTGCACAAAAGCGATTCTGCGAAGCAATGTGAACACTTCTGCTTCCCAGGCACAGAGAAGGTGCTAGCAGGGAATTCTCTGCCTGCCTTTCCCCAGTGCTCTGCAAGCTCTCCAGGACAACAGCAAATCTGGGGCTCTGTGCTTTCTTTCGTTCTGAACAAGTGTTACTGTTTTCTGCACAAAAGCGATTCTGCCAAGCAATGTAAACAGGCACAGAGAAGGTGCTATCAGGGAACTCTCTGCCTGCCTTTCCCCAGTGCTCTGCAAGCTCTCCAGGACAACATAGAATCTGGGGCTCTGTGCTTTCTTTCCTTCTGAACAAGTGTTACTGTTTTCTGCACAAAAGCGATTCTTGCGAAGCAATGTGAACACTTCTGCTTCCCAGGCACAGAGAAGGTGCTATCAGGGAATTCTCTGCCTGCCTTTCCCCAGTGCTCTGCAAGCTCTCCAGGACAACATAGAATCTGGGGCTCTGTGCTTTCTTTCGTTCTGAACAAGTGTGACTGTTTTCTGCACAAAAGCGATTCTGCCAAGCAATGTGAACACTTCTGCTTCCCAGGCACAGAGAAGGTGCTAGCAAGGAATTCTCTGCCTGCCTTTCCCCAGTGCTCTGCAAGCTCTCCAGGGCAACATAAAATCTGGGGCTCTGTGCTTTCTTTCGTTCTGAAGAAGTGTTACTGTTTTCTGCACAAAAGCGATTCTGCGAAGCAATGTGAACACTTCTGCTTCCCAGGCACAGAGAAGGTGCTAGCAAGGAATTCTGTGTTTGCCTTTCCCCAGTGCTCTGCAAGCTCTCCAGGACAACATAGAATCTGGGGCTCTGTGCTTTCTTTCGTTCTGAACAAGTGTTAGTGTTTTCTGCACAAAAGCGATTCTTGCGAAGCAATGTGAACACTTCTGCTTCCCAGGCACAGAGAAGGTGCTAGCAAGGAATTCTCTGCCTGCCTTTCCCCAGTGCTCTGCAAGCTCTCCAGGACAACATAAAATCTGGGGCTCTGTGCTTTCTTTCCTTCTGAACAAGTGTTAGTGTTTTCTGCACAAAAACGATTATGCGAAGCAATGTGAACAGGCACAGAGAAGGTGCTATCAGGGAATTCTCTGCCTGCCTTTCCCCAGTGCTCTGCAAGCTCTCCAGGACAACATAGAATCTGGGGCTCTGTGCTTTCTTTCCTTCTGAACAAGTGTTACTGTTTTCTGCACAAAAGCGATTCTTGCGAAGCAAAGTGAACACTTCTGCTTCCCAGGCACAGAGAAGGTGCTATCAGGGAATTCTCTGCCTGCCTTTCCCCAGTGCTCTGCAAGCTCTCCAGGACAACATAGAATCTGGGGCTCTGTGCTTTCTTTCGTTCTGAACAAGTGTTACTGTTTTCTGCAGAAAAGCGATTCTTGCGAAGCAATGTGAACAGGCACAGAGAAGGTGCTAGCAGGGAATTCTCTGCCTGCCTTTCCCCAGTGCTCTGCAAGCTCTCCAGGACAACATAGAATCTGGGGCTCTGTGCTTTCTTTCGTTCTGAACAAGTGTTACTGTTTTCTGCACAAAAGCGATTCTTGCGAAGCAATGTGAACACTTCTGCTTCCCAGGCACAGAGAAGGTGCTAGCAGGAAATTCTCTGCCTGCCGTTCCCCAGTGCTCTGCAAGCTCTCCAGGACAACATAAAATCTGGGGCTCTGTGCTTTCTTTCCTTCTGAACAAGTGTTAGTGTTTTCTGCACAAAAGCGATTGTGCGAAGCAATGTGAACAGGCACAGAGAAGGTGCTATCAGGGAATTCTCTGCCTGCCTTTCCCCAGTGCTCTGCAAGCTCTCCAGGACAACATAGAATCTGGGGCTCTGTGCTTTCTTTCGTTCTGAACAAGAGTTACTGTTTTCTGCACAAAAGCGATTCTTGCGAAGCAATGTGAACACTTCTGCTTCCCAGGCACAGAGAAGGTGCTATCAGGGAATTCTCTGCCTGCCTTTCCCCAGTGCTCTGCAAGCTCTCCAGGACAACATAGAATCTGGGGCTCTGTGCTTTCTTTCGTTCTGAACAAGTGTTACTGTTTTCTGCACAAAAGCGATTCTGCCAAGCAATGTGAACACTTCTGCTTCCCAGGCACAGAGAAGGTGCTAGCAGGGAATTCTCTGCCTGCCTTTCCCCAGTGCTCTGCAAGCTCTCCAGAACAACATAGAATCTGGGGCTCTGTGCTTTCTTTCGTTCTGAACAAGTGTTACTGTTTTCTGCACAAAAGCGATTCTGCGAAGCAATGTGAACACTTCTGCTTCCCAGGCACAGAGAAGGTGCTAGCAAGGAATTCTGTGTTTGCCTTTCCCCAGTGCTCTGCAAGCTCTCCAGGACAACATAAAATCTGGGGCTCTGTGCTTTCTTTCATTCTGAACAAGTGTTAGTGTTTTCTGCACAAAAGCGATTCTTGCGAAGCAATGTGAACACTTCTGCTTCCCAGGCACAGAGAAGGTGCTAGCAAGGAATTCTCTGCCTGCCTTTCCCCAGTGCTCTGCAAGCTCTCCAGGACAACATAGAATCTGGGGCTCTGTGCTTTCTTTCTTTATGAACAAGTGTTACAGTTTTCTGCACAAAAGCGATTCTGCGAAGCAATGTGAACACTTCTGCTTCCCAGGCACAGAGAAGGTGCTAGCAAGGAATTCTCTGCCTGCCTTTCCCCAGTGCTCTGCAAGCTCTCCAGGACAACATAAAATCTGGGGCTCTGTGCTTTCTTTCCTTCTGAACAAGTGTTAGTGTTTTCTGCACAAAAGCGATTCTTGCGAAGCAATGTGAACACTTCTGCTTCCCAGGCACAGAGAAGGTGCTAGCAAGGAATTCTCTGCCTGCCTTTCCCCAGTGCTCTGCAAGCTCTCCAGGACAACATAAAATCTGGGGCTCTGTGCTTTCTTTCCTTCTGAACAAGTGTTACTGTTTTCTGCACAAAAGCGATTCTGCGAAGCAGTGTGAACAGGCACAGAGAAGGTGCTATCAGGGAATTCTCTGCCTGCCTTTCCCCAGTGCTCTGCAAGCTCTCCAGGACAACATAGAATCTGGGGCTCTGTGCTTTCTTTCCTTCTGAACAAGTGTTACTGTTTTCTGCACAAAAGCGATTCTGCGAAGCAATGTGAACAGGCACAGAGAAGGTGCTATCAGGGAATTCTCTGCCTGCCTTTCCCCAGTGCTCTGCAAGCTCTCCAGGACAACATAAAATCTGGGGCTCTGTGCTTTCTTTCCTTCTGAACAATTGTTAGTGTTGTCTGCACAAAAGCGATTCTGCGAAGCAATGTGAACAGGCACAGAGAAGGTGCTATCAGGGAATTCTCTGCCTGCCTTTCCCCAGTGGTCTGCAAGCTCTCCAGGACAACATAGAATCTGGGGCTCTGTGCTTTCTTTCCTTCTGAACAAGTGTTACTGTTTTCTGCACAAAAGCGATTGTGCGAAGCAATGTGAACACTTCTGCTTCCCAGGCACAGAGAAGGTGATAGCAGGTAATTCTCTGCCTGCCTTTCCCCAGAGCTCTGCAAGCTCTCCAGGACAACATAAAATCTGGGGCTCTGTGCTTTCTTTCGTTCTGAACAAGTGTTACTGTTTTCTGCACAAAAGCGATTCTTGCGAAGCAATGTGAACACTTCTGTTCCCAGGCACAGAGAAGGTGCTAGCAAGGAATTCTCTGTTTCCCTTTCCCCAGTGCTCTGCAAGCTCTCCAGGACAACATAAAATCTGGGGCTCTGTGCTTTCTTTCGTTCTGAACAAGTGTTAGTGTTTTCTGCACAAAAGCGATTCTTGTGAAGCAATGTGAACACTTCTGCTTCCCAGGCACAGAGAAGGTGCTAGCAAGGAATTCTCTGCCTGCCTTTCCCCAGTGCTCTGCAAGCTCTCCAGGACAACATAAAATCTGGGGCTCTGTGCTTTCTTTCCTTCTGAACAAGTGTTAGTGTTTTCTGCACAAAAGCGATTCTGCGAAGCAATGTGAACAGGCACAGAGAAGGTGCTATCAGGGAATTCTCTGCCTGCCTTTCCCCAGTGCTCTGCAAGCTCTCCAGGACAACAGCAAATCTGGAGTTCTGTGCTTTCTTTCCTTCTGAACAAGTGTTACTGTTTTCTGCACAAAAGCAATTCTGCGAAGCAATGTGAACACTTCTGCTTCCCAGGCACAGAGAAGGTGCTAGCAAGGAATTCTCTGCCTGCCTTTCCCCAGTGCTCTGCAAGCTCTCCAGGACAACATAAAATCTGGGGCTCTGTGCTTTCTTTCCTTCTGAACAAGTGTTAGTGTTTTCTGCACAAAAGCGATTCTTGCGAAGCAATGTGAACACTTCTGCTTCCCAGGCACAGAGAAGGTGCTATCAGGGAATTCTCTGCCTGCCTTTCCCCAGTGCTCTGCAAGCTCTCCAGAACAACATAGAATCTGGGGCTCTGTGCTTTCTTTCGTTCTGAACAAGTGTTACTGTTTTCTGCACAAATGCGATTCTGCCAAGCAATGTGAACACTTCTGCTTCCCAGGCACAGAGAAGGTGCTAGCAAGGAATTCTGTGTTTGCCTTTCCCCAGTGCTCTGCAAGCTCTCCAGGACAACATAAAATCTGGGGCTCTGTGCTTTCTTTCCTTCTGAACAATTGTTAGTGTTGTCTGCACAAAAGCGATTCTGCGAAGCAATGTGAACAGGCACAGAGAAGGTGCTATCAGGGAATTCTCTGCCTGCCTTTCCCCAGTGGTCTGCAAGCTCTCCAGGACAACATAGAATCTGGGGCTCTGTGCTTTCTTTCCTTCTGAACAAGTGTTACTGTTTTCTGCACAAAAGCGATTGTGCGAAGCAATGTGAACACTTCTGCTTCCCAGGCACAGAGAAGGTGATAGCAGGTAATTCTCTGCCTGCCTTTCCCCAGAGCTCTGCAAGCTCTCCAGGACAACATAAAATCTGGGGCTCTGTGCTTTCTTTCGTTCTGAACAAGTGTTACTGTTTTCTGCACAAAAGCGATTCTTGCGAAGCAATGTGAACACTTCTGTTCCCAGGCACAGAGAAGGTGCTAGCAAGGAATTCTCTGTTTCCCTTTCCCCAGTGCTCTGCAAGCTCTCCAGGACAACATAAAATCTGGGGCTCTGTGCTTTCTTTCGTTCTGAACAAGTGTTAGTGTTTTCTGCACAAAAGCGATTCTTGTGAAGCAATGTGAACACTTCTGCTTCCCAGGCACAGAGAAGGTGCTAGCAAGGAATTCTCTGCCTGCCTTTCCCCAGTGCTCTGCAAGCTCTCCAGGACAACATAAAATCTGGGGCTCTGTGCTTTCTTTCCTTCTGAACAAGTGTTAGTGTTTTCTGCACAAAAGCGATTCTGCGAAGCAATGTGAACAGGCACAGAGAAGGTGCTATCAGGGAATTCTCTGCCTGCCTTTCCCCAGTGCTCTGCAAGCTCTCCAGGACAACAGCAAATCTGGAGTTCTGTGCTTTCTTTCCTTCTGAACAAGTGTTACTGTTTTCTGCACAAAAGCAATTCTGCGAAGCAATGTGAACACTTCTGCTTCCCAGGCACAGAGAAGGTGCTAGCAAGGAATTCTCTGCCTGCCTTTCCCCAGTGCTCTGCAAGCTCTCCAGGACAACATAAAATCTGGGGCTCTGTGCTTTCTTTCCTTCTGAACAAGTGTTAGTGTTTTCTGCACAAAAGCGATTCTTGCGAAGCAATGTGAACACTTCTGCTTCCCAGGCACAGAGAAGGTGCTATCAGGGAATTCTCTGCCTGCCTTTCCCCAGTGCTCTGCAAGCTCTCCAGAACAACATAGAATCTGGGGCTCTGTGCTTTCTTTCGTTCTGAACAAGTGTTACTGTTTTCTGCACAAATGCGATTCTGCCAAGCAATGTGAACACTTCTGCTTCCCAGGCACAGAGAAGGTGCTAGCAAGGAATTCTGTGTTTGCCTTTCCCCAGTGCTCTGCAAGCTCTCCAGGACAACATAAAATCTGGGGCTCTGTGCTTTCTTTCATTCTGAACAAGTGTTAGTGTTTTCTGCACAAAAGCGATTCTTGCGAAGCAATGTGAACACTTCTGCTTCCCAGGCACAGAGAAGGTGCTAGCAGGGAATTCTCTGCCTGCCTTTCCCCAGTGCTCTGCAAGCTCTCCAGGACAACATAGAATCTGGGGCTCTGTGCTTTCTTTCGTTATGAACAAGTGTTACAGTTTTCTGCACAAAAGCGATTCTGCGAAGCAATGTGAACACTTCTGCTTCCCAGGCACAGAGAAGGTGCTAGCAAGGAATTATCTGCCTGCCTTTCCCCAGTGCTCTGCAAGCTCTCCAGGACAACATAAAATCTGGGGCTCTGTGCTTTCTTTCCTTCTGAACAAGTGTTAGTGTTTTCTGCACAAAAGCGATTCTGCGAAGCAATGTGAACAGGCACAGAGAACGTGCTATCAGGGAATTCTCTGTCTGCCTTTCCCCAGTGCTCTGCAAGCTCTCCAGGACAACATAGAATCTGGGGCTCTGTGCTTTCTTTCCTTCTGAACAATTGTTAGTGTTGTCTGCACAAAAGCGATTCTGCGAAGCAATGTGAACAGGCACAGAGAAGGTGCTATCAGGGAATTCTCTGCCTGCCTTTCCCCAGTGCTCTGCAAGCTCTCCAGGACAACATAGAATCTGGGGCTCTGTGCTTTCTTTCCTTCTGAACAAGTGTTAGTGTTTTCTGCACAAAAGCGATTCTTGCGAAGCAATGTGAACACTTCTGCTTCCCAGGCACAGAGAAGGTGCTAGCACGTAATTCTCTGCCTGCCTTTCCCCAGAGCTCTGCAAGCTCTCCAGGACAACATAGAATCTGGGGCTCTGTGCTTTCTTTCGTTCTGAACAAGTGTTACTGTTTTATGCACAAAAGCGATTCTTGCGAAGCAATGTGAACACTTCTGCTTCCCAGGCACAGAGAAGGTGCTATCAGGGAATTCTCTGCCTGCCTTTCCCCAGTGCTCTGCAAGCTCTCCAGGGCAACATAATATCTGGGGCTCTTTGCTTTCTTTCCTTCTGAACAAGTGTTACTGTTTTCTGCACAAAAGCGATTCTGCGAAGCAATGTGAACAGGCACAGAGAAGGTGCTAGCAGGGAATTCTCTGCCTGCCTTTCCCCAGTGCTCTGCAAGCTCTCCAGGACAACATAAAATCTGGGGCTCTGTGCTTTCTTTCGTTCTGAAGAAGTGTTACTGTTTTCTGCACAAAAGCGATTCTGCGAAGCAATGTGAACCCTTCTGCTTAGCCAGGCACAGAGAAGGTGCTAGCAAGGAATTCTCTGTTTCCCTTTCCCCAGTGCTCTGCAAGCTCTCCAGGACAACATAAAATCTGGGGCTCTGTGCTTTCTTTCCTTCTGAACAAGTGTTAGTGTTTTCTGCACAAAAGCGATTCTTGTGAAGCAATGTGAACACTTCTGCTTCCCAGGCACAGAGAAGGTGCTAGCAAGGAATTCTCTGCCTGCCTTTCCCCAGTGCTCTGCAAGCTCTCCAGGACAACATAAAATCTGGGGCTCTGTGCTTTCTTTCCTTCTGAACAAGTGTTACTGTTTTCTGCACAAAAGCGATTCTGCGAAGCAATGTGAACAGGCACAGAGAAGGTGCTATCAGGGAATTCTCTGCCTGCCTTTCCCCAGTGCTCTGCAAGCTCTCCAGGACAACATAGAATCTGGGGCTCTGTGCTTTCTTTCCTTCTGAACAAGTGTTACTGTTTTCTGCACAAAAGCGATTCTGCCAAGCAATGTGAACACTTCTGCTTCCCAGGCACAGAGAAGGTGCTAGCAGGTAATTCTCTGCCTGCCTTTCCCCAGTGCTCTGCAAGCTCTCCAGAACAACATAGAATCTGGGGCTCTGTGCTTTCTTTCGTTCTGAACAAGTGTTACTGTTTTCTGCACAAAAGCGATTCTGCCAAGCAATGTGAACACTTCTGCTTCCCAGGCACAGAGAAGGTGCTAGCAAGGAATTCTGTGTTTGCCTTTCCCTAGTGCTCTGCAAGCTCTCCAGGACAACATAAAATCTGGGGCTCTGTGCTTTCTTTCCTTCTGAACAAGTGTTAGTGTTTTCTGCACAAAAGCGATTCTTGCGAAGCAATGTGAACACTTCTGCTTCCCAGGCACAGAGAAGGTGCTAGCAAGGAATTCTGTGTTTGCCTTTCCCCAGTGCTCTGCAAGCTCTCCAGGACAACATAGAATCTGGGGCTCTGTGCTTTCTTTCGTTATGAACAAGTGTTACAGTTTTCTGCACAAAAGCGATTCTGCGAAGCAATGTGAACACTTCTGCTTCCCAGGCACAGAGAAGGTGCTAGCAGGGAATTCTCTGCCTGCCTTTCCCCAGTGCTCTGCAAGCTCTCCAGGACAACATAGAATCTGGGGCTCTGTGCTTTCTTTCGTTCTGAACAAGTGTTACTGTTTTCTGCACAAAAGCGATTCTTGCGAAGCAATGTGAACACTTCTGCTTCCCAGGCACAGAGAAGGTGCTAGCAGGGAATTCTCTGCCTGCCTTTCCCCAGTGCTCTGCAAGCTCTCCAGGACAACATAAAATCTGGGGCTCTGTGCTTTCTTTCCTTCTGAACAAGTGTTAGTGTTTTCTGCACAAAAGCGATTCTGCGAAGCAATGTGAACACTTCTGCTTCCCAGGCACAGAGAAGGTGCTAGCAGGGAATTCTCTGCCTGCCTTTCCCCAGTGCTCTGCAAGCTCTCCAGGACAACAGCAAATCTGGGGCTCTGTGCTTTCTTTCCTTCTGAACAAGTGTTACTGTTTTCTGCACAAAAGCGATTCTGCCAAGCAATGTAAACAGGCACAGAGAAGGTGCTATCAGGGAACTCTCTGCCTGCCTTTCCCCAGTGCTCTGCAAGCTCTCCAGGACAACATAGAATCTGGGGCTCTGTGCTTTCTTTCCTTCTGAACAAGTGTTACTGTTTTCTGCACAAAAGCGATTCTGCGAAGCAATGTGAACAGGCACAGAGAAGGTGCTATCAGGGAATTCTCTGCCTGCCTTTCCCCAGTGCTCTGCAAGCTCTCCAGGACAACATAAAATCTGGGGCTCTGTGCTTTCTTTCCTTCTGAACAAGTGTTAGTGTTTTCTGCACAAAAGCGATTCTGCGAAGCAATGTGAACAGGCACAGAGAAGGTGCTATCAGGGAATTCTCTGCCTGCCTTTCCCCAGTGCTCTGCAAGCTCTCCAGGACAACAGCAAATCTGGAGTTCTGTGCTTTCTTTCCTTCTGAACAAGTGTTACTGTTTTCTGCACAAAAGCAATTCTGCGAAGCAATGTGAACACTTCTGCTTCCCAGGCACAGAGAAGGTGCTAGCAAGGAATTCTCTGCCTGCCTTTCCCCAGTGCTCTGCAAGCTCTCCAGGACAACATAAAATCTGGGGCTCTGTGCTTTCTTTCCTTCTGAACAAGTGTTACTGTTTTCTGCACAAAAGCGATTCTGCGAAGCAATGTGAACAGGCACAGAGAAGGTGCTAGCAGGGAATTCTCTGCCTGCCTTTCCCCAGTGCTCTGCAAGCTCTCCAGGACAACATAGAATCTGGGGCTCTGTGCTTTCTTTCCTTCTGAACAAGTGTTAGTGTTTTCTGCACAAAAGCGATTCTTGCGAAGCAATGTGAACACTTCTGCTTCCCAGGCACAGAGAAGGTGCTATCAGGGAATTCTCTGCCTGCCTTTCCCCAGTGCTCTGCAAGCTCTCCAGAACAACATAGAATCTGGGGCTCTGTGCTTTCTTTCGTTCTGAACAAGTGTTACTGTTTTCTGCACAAAAGCGATTCTGCGAAGCAATGTGAACACTTCTGCTTCCCAGGCACAGAGAAGGTGCTAGCAAGGAATTCTGTGTTTGCCTTTCCCCAGTGCTCTGCAAGCTCTCCAGGACAACATAAAATCTGGGGCTCTGTGCTTTCTTTCATTCTGAACAAGTGTTAGTGTTTTCTGCACAAAAGCGATTCTTGCGAAGCAATGTGAACACTTCTGCTTCCCAGGCACAGAGAAGGTGCTAGCAGGGAATTCTCTGCCTGCCTTTCCCCAGTGCTCTGCAAGCTCTCCAGGACAACATAGAATCTGGGGCTCTGTGCTTTCTTTCCTTCTGAACAAGTGTTACTGTTTTCTGCACAAAAGCGATTCTGCGAAGCAATGTGAACAGGCACAGAGAAGGTGCTATCAGGGAATTCTCTGCCTGCCTGTCCCCAGTGCTCTGCAAGCTCTCCAGGACAACATAGAATCTGGGGCTCTGTGCTTTCTTTCCTTCTGAACAAGTGTTATTGTTTTCTGCACAAAAGCGATTCTGCGAAGCAATGTGAACAGGCACAGAGAAGGTGCTATCAGGGAATTCTCTGCCTGCCTTTCCCCAGTGCTCTGCAAGCTCTCCAGGGCAACATAATATCTGGGGCTCTTTGCTTTCTTTCATTCTGAACAAGTGTTACTGTTTTCTGCACAAAAGCGATTCTGCGAAGCAATGTGAACAGGCACAGAGAAGGTGCTAGCAGGGAATTCTCTGCCTGCCTTTCCCCAGTGCTCTGCAAGCTCTCCAGGACAACATAGAATCTGGGGCTCTGTGCTTTCTTTCGTTCTGAAGAAGTGTTACTGTTTTCTGCACAAAAGCGATTCTGCGAAGCAATGTGAACACTTCTGCTTCCCAGGCACAGAGAAGGTGCTAGCAAGGAATTCTCTGTTTGCCTTTCCCCAGTGCTCTGCAAGCTCTCCAGGACAACATAAAATCTGGGGCTCTGTGCTTTCTTTCGTTCTGAACAAGTGTTAGTGTTTTCTGCACAAAAGCGATTCTTGCGAAGCAATGTGAACACTTCTGCTTCCCAGGCACAGAGAAGGTGCTAGCAAGGAATTCTCTGCCTGCCTTTCCCCAGTGCTCTGCAAGCTCTCCAGGACAACATAAAATCTGGGGTCTGTGCTTTCTTTCCTTCTGAACAAGTGTTAGTGTTTTCTGCACAAAAGCGATTCTGCGAAGCAATGTGAACAGGCACAGAGAAGGTGCTAGCAGAGAATTCTCTGCCTGCCTTTCCCCAGTGCTCTGCAAGCTCTCCAGAGCAACATAAAATCTGGGGCTCTGTGCTTTCTTTCCTTCTGAACAAGTGTTAGTGTTTTCTGCACAAAAGCGATTCTGCGAAGCAATGTGAACAATTCTGCTTCCCAGGCACAGAGAAGGTGCTAGCAGGGAATTCTCTGCCTGCCTTTCCCCAGTGCTCTGCAAGCTCTCCAGGACAACATAAAATCTGGGGCTCTGTGCTTTCTTTCCTTCTGAACAAGTGTTAGTGTTTTCTGCACAAAAGCGATTCTGCGAAGCAATGTGAACACTTCTGCTTCCCAGGCACAGAGAAGGTGCTAGCAGGGAATTCTCTGCCTGCCTTTCCCCAGTGCTCTGCAAGCTCTCCAGGACAACAGCAAATCTGGGGCTCTGTGCTTTCTTTCGTTCTGAACAAGTGTTACTGTTTTCTGCACAAAAGCGATTCTGCCAAGCAATGTAAACAGGCACAGAGAAGGTGCTATCAGGGAACTCTCTGCCTGCCTTTCCCCAGTGCTCTGCAAGCTCTCCAGGACAACATAGAATCTGGGGCTCTGTGCTTTCTTTCCTTCTGAACAAGTGTTACTGTTTTCTGCACAAAAGCGATTCTTGCGAAGCAATGTGAACACTTCTGCTTCCCAGGCACAGAGAAGGTGCTATCAGGGAATTCTCTGCCTGCCTTTCCCCAGTGCTCTGCAAGCTCTCCAGGACAACATAGAATCTGGGGCTCTGTGCTTTCTTTCGTTCTGAACAAGTGTGACTGTTTTCTGCACAAAAGCGATTCTGCCAAGCAATGTGAACACTTCTGCTTCCCAGGCACAGAGAAGGTGCTAGCAAGGAATTCTCTGCCTGCCTTTCCCCAGTGCTCTGCAAGCTCTCCAGGGCAACATAAAATCTGGGGCTCTGTGCTTTCTTTCGTTCTGAAGAAGTGTTACTGTTTTCTGCACAAAAGCGATTCTGCGAAGCAATGTGAACACTTCTGCTTCCCAGGCACAGAGAAGGTGCTAGCAAGGAATTCTGTGTTTGCCTTTCCCCAGTGCTCTGCAAGCTCTCCAGGACAACATAGAATCTGGGGCTCTGTGCTTTCTTTCGTTCTGAACAAGTGTTAGTGTTTTCTGCACAAAAGCGATTCTTGCGAAGCAATGTGAACACTTCTGCTTCCCAGGCACAGAGAAGGTGCTAGCAAGGAATTCTCTGCCTGCCTTTCCCCAGTGCTCTGCAAGCTCTCCAGGACAACATAAAATCTGGGGCTCTGTGCTTTCTTTCCTTCTGAACAAGTGTTAGTGTTTTCTGCACAAAAACGATTATGCGAAGCAATGTGAACAGGCACAGAGAAGGTGCTATCAGGGAATTCTCTGCCTGCCTTTCCCCAGTGCTCTGCAAGCTCTCCAGGACAACATAGAATCTGGGGCTCTGTGCTTTCTTTCCTTCTGAACAAGTGTTACTGTTTTCTGCACAAAAGCGATTCTTGCGAAGCAAAGTGAACACTTCTGCTTCCCAGGCACAGAGAAGGTGCTATCAGGGAATTCTCTGCCTGCCTTTCCCCAGTGCTCTGCAAGCTCTCCAGGACAACATAGAATCTGGGGCTCTGTGCTTTCTTTCGTTCTGAACAAGTGTTACTGTTTTCTGCAGAAAAGCGATTCTTGCGAAGCAATGTGAACAGGCACAGAGAAGGTGCTAGCAGGGAATTCTCTGCCTGCCTTTCCCCAGTGCTCTGCAAGCTCTCCAGGACAACATAGAATCTGGGGCTCTGTGCTTTCTTTCGTTCTGAACAAGTGTTACTGTTTTCTGCACAAAAGCGATTCTTGCGAAGCAATGTGAACACTTCTGCTTCCCAGGCACAGAGAAGGTGCTAGCAGGAAATTCTCTGCCTGCCGTTCCCCAGTGCTCTGCAAGCTCTCCAGGACAACATAAAATCTGGGGCTCTGTGCTTTCTTTCCTTCTGAACAAGTGTTAGTGTTTTCTGCACAAAAGCGATTGTGCGAAGCAATGTGAACAGGCACAGAGAAGGTGCTATCAGGGAATTCTCTGCCTGCCTTTCCCCAGTGCTCTGCAAGCTCTCCAGGACAACATAGAATCTGGGGCTCTGTGCTTTCTTTCGTTCTGAACAAGAGTTACTGTTTTCTGCACAAAAGCGATTCTTGCGAAGCAATGTGAACACTTCTGCTTCCCAGGCACAGAGAAGGTGCTATCAGGGAATTCTCTGCCTGCCTTTCCCCAGTGCTCTGCAAGCTCTCCAGGACAACATAGAATCTGGGGCTCTGTGCTTTCTTTCGTTCTGAACAAGTGTTACTGTTTTCTGCACAAAAGCGATTCTGCCAAGCAATGTGAACACTTCTGCTTCCCAGGCACAGAGAAGGTGCTAGCAGGGAATTCTCTGCCTGCCTTTCCCCAGTGCTCTGCAAGCTCTCCAGAACAACATAGAATCTGGGGCTCTGTGCTTTCTTTCGTTCTGAACAAGTGTTACTGTTTTCTGCACAAAAGCGATTCTGCGAAGCAATGTGAACACTTCTGCTTCCCAGGCACAGAGAAGGTGCTAGCAAGGAATTCTGTGTTTGCCTTTCCCCAGTGCTCTGCAAGCTCTCCAGGACAACATAAAATCTGGGGCTCTGTGCTTTCTTTCATTCTGAACAAGTGTTAGTGTTTTCTGCACAAAAGCGATTCTTGCGAAGCAATGTGAACACTTCTGCTTCCCAGGCACAGAGAAGGTGCTAGCAAGGAATTCTCTGCCTGCCTTTCCCCAGTGCTCTGCAAGCTCTCCAGGACAACATAGAATCTGGGGCTCTGTGCTTTCTTTCTTTATGAACAAGTGTTACAGTTTTCTGCACAAAAGCGATTCTGCGAAGCAATGTGAACACTTCTGCTTCCCAGGCACAGAGAAGGTGCTAGCAAGGAATTCTCTGCCTGCCTTTCCCCAGTGCTCTGCAAGCTCTCCAGGACAACATAAAATCTGGGGCTCTGTGCTTTCTTTCCTTCTGAACAAGTGTTAGTGTTTTCTGCACAAAAGCGATTCTTGCGAAGCAATGTGAACACTTCTGCTTCCCAGGCACAGAGAAGGTGCTAGCAAGGAATTCTCTGCCTGCCTTTCCCCAGTGCTCTGCAAGCTCTCCAGGACAACATAAAATCTGGGGCTCTGTGCTTTCTTTCCTTCTGAACAAGTGTTACTGTTTTCTGCACAAAAGCGATTCTGCGAAGCAGTGTGAACAGGCACAGAGAAGGTGCTATCAGGGAATTCTCTGCCTGCCTTTCCCCAGTGCTCTGCAAGCTCTCCAGGACAACATAGAATCTGGGGCTCTGTGCTTTCTTTCCTTCTGAACAAGTGTTACTGTTTTCTGCACAAAAGCGATTCTGCGAAGCAATGTGAACAGGCACAGAGAAGGTGCTATCAGGGAATTCTCTGCCTGCCTTTCCCCAGTGCTCTGCAAGCTCTCCAGGACAACATAAAATCTGGGGCTCTGTGCTTTCTTTCCTTCTGAACAATTGTTAGTGTTGTCTGCACAAAAGCGATTCTGCGAAGCAATGTGAACAGGCACAGAGAAGGTGCTATCAGGGAATTCTCTGCCTGCCTTTCCCCAGTGGTCTGCAAGCTCTCCAGGACAACATAGAATCTGGGGCTCTGTGCTTTCTTTCCTTCTGAACAAGTGTTACTGTTTTCTGCACAAAAGCGATTGTGCGAAGCAATGTGAACACTTCTGCTTCCCAGGCACAGAGAAGGTGATAGCAGGTAATTCTCTGCCTGCCTTTCCCCAGAGCTCTGCAAGCTCTCCAGGACAACATAAAATCTGGGGCTCTGTGCTTTCTTTCGTTCTGAACAAGTGTTACTGTTTTCTGCACAAAAGCGATTCTTGCGAAGCAATGTGAACACTTCTGTTCCCAGGCACAGAGAAGGTGCTAGCAAGGAATTCTCTGTTTCCCTTTCCCCAGTGCTCTGCAAGCTCTCCAGGACAACATAAAATCTGGGGCTCTGTGCTTTCTTTCGTTCTGAACAAGTGTTAGTGTTTTCTGCACAAAAGCGATTCTTGTGAAGCAATGTGAACACTTCTGCTTCCCAGGCACAGAGAAGGTGCTAGCAAGGAATTCTCTGCCTGCCTTTCCCCAGTGCTCTGCAAGCTCTCCAGGACAACATAGAATCTGGGGCTCTGTGCTTTCTTTCCTTCTGAACAAGTGTTAGTGTTTTCTGCACAAAAGCGATTCTGCGAAGCAATGTGAACAGGCACAGAGAAGGTGCTATCAGGGAATTCTCTGCCTGCCTTTCCCCAGTGCTCTGCAAGCTCTCCAGGACAACAGCAAATCTGGAGTTCTGTGCTTTCTTTCCTTCTGAACAAGTGTTACTGTTTTCTGCACAAAAGCAATTCTGCGAAGCAATGTGAACACTTCTGCTTCCCAGGCACAGAGAAGGTGCTAGCAAGGAATTCTCTGCCTGCCTTTCCCCAGTGCTCTGCAAGCTCTCCAGGACAACATAAAATCTGGGGCTCTGTGCTTTCTTTCCTTCTGAACAAGTGTTAGTGTTTTCTGCACAAAAGCGATTCTTGCGAAGCAATGTGAACACTTCTGCTTCCCAGGCACAGAGAAGGTGCTATCAGGGAATTCTCTGCCTGCCTTTCCCCAGTGCTCTGCAAGCTCTCCAGAACAACATAGAATCTGGGGCTCTGTGCTTTCTTTCGTTCTGAACAAGTGTTACTGTTTTCTGCACAAATGCGATTCTGCCAAGCAATGTGAACACTTCTGCTTCCCAGGCACAGAGAAGGTGCTAGCAAGGAATTCTGTGTTTGCCTTTCCCCAGTGCTCTGCAAGCTCTCCAGGACAACATAAAATCTGGGGCTCTGTGCTTTCTTTCCTTCTGAACAATTGTTAGTGTTGTCTGCACAAAAGCGATTCTGCGAAGCAATGTGAACAGGCACAGAGAAGGTGCTATCAGGGAATTCTCTGCCTGCCTTTCCCCAGTGGTCTGCAAGCTCTCCAGGACAACATAGAATCTGGGGCTCTGTGCTTTCTTTCCTTCTGAACAAGTGTTACTGTTTTCTGCACAAAAGCGATTGTGCGAAGCAATGTGAACACTTCTGCTTCCCAGGCACAGAGAAGGTGATAGCAGGTAATTCTCTGCCTGCCTTTCCCCAGAGCTCTGCAAGCTCTCCAGGACAACATAAAATCTGGGGCTCTGTGCTTTCTTTCGTTCTGAACAAGTGTTACTGTTTTCTGCACAAAAGCGATTCTTGCGAAGCAATGTGAACACTTCTGTTCCCAGGCACAGAGAAGGTGCTAGCAAGGAATTCTCTGTTTCCCTTTCCCCAGTGCTCTGCAAGCTCTCCAGGACAACATAAAATCTGGGGCTCTGTGCTTTCTTTCGTTCTGAACAAGTGTTAGTGTTTTCTGCACAAAAGCGATTCTTGTGAAGCAATGTGAACACTTCTGCTTCCCAGGCACAGAGAAGGTGCTAGCAAGGAATTCTCTGCCTGCCTTTCCCCAGTGCTCTGCAAGCTCTCCAGGACAACATAAAATCTGGGGCTCTGTGCTTTCTTTCCTTCTGAACAAGTGTTAGTGTTTTCTGCACAAAAGCGATTCTGCGAAGCAATGTGAACAGGCACAGAGAAGGTGCTATCAGGGAATTCTCTGCCTGCCTTTCCCCAGTGCTCTGCAAGCTCTCCAGGACAACAGCAAATCTGGAGTTCTGTGCTTTCTTTCCTTCTGAACAAGTGTTACTGTTTTCTGCACAAAAGCAATTCTGCGAAGCAATGTGAACACTTCTGCTTCCCAGGCACAGAGAAGGTGCTAGCAAGGAATTCTCTGCCTGCCTTTCCCCAGTGCTCTGCAAGCTCTCCAGGACAACATAAAATCTGGGGCTCTGTGCTTTCTTTCCTTCTGAACAAGTGTTAGTGTTTTCTGCACAAAAGCGATTCTTGCGAAGCAATGTGAACACTTCTGCTTCCCAGGCACAGAGAAGGTGCTATCAGGGAATTCTCTGCCTGCCTTTCCCCAGTGCTCTGCAAGCTCTCCAGAACAACATAGAATCTGGGGCTCTGTGCTTTCTTTCGTTCTGAACAAGTGTTACTGTTTTCTGCACAAATGCGATTCTGCCAAGCAATGTGAACACTTCTGCTTCCCAGGCACAGAGAAGGTGCTAGCAAGGAATTCTGTGTTTGCCTTTCCCCAGTGCTCTGCAAGCTCTCCAGGACAACATAAAATCTGGGGCTCTGTGCTTTCTTTCATTCTGAACAAGTGTTAGTGTTTTCTGCACAAAAGCGATTCTTGCGAAGCAATGTGAACACTTCTGCTTCCCAGGCACAGAGAAGGTGCTAGCAGGGAATTCTCTGCCTGCCTTTCCCCAGTGCTCTGCAAGCTCTCCAGGACAACATAGAATCTGGGGCTCTGTGCTTTCTTTCGTTATGAACAAGTGTTACAGTTTTCTGCACAAAAGCGATTCTGCGAAGCAATGTGAACACTTCTGCTTCTCAGGCACAGAGAAGGTGCTAGCAAGGAATTATCTGCCTGCCTTTCCCCAGTGCTCTGCAAGCTCTCCAGGACAACATAAAATCTGGGGCTCTGTGCTTTCTTTCCTTCTGAACAAGTGTTAGTGTTTTCTGCACAAAAGCGATTCTGCGAAGCAATGTGAACAGGCACAGAGAACGTGCTATCAGGGAATTCTCTGTCTGCCTTTCCCCAGTGCTCTGCAAGCTCTCCAGGACAACATAGAATCTGGGGCTCTGTGCTTTCTTTCCTTCTGAACAATTGTTAGTGTTGTCTGCACAAAAGCGATTCTGCGAAGCAATGTGAACAGGCACAGAGAAGGTGCTATCAGGGAATTCTCTGCCTGCCTTTCCCCAGTGCTCTGCAAGCTCTCCAGGACAACATAGAATCTGGGGCTCTGTGCTTTCTTTCCTTCTGAACAAGTGTTAGTGTTTTCTGCACAAAAGCGATTCTTGCGAAGCAATGTGAACACTTCTGCTTCCCAGGCACAGAGAAGGTGCTAGCACGTAATTCTCTGCCTGCCTTTCCCCAGAGCTCTGCAAGCTCTCCAGGACAACATAGAATCTGGGGCTCTGTGCTTTCTTTCGTTCTGAACAAGTGTTACTGTTTTATGCACAAAAGCGATTCTTGCGAAGCAATGTGAACACTTCTGCTTCCCAGGCACAGAGAAGGTGCTATCAGGGAATTCTCTGCCTGCCTTTCCCCAGTGCTCTGCAAGCTCTCCAGGGCAACATAATATCTGGGGCTCTTTGCTTTCTTTCCTTCTGAACAAGTGTTACTGTTTTCTGCACAAAAGCGATTCTGCGAAGCAATGTGAACAGGCACAGAGAAGGTGCTAGCAGGGAATTCTCTGCCTGCCTTTCCCCAGTGCTCTGCAAGCTCTCCAGGACAACATAAAATCTGGGGCTCTGTGCTTTCTTTCGTTCTGAAGAAGTGTTACTGTTTTCTGCACAAAAGCGATTCTGCGAAGCAATGTGAACCCTTCTGCTTAGCCAGGCACAGAGAAGGTGCTAGCAAGGAATTCTCTGTTTCCCTTTCCCCAGTGCTCTGCAAGCTCTCCAGGACAACATAAAATCTGGGGCTCTGTGCTTTCTTTCCTTCTGAACAAGTGTTAGTGTTTTCTGCACAAAAGCGATTCTTGTGAAGCAATGTGAACACTTCTGCTTCCCAGGCACAGAGAAGGTGCTAGCAAGGAATTCTCTGCCTGCCTTTCCCCAGTGCTCTGCAAGCTCTCCAGGACAACATAAAATCTGGGGCTCTGTGCTTTCTTTCCTTCTGAACAAGTGTTACTGTTTTCTGCACAAAAGCGATTCTGCGAAGCAATGTGAACAGGCACAGAGAAGGTGCTATCAGGGAATTCTCTGCCTGCCTTTCCCCAGTGCTCTGCAAGCTCTCCAGGACAACATAGAATCTGGGGCTCTGTGCTTTCTTTCCTTCTGAACAAGTGTTACTGTTTTCTGCACAAAAGCGATTCTGCCAAGCAATGTGAACACTTCTGCTTCCCAGGCACAGAGAAGGTGCTAGCAGGTAATTCTCTGCCTGCCTTTCCCCAGTGCTCTGCAAGCTCTCCAGAACAACATAGAATCTGGGGCTCTGTGCTTTCTTTCGTTCTGAACAAGTGTTACTGTTTTCTGCACAAAAGCGATTCTGCCAAGCAATGTGAACACTTCTGCTTCCCAGGCACAGAGAAGGTGCTAGCAAGGAATTCTGTGTTTGCCTTTCCCTAGTGCTCTGCAAGCTCTCCAGGACAACATAAAATCTGGGGCTCTGTGCTTTCTTTCCTTCTGAACAAGTGTTAGTGTTTTCTGCACAAAAGCGATTCTTGCGAAGCAATGTGAACACTTCTGCTTCCCAGGCACAGAGAAGGTGCTAGCAAGGAATTCTGTGTTTGCCTTTCCCCAGTGCTCTGCAAGCTCTCCAGGACAACATAGAATCTGGGGCTCTGTGCTTTCTTTCGTTATGAACAAGTGTTACAGTTTTCTGCACAAAAGCGATTCTGCGAAGCAATGTGAACACTTCTGCTTCCCAGGCACAGAGAAGGTGCTAGCAGGGAATTCTCTGCCTGCCTTTCCCCAGTGCTCTGCAAGCTCTCCAGGACAACATAGAATCTGGGGCTCTGTGCTTTCTTTCGTTCTGAAGAAGTGTTACTGTTTTCTGCACAAAAGCGATTCTGCGAAGCAATGTGAACACTTCTGCTTCCCAGGCACAGAGAAGGTGCTAGCAAGGAATTCTCTGTTTGCCTTTCCCCAGTGCTCTGCAAGCTCTCCAGGACAACATAAAATCTGGGGCTCTGTGCTTTCTTTCGTTCTGAACAAGTGTTAGTGTTTTCTGCACAAAAGCGATTCTTGCGAAGCAATGTGAACACTTCTGCTTCCCAGGCACAGAGAAGGTGCTAGCAAGGAATTCTCTGCCTGCCTTTCCCCAGTGCTCTGCAAGCTCTCCAGGACAACATAAAATCTGGGGTCTGTGCTTTCTTTCCTTCTGAACAAGTGTTAGTGTTTTCTGCACAAAAGCGATTCTGCGAAGCAATGTGAACAGGCACAGAGAAGGTGCTAGCAGAGAATTCTCTGCCTGCCTTTCCCCAGTGCTCTGCAAGCTCTCCAGAGCAACATAAAATCTGGGGCTCTGTGCTTTCTTTCCTTCTGAACAAGTGTTAGTGTTTTCTGCACAAAAGCGATTCTGCGAAGCAATGTGAACAATTCTGCTTCCCAGGCACAGAGAAGGTGCTAGCAGGGAATTCTCTGCCTGCCTTTCCCCAGTGCTCTGCAAGCTCTCCAGGACAACATAAAATCTGGGGCTCTGTGCTTTCTTTCCTTCTGAACAAGTGTTAGTGTTTTCTGCACAAAAGCGATTCTGCGAAGCAATGTGAACACTTCTGCTTCCCAGGCACAGAGAAGGTGCTAGCAGGGAATTCTCTGCCTGCCTTTCCCCAGTGCTCTGCAAGCTCTCCAGGACAACAGCAAATCTGGGGCTCTGTGCTTTCTTTCGTTCTGAACAAGTGTTACTGTTTTCTGCACAAAAGCGATTCTGCCAAGCAATGTAAACAGGCACAGAGAAGGTGCTATCAGGGAACTCTCTGCCTGCCTTTCCCCAGTGCTCTGCAAGCTCTCCAGGACAACATAGAATCTGGGGCTCTGTGCTTTCTTTCCTTCTGAACAAGTGTTACTGTTTTCTGCACAAAAGCGATTCTTGCGAAGCAATGTGAACACTTCTGCTTCCCAGGCACAGAGAAGGTGCTATCAGGGAATTCTCTGCCTGCCTTTCCCCAGTGCTCTGCAAGCTCTCCAGGACAACATAGAATCTGGGGCTCTGTGCTTTCTTTCGTTCTGAACAAGTGTGACTGTTTTCTGCACAAAAGCGATTCTGCCAAGCAATGTGAACACTTCTGCTTCCCAGGCACAGAGAAGGTGCTAGCAAGGAATTCTCTGCCTGCCTTTCCCCAGTGCTCTGCAAGCTCTCCAGGGCAACATAAAATCTGGGGCTCTGTGCTTTCTTTCGTTCTGAAGAAGTGTTACTGTTTTCTGCACAAAAGCGATTCTGCGAAGCAATGTGAACACTTCTGCTTCCCAGGCACAGAGAAGGTGCTAGCAAGGAATTCTGTGTTTGCCTTTCCCCAGTGCTCTGCAAGCTCTCCAGGACAACATAGAATCTGGGGCTCTGTGCTTTCTTTCGTTCTGAACAAGTGTTAGTGTTTTCTGCACAAAAGCGATTCTTGCGAAGCAATGTGAACACTTCTGCTTCCCAGGCACAGAGAAGGTGCTAGCAAGGAATTCTCTGCCTGCCTTTCCCCAGTGCTCTGCAAGCTCTCCAGGACAACATAAAATCTGGGGCTCTGTGCTTTCTTTCCTTCTGAACAAGTGTTAGTGTTTTCTGCACAAAAACGATTATGCGAAGCAATGTGAACAGGCACAGAGAAGGTGCTATCAGGGAATTCTCTGCCTGCCTTTCCCCAGTGCTCTGCAAGCTCTCCAGGACAACATAGAATCTGGGGCTCTGTGCTTTCTTTCCTTCTGAACAAGTGTTACTGTTTTCTGCACAAAAGCGATTCTTGCGAAGCAAAGTGAACACTTCTGCTTCCCAGGCACAGAGAAGGTGCTATCAGGGAATTCTCTGCCTGCCTTTCCCCAGTGCTCTGCAAGCTCTCCAGGACAACATAGAATCTGGGGCTCTGTGCTTTCTTTCGTTCTGAACAAGTGTTACTGTTTTCTGCAGAAAAGCGATTCTTGCGAAGCAATGTGAACAGGCACAGAGAAGGTGCTAGCAGGGAATTCTCTGCCTGCCTTTCCCCAGTGCTCTGCAAGCTCTCCAGGACAACATAGAATCTGGGGCTCTGTGCTTTCTTTCGTTCTGAACAAGTGTTACTGTTTTCTGCACAAAAGCGATTCTTGCGAAGCAATGTGAACACTTCTGCTTCCCAGGCACAGAGAAGGTGCTAGCAGGAAATTCTCTGCCTGCCGTTCCCCAGTGCTCTGCAAGCTCTCCAGGACAACATAAAATCTGGGGCTCTGTGCTTTCTTTCCTTCTGAACAAGTGTTAGTGTTTTCTGCACAAAAGCGATTGTGCGAAGCAATGTGAACAGGCACAGAGAAGGTGCTATCAGGGAATTCTCTGCCTGCCTTTCCCCAGTGCTCTGCAAGCTCTCCAGGACAACATAGAATCTGGGGCTCTGTGCTTTCTTTCGTTCTGAACAAGAGTTACTGTTTTCTGCACAAAAGCGATTCTTGCGAAGCAATGTGAACACTTCTGCTTCCCAGGCACAGAGAAGGTGCTATCAGGGAATTCTCTGCCTGCCTTTCCCCAGTGCTCTGCAAGCTCTCCAGGACAACATAGAATCTGGGGCTCTGTGCTTTCTTTCGTTCTGAACAAGTGTTACTGTTTTCTGCACAAAAGCGATTCTGCCAAGCAATGTGAACACTTCTGCTTCCCAGGCACAGAGAAGGTGCTAGCAGGGAATTCTCTGCCTGCCTTTCCCCAGTGCTCTGCAAGCTCTCCAGAACAACATAGAATCTGGGGCTCTGTGCTTTCTTTCGTTCTGAACAAGTGTTACTGTTTTCTGCACAAAAGCGATTCTGCGAAGCAATGTGAACACTTCTGCTTCCCAGGCACAGAGAAGGTGCTAGCAAGGAATTCTGTGTTTGCCTTTCCCCAGTGCTCTGCAAGCTCTCCAGGACAACATAAAATCTGGGGCTCTGTGCTTTCTTTCATTCTGAACAAGTGTTAGTGTTTTCTGCACAAAAGCGATTCTTGCGAAGCAATGTGAACACTTCTGCTTCCCAGGCACAGAGAAGGTGCTAGCAAGGAATTCTCTGCCTGCCTTTCCCCAGTGCTCTGCAAGCTCTCCAGGACAACATAGAATCTGGGGCTCTGTGCTTTCTTTCTTTATGAACAAGTGTTACAGTTTTCTGCACAAAAGCGATTCTGCGAAGCAATGTGAACACTTCTGCTTCCCAGGCACAGAGAAGGTGCTAGCAAGGAATTCTCTGCCTGCCTTTCCCCAGTGCTCTGCAAGCTCTCCAGGACAACATAAAATCTGGGGCTCTGTGCTTTCTTTCCTTCTGAACAAGTGTTAGTGTTTTCTGCACAAAAGCGATTCTTGCGAAGCAATGTGAACACTTCTGCTTCCCAGGCACAGAGAAGGTGCTAGCAAGGAATTCTCTGCCTGCCTTTCCCCAGTGCTCTGCAAGCTCTCCAGGACAACATAAAATCTGGGGCTCTGTGCTTTCTTTCCTTCTGAACAAGTGTTACTGTTTTCTGCACAAAAGCGATTCTGCGAAGCAGTGTGAACAGGCACAGAGAAGGTGCTATCAGGGAATTCTCTGCCTGCCTTTCCCCAGTGCTCTGCAAGCTCTCCAGGACAACATAGAATCTGGGGCTCTGTGCTTTCTTTCCTTCTGAACAAGTGTTACTGTTTTCTGCACAAAAGCGATTCTGCGAAGCAATGTGAACAGGCACAGAGAAGGTGCTATCAGGGAATTCTCTGCCTGCCTTTCCCCAGTGCTCTGCAAGCTCTCCAGGACAACATAAAATCTGGGGCTCTGTGCTTTCTTTCCTTCTGAACAATTGTTAGTGTTTTCTGCACAAAAGCGATTCTGCGAAGCAATGTGAACAGGCACAGAGAAGGTGCTATCAGGGAATTCTCTGCCTGCCTTTCCCCAGTGGTCTGCAAGCTCTCCAGGACAACATAGAATCTGGGGCTCTGTGCTTTCTTTCCTTCTGAACAAGTGTTACTGTTTTCTGCACAAAAGCGATTGTGCGAAGCAATGTGAACACTTCTGCTTCCCAGGCACAGAGAAGGTGATAGCAGGTAATTCTCTGCCTGCCTTTCCCCAGAGCTCTGCAAGCTCTCCAGGACAACATAAAATCTGGGGCTCTGTGCTTTCTTTCGTTCTGAACAAGTGTTACTGTTTTCTGCACAAAAGCGATTCTTGCGAAGCAATGTGAACACTTCTGTTCCCAGGCACAGAGAAGGTGCTAGCAAGGAATTCTCTGTTTCCCTTTCCCCAGTGCTCTGCAAGCTCTCCAGGACAACATAAAATCTGGGGCTCTGTGCTTTCTTTCGTTCTGAACAAGTGTTAGTGTTTTCTGCACAAAAGCGATTCTTGTGAAGCAATGTGAACACTTCTGCTTCCCAGGCACAGAGAAGGTGCTAGCAAGGAATTCTCTGCCTGCCTTTCCCCAGTGCTCTGCAAGCTCTCCAGGACAACATAAAATCTGGGGCTCTGTGCTTTCTTTCCTTCTGAACAAGTGTTAGTGTTTTCTGCACAAAAGCGATTCTGCGAAGCAATGTGAACAGGCACAGAGAAGGTGCTATCAGGGAATTCTCTGCCTGCCTTTCCCCAGTGCTCTGCAAGCTCTCCAGGACAACAGCAAATCTGGAGTTCTGTGCTTTCTTTCCTTCTGAACAAGTGTTACTGTTTTCTGCACAAAAGCAATTCTGCGAAGCAATGTGAACACTTCTGCTTCCCAGGCACAGAGAAGGTGCTAGCAAGGAATTCTCTGCCTGCCTTTCCCCAGTGCTCTGCAAGCTCTCCAGGACAACATAAAATCTGGGGCTCTGTGCTTTCTTTCCTTCTGAACAAGTGTTAGTGTTTTCTGCACAAAAGCGATTCTTGCGAAGCAATGTGAACACTTCTGCTTCCCAGGCACAGAGAAGGTGCTAGCAGGGAATTCTCTGCCTGCCTTTCCCCAGTGCTCTGCAAGCTCTCCAGAACAACATAGAATCTGGGGCTCTGTGCTTTCTTTCGTTCTGAACAAGTGTTACTGTTTTCTGCACAAATGCGATTCTGCCAAGCAATGTGAACACTTCTGCTTCCCAGGCACAGAGAAGGTGCTAGCAAGGAATTCTGTGTTTGCCTTTCCCCAGTGCTCTGCAAGCTCTCCAGGACAACATAAAATCTGGGGCTCTGTGCTTTCTTTCATTCTGAACAAGTGTTAGTGTTTTCTGCACAAAAGCGATTCTTGCGAAGCAATGTGAACACTTCTGCTTCCCAGGCACAGAGAAGGTGCTATCAGGGAATTCTCTGCCTGCCTTTCCCCAGTGCTCTGCAAGCTCTCCAGGACAACATAAAATCTGGGGCTCTGTGCTTTCTTTCCTTCTGAACAATTGTTAGTGTTGTCTGCACAAAAGCGATTCTGCGAAGCAATGTGAACAGGCACAGAGAAGGTGCTATCAGGGAATTCTCTGCCTGCCTTTCCCCAGTGGTCTGCAAGCTCTCCAGGACAACATAGAATCTGGGGCTCTGTGCTTTCTTTCCTTCTGAACAAGTGTTACTGTTTTCTGCACAAAAGCGATTGTGCGAAGCAATGTGAACACTTCTGCTTCCCAGGCACAGAGAAGGTGATAGCAGGTAATTCTCTGCCTGCCTTTCCCCAGAGCTCTGCAAGCTCTCCAGGACAACATAAAATCTGGGGCTCTGTGCTTTCTTTCGTTCTGAACAAGTGTTACTGTTTTCTGCACAAAAGCCATTCTTGCGAAGCAATGTGAACACTTCTGTTCCCAGGCACAGAGAAGGTGCTAGCAAGGAATTCTCTGTTTCCCTTTCCCCAGTGCTCTGCAAGCTCTCCAGGACAACATAAAATCTGGGGCTCTGTGCTTTCTTTCGTTCTGAACAAGTGTTAGTGTTTTCTGCACAAAAGCGATTCTTGTGAAGCAATGTGAACACTTCTGCTTCCCAGGCACAGAGAAGGTGCTAGCAAGGAATTCTCTGCCTGCCTTTCCCCAGTGCTCTGCAAGCTCTCCAGGACAACATAAAATCTGGGGCTCTGTGCTTTCTTTCCTTCTGAACAAGTGTTAGTGTTTTCTGCACAAAAGCGATTCTGCGAAGCAATGTGAACAGGCACAGAGAAGGTGCTATCAGGGAATTCTCTGCCTGCCTTTCCCCAGTGCTCTGCAAGCTCTCCAGGACAACAGCAAATCTGGAGTTCTGTGCTTTCTTTCCTTCTGAACAAGTGTTACTGTTTTCTGCACAAAAGCAATTCTGCGAAGCAATGTGAACACTTCTGCTTCCCAGGCACAGAGAAGGTGCTAGCAAGGAATTCTCTGCCTGCCTTTCCCCAGTGCTCTGCAAGCTCTCCAGGACAACATAAAATCTGGGGCTCTGTGCTTTCTTTCCTTCTGAACAAGTGTTAGTGTTTTCTGCACAAAAGCGATTCTTGCGAAGCAATGTGAACACTTCTGCTTCCCAGGCACAGAGAAGGTGCTATCAGGGAATTCTCTGCCTGCCTTTCCCCAGTGCTCTGCAAGCTCTCCAGAACAACATAGAATCTGGGGCTCTGTGCTTTCTTTCGTTCTGAACAAGTGTTACTGTTTTCTGCACAAATGCGATTCTGCCAAGCAATGTGAACACTTCTGCTTCCCAGGCACAGAGAAGGTGCTAGCAAGGAATTCTGTGTTTGCCTTTCCCCAGTGCTCTGCAAGCTCTCCAGGACAACATAAAATCTGGGGCTCTGTGCTTTCTTTCATTCTGAACAAGTGTTAGTGTTTTCTGCACAAAAGCGATTCTTGCGAAGCAATGTGAACACTTCTGCTTCCCAGGCACAGAGAAGGTGCTAGCAGGGAATTCTCTGCCTGCCTTTCCCCAGTGCTCTGCAAGCTCTCCAGGACAACATAGAATCTGGGGCTCTGTGCTTTCTTTCGTTATGAACAAGTGTTACAGTTTTCTGCACAAAAGCGATTCTGCGAAGCAATGTGAACACTTCTGCTTCTCAGGCACAGAGAAGGTGCTAGCAAGGAATTATCTGCCTGCCTTTCCCCAGTGCTCTGCAAGCTCTCCAGGACAACATAAAATCTGGGGCTCTGTGCTTTCTTTCCTTCTGAACAAGTGTTAGTGTTTTCTGCACAAAAGCGATTCTGCGAAGCAATGTGAACAGGCACAGAGAACGTGCTATCAGGGAATTCTCTGTCTGCCTTTCCCCAGTGCTCTGCAAGCTCTCCAGGACAACATAGAATCTGGGGCTCTGTGCTTTCTTTCCTTCTGAACAATTGTTAGTGTTGTCTGCACAAAAGCGATTCTGCGAAGCAATGTGAACAGGCACAGAGAAGGTGCTATCAGGGAATTCTCTGCCTGCCTTTCCCCAGTGCTCTGCAAGCTCTCCAGGACAACATAGAATCTGGGGCTCTGTGCTTTCTTTCCTTCTGAACAAGTGTTAGTGTTTTCTGCACAAAAGCGATTCTTGCGAAGCAATGTGAACACTTCTGCTTCCCAGGCACAGAGAAGGTGCTAGCACGTAATTCTCTGCCTGCCTTTCCCCAGAGCTCTGCAAGCTCTCCAGGACAACATAGAATCTGGGGCTCTGTGCTTTCTTTCGTTCTGAACAAGTGTTACTGTTTTATGCACAAAAGCGATTCTTGCGAAGCAATGTGAACACTTCTGCTTCCCAGGCACAGAGAAGGTGCTATCAGGGAATTCTCTGCCTGCCTTTCCCCAGTGCTCTGCAAGCTCTCCAGGGCAACATAATATCTGGGGCTCTTTGCTTTCTTTCCTTCTGAACAAGTGTTACTGTTTTCTGCACAAAAGCGATTCTGCGAAGCAATGTGAACAGGCACAGAGAAGGTGCTAGCAGGGAATTCTCTGCCTGCCTTTCCCCAGTGCTCTGCAAGCTCTCCAGGACAACATAAAATCTGGGGCTCTGTGCTTTCTTTCGTTCTGAAGAAGTGTTACTGTTTTCTGCACAAAAGCGATTCTGCGAAGCAATGTGAACCCTTCTGCTTAGCCAGGCACAGAGAAGGTGCTAGCAAGGAATTCTCTGTTTCCCTTTCCCCAGTGCTCTGCAAGCTCTCCAGGACAACATAAAATCTGGGGCTCTGTGCTTTCTTTCCTTCTGAACAAGTGTTAGTGTTTTCTGCACAAAAGCGATTCTTGTGAAGCAATGTGAACACTTCTGCTTCCCAGGCACAGAGAAGGTGCTAGCAAGGAATTCTCTGCCTGCCTTTCCCCAGTGCTCTGCAAGCTCTCCAGGACAACATAAAATCTGGGGCTCTGTGCTTTCTTTCCTTCTGAACAAGTGTTACTGTTTTCTGCACAAAAGCGATTCTGCGAAGCAATGTGAACAGGCACAGAGAAGGTGCTATCAGGGAATTCTCTGCCTGCCTTTCCCCAGTGCTCTGCAAGCTCTCCAGGACAACATAGAATCTGGGGCTCTGTGCTTTCTTTCCTTCTGAACAAGTGTTACTGTTTTCTGCACAAAAGCGATTCTGCCAAGCAATGTGAACACTTCTGCTTCCCAGGCACAGAGAAGGTGCTAGCAGGTAATTCTCTGCCTGCCTTTCCCCAGTGCTCTGCAAGCTCTCCAGAACAACATAGAATCTGGGGCTCTGTGCTTTCTTTCGTTCTGAACAAGTGTTACTGTTTTCTGCACAAAAGCGATTCTGCGAAGCAATGTGAACACTTCTGCTTCCCAGGCACAGAGAAGGTGCTAGCAAGGAATTCTGTGTTTGCCTTTCCCTAGTGCTCTGCAAGCTCTCCAGGACAACATAAAATCTGGGGCTCTGTGCTTTCTTTCCTTCTGAACAAGTGTTAGTGTTTTCTGCACAAAAGCGATTCTTGCGAAGCAATGTGAACACTTCTGCTTCCCAGGCACAGAGAAGGTGCTAGCAAGGAATTCTGTGTTTGCCTTTCCCCAGTGCTCTGCAAGCTCTCCAGGACAACATAGAATCTGGGGCTCTGTGCTTTCTTTCGTTATGAACAAGTGTTACAGTTTTCTGCACAAAAGCGATTCTGCGAAGCAATGTGAACACTTCTGCTTCCCAGGCACAGAGAAGGTGCTAGCAAGGAATTCTCTGCCTGCCTTTCCCCAGTGCTCTGCAAGCTCTCCAGGACAACATAAAATCTGGGGCTCTGTGCTTTCTTTCCTTCTGAACAAGTGTTAGTGTTTTCTGCACAAAAGCGATTCTTGCAAAGCAATGTGAACACTTCTGCTTCCCAGGCACAGAGAAGGTGCTAGCAAGGAATTCTCTGCCTGCCTTTCCCCAGTGCTCTGCAAGCTCTCCAGGACAACATAAAATCTGGGGCTCTGTGCTTTCTTTCCTTCTGAACAAGTGTTACTGTTTTCTGCACAAAAGCGATTCTGCGAAGCAATGTGAACAGGCACAGAGAAGGTGCTATCAGGGAATTCTCTGCCTGCCTTTCCCCAGTGCTCTGCAAGCTCTCCAGGACAACATAAAATCTGGGGCTCTGTGCTTTCTTTCCTTCTAAACAAGTGTTACTGTTTTCTGCACAAAAGCGATTCTGCGAAGAAATGTGAACAGGCACAGAGAAGGTGCTATCAGGGAATTCTCTGCCTGCCTTTCCCCAGTGCTCTGCAAGCTCTCCAGGACAACATAAAATCTGGAGCTCTGTGCTTTCTTTCCTTCTGAACAAGTGTTAGTGTTTTCTGCACAAAAGCGATTCTGCGAAGCAATGTGAACAGGCACAGAGAAGGTGCTATCAGGGAATTCTCTGCCTGCCTTTCCCCAGTGCTCTGCAAGCTCTCCAGGACAACATAGAATCTGGGGCTCTGTGCTTTCTTTCCTTCTGAACAAGTGTTAGTGTTTTCTGCACAAAAGCGATTCTTGTGAAGCAATGTGAACACTTCTGCTTCCCAGGCACAGAGAAGGTGCTATCAGGGAATTCTCTGCCTGCCTTTCCCCAGTGCTCTGCAAGCTCTCCAGGACAACAGCAAGTCTGGGGCTCTGTGCTTTCTTTCGTTCTGAACAAGTGTTACTGTTTTCTGCACAAAAGCGATTCTGCCAAGCAATGTGAACACTTCTGCTTCCCAGGCACAGAGAAGGTGCTATCAGGGAATTCTCTGCCTGCCTTTCCCCAGTGCTCTGCAAGCTCTCCAGAACAACATAGAATCTGGGGCTCTGTGCTTTCTTTCGTTCTGAACAAGTGTTACTGTTTTCTGCACAAAAGCGATTCTGCGAAGCAATGTGAACACTTCTGCTTCCCAGGCACAGAGAAGGTGCTAGCAAGGAATTCTCTGCCTGCCTTTCCCCAGTGCTCTGCAAGCTCTCCAGGACAACATAAAATCTGGGGCTCTGTGCTTTCTTTCCTTCTGAACAAGTGTTACTGTTTTCTGCACAAAAGCGATTCTGCGAAGAAATGTGAACAGGCACAGAGAAGGTGCTATCAGGGAATTCTCTGCCTGCCTTTCCCCAGTGCTCTGCAAGCTCTCCAGGACAACATAAAATCTGGAGCTCTGTGCTTTCTTTCCTTCTGAACAAGTGTTAGTGTTTTCTGCACAAAAGCGATTCTGCGAAGCAATGTGAACAGGCACAGAGAAGGTGCTATCAGGGAATTCTCTGCCTGCCTTTCCCCAGTGCTCTGCAAGCTCTCCAGGACAACATAGAATCTGGGGCTCTGTGCTTTCTTTCCTTCTGAACAAGTGTTAGTGTTTTCTGCACAAAAGCGATTCTTGCGAAGCAATGTGAACACTTCTGCTTCCCAGGCACAGAGAAGGTGCTATCAGGGAATTCTCTGCCTGCCTTTCCCCAGTGCTCTGCAAGCTCTCCAGGACAACAGCAAGTCTGGGGCTCTGTGCTTTCTTTCGTTCTGAACAAGTGTTACTGTTTTCTGCACAAAAGCGATTCTGCCAAGCAATGTGAACACTTCTGCTTCCCAGGCACAGAGAAGGTGCTAGCAAGGAATTCTGTGTTTGCCTTTCCCCAGTGCTCTGCAAGCTCTCCAGGACAACATAAAATCTGGGGCTCTGTGCTTTCTTTCATTCTGAACAAGTGTTAGTGTTTTCTGCACAAAAGCGATTCTTGCGAAGCAATGTGAACACTTCTGCTTCCCAGGCACAGAGAAGGTGCTAGCAAGGAATTCTCTGCCTGCCTTTCCCCAGTGCTCTGCAAGCTCTCCAGGACAACATAGAATCTGGGGCTCTGTGCTTTCTTTCTTTATGAACAAGTGTTACAGTTTTCTGCACAAAAGCGATTCTGCGAAGCAATGTGAACACTTCTGCTTCCCAGGCACAGAGAAGGTGCTAGCAGGTAATTCTCTGCCTGCCTTTCCCCAGTGCTCTGCAAGCTCTCCAGGACAACATAAAATCTGGGGCTCTGTGCTTTCTTTCCTTCTGAACAAGTGTTAGTGTTTTCTGCACAAAAGCGATTCTTGCAAAGCAATGTGAACACTTCTGCTTCCCAGGCACAGAGAAGGTGCTAGCAAGGAATTCTCTGCCTGCCTTTCCCCAGTGCTCTGCAAGCTCTCCAGGACAACATAAAATCTGGGGCTCTGTGCTTTCTTTCCTTCTGAACAAGTGTTACTGTTTTCTGCACAAAAGCGATTCTGCGAAGCAGTGTGAACAGGCACAGAGAAGGTGCTATCAGGTAATTCTCTGCCTGCCTTTCCCCAGTGCTCTGTAAGCTCTCCAGGACAACATAGAATCTGGGGCTCTGTGCTTTCTTTCCTTCTGAACAAGTGTTACTGTTTTCTGCACAAAAGCGATTCTGCGAAGCAATGTGAACAGGCACAGAGAAGGTGCTATCAGGGAATTCTCTGCCTGCCTTTCCCCAGTGCTCTGCAAGCTCTCCAGGACAACATAAAATCTGGGGCTCTGTGCTTTCTTTCCTTCTGAACAATTGTTAGTGTTGTCTGCACAAAAGCGATTCTGCGAAGCAATGTGAACAGGCACAGAGAAGGTGCTATCAGGGAATTCTCTGCCTGCCTTTCCCCAGTGGTCTGCAAGCTCTCCAGGACAACATAGAATCTGGGGCTCTGTGCTTTCTTTCCTTCTGAACAAGTGTTACTGTTTTCTGCACAAAAGCGATTGTGCGAAGCAATGTGAACACTTCTGCTTCCCAGGCACAGAGAAGGTGATAGCAGGTAATTCTCTGCCTGCCTTTCCCCAGAGCTCTGCAAGCTCTCCAGGACAACATAAAATCTGGGGCTCTGTGCTTTCTTTCGTTCTGAACAAGTGTTACTGTTTTCTGCACAAAAGCGATTCTTGCGAAGCAATGTGAACACTTCTGTTCCCAGGCACAGAGAAGGTGCTAGCAAGGAATTCTCTGTTTCCCTTTCCCCAGTGCTCTGCAAGCTCTCCAGGACAACATAAAATCTGGGGCTCTGTGCTTTCTTTCGTTCTGAACAAGTGTTAGTGTTTTCTGCACAAAAGCGATTCTTGTGAAGCAATGTGAACACTTCTGCTTCCCAGGCACAGAGAAGGTGCTAGCAAGGAATTCTCTGCCTGCCTTTCCCCAGTGCTCTGCAAGCTCTCCAGGACAACATAAAATCTGGGGCTCTGTGCTTTCTTTCCTTCTGAACAAGTGTTAGTGTTTTCTGCACAAAAGCGATTCTGCGAAGCAATGTGAACAGGCACAGAGAAGGTGCTATCAGGGAATTCTCTGCCTGCCTTTCCCCAGTGCTCTGCAAGCTCTCCAGGACAACAGCAAATCTGGAGTTCTGTGCTTTCTTTCCTTCTGAACAAGTGTTACTGTTTTCTGCACAAAAGCAATTCTGCGAAGCAATGTGAACACTTCTGCTTCCCAGGCACAGAGAAGGTGCTAGCAAGGAATTCTCTGCCTGCCTTTCCCCAGTGCTCTGCAAGCTCTCCAGGACAACATAAAATCTGGGGCTCTGTGCTTTCTTTCCTTCTGAACAAGTGTTAGTGTTTTCTGCACAAAAGCGATTCTTGCGAAGCAATGTGAACACTTCTGCTTCCCAGGCACAGAGAAGGTGCTATCAGGGAATTCTCTGCCTGCCTTTCCCCAGTGCTCTGCAAGCTCTCCAGAACAACATAGAATCTGGGGCTCTGTGCTTTCTTTCGTTCTGAACAAGTGTTACTGTTTTCTGCACAAATGCGATTCTGCCAAGCAATGTGAACACTTCTGCTTCCCAGGCACAGAGAAGGTGCTAGCAAGGAATTCTGTGTTTGCCTTTCCCCAGTGGTCTGCAAGCTCTCCAGGACAACATAAAATCTGGGGCTCTGTGCTTTCTTTCATTCTGAACAAGTGTTAGTGTTTTCTGCACAAAAGCGATTCTTGCGAAGCAATGTGAACACTTCTGCTTCCCAGGCACAGAGAAGGTGCTAGCAGGGAATTCTCTGCCTGCCTTTCCCCAGTGCTCTGCAAGCTCTCCAGGACAACATAGAATCTGGGGCTCTGTGCTTTCTTTCGTTATGAACAAGTGTTACAGTTTTCTGCACAAAAGCGATTCTGCGAAGCAATGTGAACACTTCTGCTTCTCAGGCACAGAGAAGGTGCTAGCAAGGAATTATCTGCCTGCCTTTCCCCAGTGCTCTGCAAGCTCTCCAGGACAACATAAAATCTGGGGCTCTGTGCTTTCTTTCCTTCTGAACAAGTGTTAGTGTTTTCTGCACAAAAGCGATTCTGCGAAGCAATGTGAACAGGCACAGAGAACGTGCTATCAGGGAATTCTCTGTCTGCCTTTCCCCAGTGCTCTGCAAGCTCTCCAGGACAACATAGAATCTGGGGCTCTGTGCTTTCTTTCCTTCTGAACAATTGTTAGTGTTGTCTGCACAAAAGCGATTCTGCGAAGCAATGTGAACAGGCACAGAGAAGGTGCTATCAGGGAATTCTCTGCCTGCCTTTCCCCAGTGCTCTGCAAGCTCTCCAGGACAACATAGAATCTGGGGCTCTGTGCTTTCTTTCGTTCTGAACAAGTGTTACTGTTTTCTGCACAAAAGCGATTCTTGCGAAGCAATGTGAACACTTCTGCTTCCCAGGCACAGAGAAGGTGCTAGCACGTAATTCTCTGCCTGCCTTTCCCCAGAGCTCTGCAAGCTCTCCAGGACAACATAGAATCTGGGGCTCTGTGCTTTCTTTCGTTCTGAACAAGTGTTACTGTTTTATGCACAAAAGCGATTCTTGCGAAGCAATGTGAACACTTCTGCTTCCCAGGCACAGAGAAGGTGCTATCAGGGAATTCTCTGCCTGCCTTTCCCCAGTGCTCTGCAAGCTCTCCAGGGCAACATAATATCTGGGGCTCTTTGCTTTCTTTCCTTCTGAACAAGTGTTACTGTTTTCTGCACAAAAGCGATTCTGCGAAGCAATGTGAACAGGCACAGAGAAGGTGCTAGCAGGGAATTCTCTGCCTGCCTTTCCCCAGTGCTCTGCAAGCTCTCCAGGACAACATAAAATCTGGGGCTCTGTGCTTTCTTTCGTTCTGAAGAAGTGTTACTGTTTTCTGCACAAAAGCGATTCTGCGAAGCAATGTGAACCCTTCTGCTTAGCCAGGCACAGAGAAGGTGCTAGCAAGGAATTCTCTGTTTCCCTTTCCCCAGTGCTCTGCAAGCTCTCCAGGACAACATAAAATCTGGGGCTCTGTGCTTTCTTTCGTTCTGAACAAGTGTTTGTGTTTTCTGCACAAAAGCGATTCTTGTGAAGCAATGTGAACACTTCTTCTTCCCAGGCACAGAGAAGGTGCTAGCAAGGAATTCTCTGCCTGCCTTTCCCCAGTGCTCTGCAAGCTCTCCAGGACAACATAAAATCTGGGGCTCTGTGCTTTCTTTCGTTCTGAACAAGTGTTTGTGTTTTCTGCACAAAAGCGATTCTGCGAAGCAATGTGAACAGGCACAGAGAAGGTGCTATCAGGGAATTCTCTGCCTGCCTTTCCCCAGTGCTCTGCAAGCTCTCCAGGACAACATAGAATCTGGGGCTCTGTGCTTTCTTTCGTTCTGAACAAGTGTTACTGTTTTCTGCACAAAAGCGATTCTGCCAAGCAATGTGAACACTTCTGCTTCCCAGGCACAGAGAAGGTGCTAGCAGGTAATTCTCTGCCTGCCTTTCCCCAGTGCTCTGCAAGCTCTCCAGAACAACATAGAATCTGGGGCTCTGTGCTTTCTTTCGTTCTGAACAAGTGTTACTGTTTTCTGCACAAAAGCGATTCTGCGAAGCAATGTGAACACTTCTGCTTCCCAGGCACAGAGAAGGTGCTAGCAAGGAATTCTGTGTTTGCCTTTCCCCAGTGCTCTGCAAGCTCTCCAGGACAACATAAAATCTGGGGCTCTGTGCTTTCTTTCCTTCTGAACAAGTGTTAGTGTTTTCTGCACAAAAGCGATTCTTGCGAAGCAATGTGAACACTTCTGCTTCCCAGGCACAGAGAAGGTGCTAGCAAGGAATTCTCTGCCTGCCTTTCCCCAGTGCTCTGCAAGCTCTCCAGGACAACATAGAATCTGGGGCTCTGTGCTTTCTTTCGTTATGAACAAGTGTTACAGTTTTCTGCACAAAAGCGATTCTGCGAAGCAATGTGAACACTTCTGCTTCCCAGGCACAGAGAAGGTGCTAGCAGGTAATTCTCTGCCTGCCTTTCCCCAGTGCTCTGCAAGCTCTACAGGACAACATAAAATCTGGGGCTCTGTGTTTTCTTTCCTTCTGAACAAGTGTTAGTGTTTTCTGCACAAAAGCGATTCTTGCAAAGCAATGTGAACACTTCTGCTTCCCAGGCACAGAGAAGGTGCTAGCAAGGAATTCTCTGCCTGCCTTTCCCCAGTGCTCTGCAAGCTCTCCAGGACAACATAAAATCTGGGGCTCTGTGCTTTCTTTCCTTCTGAACAAGTGTTACTGTTTTCTGCACAAAAGCGATTCTGCGAAGCAATGTGAACAGGCACAGAGAAGGTGCTATCAGGGAATTCTCTGCCTGCCTTTCCCCAGTGCTCTGCAAGCTCTCCAGGACAACATAAAATCTGGGGCTCTGTGCTTTCTTTCCTTCTAAACAAGTGTTACTGTTTTCTGCACAAAAGCGATTCTGCGAAGAAATGTGAACAGGCACAGAGAAGGTGCTATCAGGGAATTCTCTGCCTGCCTTTCCCCAGTGCTCTGCAAGCTCTCCAGGACAACATAAAATCTGGAGCTCTGTGCTTTCTTTCCTTCTGAACAAGTGTTAGTGTTTTCTGCACAAAAGCGATTCTGCGAAGCAATGTGAACAGGCACAGAGAAGGTGCTATCAGGGAATTCTCTGCCTGCCTTTCCCCAGTGCTCTGCAAGCTCTCCAGGACAACATAAAATCTGGGGCTCTGTGCTTTCTTTCCTTCTGAACAAGTGTTAGTGTTTTCTGCACAAAAGCGATTCTGCGAAGCAATGTGAACAGGCACAGAGAAGGTGCTATCAGGGAATTCTCTGCCTGCCTTTCCCCAGTGCTCTGCAAGCTCTCCAGGACAACAGCAAATCTGGAGTTCTGTGCTTTCTTTCCTTCTGAACAAGTGTTACTGTTTTCTGCACAAAAGCAATTCTGCGAAGCAATGTGAACACTTCTGCTTCCCAGGCACAGAGAAGGTGCTAGCAAGGAATTCTCTGCCTGCCTTTCCCCAGTGCTCTGCAAGCTCTCCAGGACAACATAAAATCTGGGGCTCTGTGCTTTCTTTCCTTCTGAACAAGTGTTAGTGTTTTCTGCACAAAAGCGATTCTTGCGAAGCAATGTGAACACTTCTGCTTCCCAGGCACAGAGAAGGTGCTATCAGGGAATTCTCTGCCTGCCTTTCCCCAGTGCTCTGCAAGCTCTCCAGAACAACATAGAATCTGGGGCTCTGTGCTTTCTTTCGTTCTGAACAAGTGTTACTGTTTTCTGCACAAAAGCGATTCTGCCAAGCAATGTGAACACTTCTGCTTCCCAGGCACAGAGAAGGTGCTAGCAAGGAATTCTGTGTTTGCCTTTCCCCAGTGGTCTGCAAGCTCTCCAGGACAACATAAAATCTGGGGCTCTGTGCTTTCTTTCATTCTGAACAAGTGTTAGTGTTTTCTGCACAAAAGCGATTCTTGCGAAGCAATGTGAACACTTCTGCTTCCCAGGCACAGAGAAGGTGCTAGCAGGGAATTCTCTGCCTGCCTTTCCCCAGTGCTCTGCAAGCTCTCCAGGACAACATAGAATCTGGGGCTCTGTGCTTTCCTTCGTTATGAACAAGTGTTACAGTTTTCTGCACAAAAGCGATTCTGCGAAGCAATGTGAACACTTCTGCTTCTCAGGCACAGAGAAGGTGCTAGCAAGGAATTATCTGCCTGCCTTTCCCCAGTGCTCTGCAAGCTCTCCAGGACAACATAAAATCTGGGGCTCTGTGCTTTCTTTCCTTCTGAACAAGTGTTAGTGTTTTCTGCACAAAAGCGATTCTGCGAAGCAATGTGAACAGGCACAGAGAACGTGCTATCAGGGAATTCTCTGTCTGCCTTTCCCCAGTGCTCTGCAAGCTCTCCAGGACAACATAGAATCTAGGGCTCTGTGCTTTCTTTCCTTCTGAACAATTGTTAGTGTTGTCTGCACAAAAGCGATTCTGCGAAGCAATGTGAACAGGCACAGAGAAGGTGCTATCAGGGAATTCTCTGCCTGCCTTTCCCCAGTGCTCTGCAAGCTCTCCAGGACAACATAGAATCTGGGGCTCTGTGCTTTCTTTCGTTCTGAACAAGTGTTACTGTTTTCTGCACAAAAGCGATTCTTGCGAAGCAATGTGAACACTTCTGCTTCCCAGGCACAGAGAAGGTGCTAGCACGTAATTCTCTGCCTGCCTTTCCCCAGAGCTCTGCAAGCTCTCCAGGACAACATAGAATCTGGGGCTCTGTGCTTTCTTTCGTTCTGAACAAGTGTTACTGTTTTATGCACAAAAGCGATTCTTGCGAAGCAATGTGAACACTTCTGCTTCCCAGGCACAGAGAAGGTGCTATCAGGGAATTCTCTGCCTGCCTTTCCCCAGTGCTCTGCAAGCTCTCCAGGGCAACATAATATCTGGGGCTCTTTGCTTTCTTTCCTTCTGAACAAGTGTTACTGTTTTCTGCACAAAAGCGATTCTGCGAAGCAATGTGAACAGGCACAGAGAAGGTGCTATCAGGGAATTCTCTGCCTGCCTTTCCCCAGTGCTCTGCAAGCTCTCCAGGACAACATAAAATCTGGGGCTCTGTGCTTTCTTTCGTTCTGAAGAAGTGTTACTGTTTTCTGCACAAAAGCGATTCTGCGAAGCAATGTAAACCCTTCTGCTTAGCCAGGCACAGAGAAGGTGCTAGCAAGGAATTCTCTGTTTCCCTTTCCCCAGTGCTCTGCAAGCTCTCCAGGACAACATAAAATCTGGGGCTCTGTGCTTTCTTTCGTTCTGAACAAGTGTTACTGTTTTCTGCACAAAAGCGATTCTGCGAAGCAATGTGAACACTTCTGCTTCCCAGGCACAGAGAAGGTGCTAGCAAGGAATTCTCTGCCTGCCTTTCCCCAGTGCTCTGCAAGCTCTCCAGGACAACATAAAATCTGGGGCTCTGTGCTTTCTTTCCTTCTGAACAAGTGTTAGTGTTTTCTGCACAAAAGCGATTCTGCGAAGCAATGTGAACAGGCACAGAGAAGGTGCTATCAGGGAATTCTCTGCCTGCCTTTCCCCAGTGCTCTGCAAGCTCTCCAGGACAACATAGAATCTGGGGCTCTGTGCTTTCTTTCGTTCTGAACAAGTGTTACTGTTTTCTGCACAAAAGCGATTCTGCCAAGCAATGTGAACACTTCTGCTTCCCAGGCACAGAGAAGGTGCTAGCAGGTAATTCTCTGCCTGCCTTTCCCCAGTGCTCTGCAAGCTCTCCAGAACAACATAGAATCTGGGGCTCTGTGCTTTCTTTCGTTCTGAACAAGTGTTACTGTTTTCTGCACAAAAGCGATTCTGCGAAGCAATGTGAACACTTCTGCTTCCCAGGCACAGAGAAGGTGCTAGCAAGGAATTCTGTGTTTGCCTTTCCCCAGTGCTCTGCAAGCTCTCCAGGACAACATAGAATCTGGGGCTCTGTGCTTTCTTTCGTTATGAACAAGTGTTACAGTTTTCTGCACAAAAGCGATTCTGCGAAGCAATGTGAACACTTCTGCTTCCCAGGCACAGAGAAGGTGCTAGCAAGGAATTCTCTGCCTGCCTTTCCCCAGTGCTCTGCAAGCTCTCCAGGACAACATAAAATCTGGGGCTCTGTGCTTTCTTTCCTTCTGAACAAGTGTTAGTGTTTTCTGCACAAAAGCGATTCTTGCGAAGCAATGTGAACACTTCTGCTTCCCAGGCACAGAGAAGGTGCTATCAGGGAATTCTCTGCCTGCCTTTCCCCAGTGCTCTGCAAGCTCTCCAGAACAACATAGAATCTGGGGCTCTGTGCTTTCTTTCGTTCTGAACAAGTGTTACTGTTTTCTGCACAAAAGCGATTCTGCCAAGCAATGTGAACACTTCTGCTTCCCAGGCACAGAGAAGGTGCTAGCAAGGAATTCTGTGTTTGCCTTTCCCCAGTGGTCTGCAAGCTCTCCAGGACAACATAAAATCTGGGGCTCTGTGCTTTCTTTCATTCTGAACAAGTGTTAGTGTTTTCTGCACAAAAGCGATTCTTGCGAAGCAATGTGAACACTTCTGCTTCCCAGGCACAGAGAAGGTGCTAGCAGGGAATTCTCTGCCTGCCTTTCCCCAGTGCTCTGCAAGCTCTCCAGGACAACATAGAATCTGGGGCTCTGTGCTTTCCTTCGTTATGAACAAGTGTTACAGTTTTCTGCACAAAAGCGATTCTGCGAAGCAATGTGAACACTTCTGCTTCTCAGGCACAGAGAAGGTGCTAGCAAGGAATTATCTGCCTGCCTTTCCCCAGTGCTCTGCAAGCTCTCCAGGACAACATAAAATCTGGGGCTCTGTGCTTTCTTTCCTTCTGAACAAGTGTTAGTGTTTTCTGCACAAAAGCGATTCTGCGAAGCAATGTGAACAGGCACAGAGAACGTGCTATCAGGGAATTCTCTGTCTGCCTTTCCCCAGTGCTCTGCAAGCTCTCCAGGACAACATAGAATCTAGGGCTCTGTGCTTTCTTTCCTTCTGAACAATTGTTAGTGTTGTCTGCACAAAAGCGATTCTGCGAAGCAATGTGAACAGGCACAGAGAAGGTGCTATCAGGGAATTCTCTGCCTGCCTTTCCCCAGTGCTCTGCAAGCTCTCCAGGACAACATAGAATCTGGGGCTCTGTGCTTTCTTTCGTTCTGAACAAGTGTTACTGTTTTCTGCACAAAAGCGATTCTTGCGAAGCAATGTGAACACTTCTGCTTCCCAGGCACAGAGAAGGTGCTAGCACGTAATTCTCTGCCTGCCTTTCCCCAGAGCTCTGCAAGCTCTCCAGGACAACATAGAATCTGGGGCTCTGTGCTTTCTTTCGTTCTGAACAAGTGTTACTGTTTTATGCACAAAAGCGATTCTTGCGAAGCAATGTGAACACTTCTGCTTCCCAGGCACAGAGAAGGTGCTATCAGGGAATTCTCTGCCTGCCTTTCCCCAGTGCTCTGCAAGCTCTCCAGGGCAACATAATATCTGGGGCTCTTTGCTTTCTTTCCTTCTGAACAAGTGTTACTGTTTTCTGCACAAAAGCGATTCTGCGAAGCAATGTGAACAGGCACAGAGAAGGTGCTATCAGGGAATTCTCTGCCTGCCTTTCCCCAGTGCTCTGCAAGCTCTCCAGGACAACATAAAATCTGGGGCTCTGTGCTTTCTTTCGTTCTGAAGAAGTGTTACTGTTTTCTGCACAAAAGCGATTCTGCGAAGCAATGTAAACCCTTCTGCTTAGCCAGGCACAGAGAAGGTGCTAGCAAGGAATTCTCTGTTTCCCTTTCCCCAGTGCTCTGCAAGCTCTCCAGGACAACATAAAATCTGGGGCTCTGTGCTTTCTTTCGTTCTGAACAAGTGTTACTGTTTTCTGCACAAAAGCGATTCTGCGAAGCAATGTGAACACTTCTGCTTCCCAGGCACAGAGAAGGTGCTAGCAAGGAATTCTCTGCCTGCCTTTCCCCAGTGCTCTGCAAGCTCTCCAGGACAACATAAAATCTGGGGCTCTGTGCTTTCTTTCCTTCTGAACAAGTGTTAGTGTTTTCTGCACAAAAGCGATTCTGCGAAGCAATGTGAACAGGCACAGAGAAGGTGCTATCAGGGAATTCTCTGCCTGCCTTTCCCCAGTGCTCTGCAAGCTCTCCAGGACAACATAGAATCTGGGGCTCTGTGCTTTCTTTCGTTCTGAACAAGTGTTACTGTTTTCTGCACAAAAGCGATTCTGCCAAGCAATGTGAACACTTCTGCTTCCCAGGCACAGAGAAGGTGCTAGCAGGTAATTCTCTGCCTGCCTTTCCCCAGTGCTCTGCAAGCTCTCCAGAACAACATAGAATCTGGGGCTCTGTGCTTTCTTTCGTTCTGAACAAGTGTTACTGTTTTCTGCACAAAAGCGATTCTGCGAAGCAATGTGAACACTTCTGCTTCCCAGGCACAGAGAAGGTGCTAGCAAGGAATTCTGTGTTTGCCTTTCCCCAGTGCTCTGCAAGCTCTCCAGGACAACATAAAATCTGGGGCTCTGTGCTTTCTTTCCTTCTGAACAAGTGTTAGTGTTTTCTGCACAAAAGCGATTCTTGCGAAGCAATGTGAACACTTCTGCTTCCCAGGCACAGAGAAGGTGCTAGCAAGGAATTCTCTGCCTGCCTTTCCCCAGTGCTCTGCAAGCTCTCCAGGACAACATAGAATCTGGGGCTCTGTGCTTTCTTTCGTTATGAACAAGTGTTACAGTTTTCTGCACAAAAGCGATTCTGCGAAGCAATGTGAACACTTCTGCTTCCCAGGCACAGAGAAGGTGCTAGCAGGTAATTCTCTGCCTGCCTTTCCCCAGTGCTCTGCAAGCTCTACAGGACAACATAAAATCTGGGGCTCTGTGTTTTCTTTCCTTCTGAACAAGTGTTAGTGTTTTCTGCACAAAAGCGATTCTTGCAAAGCAATGTGAACACTTCTGCTTCCCAGGCACAGAGAAGGTGCTAGCAAGGAATTCTCTGCCTGCCTTTCCCCAGTGCTCTGCAAGCTCTCCAGGACAACATAAAATCTGGGGCTCTGTGCTTTCTTTCCTTCTGAACAAGTGTTACTGTTTTCTGCACAAAAGCGATTCTGCGAAGCAATGTGAACAGGCACAGAGAAGGTGCTATCAGGGAATTCTCTGCCTGCCTTTCCCCAGTGCTCTGCAAGCTCTCCAGGACAACATAAAATCTGGGGCTCTGTGCTTTCTTTCCTTCTAAACAAGTGTTACTGTTTTCTGCACAAAAGCGATTCTGCGAAGAAATGTGAACAGGCACAGAGAAGGTGCTATCAGGGAATTCTCTGCCTGCCTTTCCCCAGTGCTCTGCAAGCTCTCCAGGACAACATAAAATCTGGAGCTCTGTGCTTTCTTTCCTTCTGAACAAGTGTTAGTGTTTTCTGCACAAAAGCGATTCTGCGAAGCAATGTGAACAGGCACAGAGAAGGTGCTATCAGGGAATTCTCTGCCTGCCTTTCCCCAGTGCTCTGCAAGCTCTCCAGGACAACATAGAATCTGGGGCTCTGTGCTTTCTTTCCTTCTGAACAAGTGTTAGTGTTTTCTGCACAAAAGCGATTCTTGCGAAGCAATGTGAACACTTCTGCTTCCCAGGCACAGAGAAGGTGCTATCAGGGAATTCTCTGCCTGCCTTTCCCCAGTGCTCTGCAAGCTCTCCAGGACAACAGCAAGTCTGGGGCTCTGTGCTTTCTTTCGTTCTGAACAAGTGTTACTGTTTTCTGCACAAAAGCGATTCTGCCAAGCAATGTGAACACTTCTGCTTCCCAGGCACAGAGAAGGTGCTATCAGGTAATTCTCTGCCTGCCTTTCCCCAGTGCTCTGCAAGCTCTCCAGAACAACATAGAATCTGGGGCTCTGTGCTTTCTTTCGTTCTGAACAAGTGTTACTGTTTTCTGCACAAAAGCGATTCTGCGAAGCAATGTGAACACTTCTGCTTCCCAGGCACAGAGAAGGTGCTAGCACGTAATTCTCTGCCTGCCTTTCCCCAGTGCTCTGCAAGCTCTCCAGGACAACATAAAATCTGGGGCTCTGTGCTTTCTTTCCTTCTGAACAAGTGTTACTGTTTTCTGCACAAAAGCGATTCTGCGAAGCAATGTGAACAGGCACAGAGAAGGTGCTATCAGGGAATTCTCTGCCTGCCTTTCCCCAGTGCTCTGCAAGCTCTCCAGGACAACATAAAATCTGGGGCTCTGTGCTTTCTTTCCTTCTGAACAAGTGTTACTGTTTTCTGCACAAAAGCGATTCTGCGAAGAAATGTGAACAGGCACAGAGAAGGTGCTATCAGGGAATTCTCTGCCTGCCTTTCCCCAGTGCTCTGCAAGCTCTCCAGGACAACATAAAATCTGGAGCTCTGTGCTTTCTTTCCTTCTGAACAAGTGTTAGTGTTTTCTGCACAAAAGCGATTCTGCGAAGCAATGTGAACAGGCACAGAGAAGGTGCTATCAGGGAATTCTCTGCCTGCCTTTCCCCAGTGCTCTGCAAGCTCTCCAGGACAACATAGAATCTGGGGCTCTGTGCTTTCTTTCCTTCTGAACAAGTGTTAGTGTTTTCTGCACAAAAGCGATTCTTGCGAAGCAATGTGAACACTTCTGCTTCCCAGGCACAGAGAAGGTGCTATCAGGGAATTCTCTGCCTGCCTTTCCCCAGTGCTCTGCAAGCTCTCCAGGACAACAGCAAGTCTGGGGCTCTGTGCTTTCTTTCGTTCTGAACAAGTGTTACTGTTTTCTGCACAAAAGCGATTCTGCCAAGCAATGTGAACACTTCTGCTTCCCAGGCACAGAGAAGGTGCTATCAGGGAATTCTCTGCCTGCCTTTCCCCAGTGCTCTGCAAGCTCTCCAGGACAACATAAAATCTGGAGCTCTGTGCTTTCTTTCCTTCTGAACAAGTGTTAGTGTTTTCTGCACAAAAGCGATTCTGCGAAGCAATGTGAACAGGCACAGAGAAGGTGCTATCAGGGAATTCTCTGCCTGCCTTTCCCCAGTGCTCTGCAAGCTCTCCAGGACAACATAAAATCTGGGGCTCTGTGCTTTCTTTCCTTCTGAACAAGTGTTAGTGTTTTCTGCACAAAAGCGATTCTTGCGAAGCAATGTGAACACTTCTGCTTCCCAGGCACAGAGAAGGTGCTAGCAGGGAATTCTCTGCCTGCCTTTCCCCAGTGCTCTGCAAGCTCTCCAGGACAACATAAAATCTGGGGCTCTGTGCTTTCTTTCATTCTGAACAAGTGTTAGTGTTTTCTGCACAAAAGCGATTCTTGCGAAGCAATGTGAACACTTCTGCTTCCCAGGCACAGAGAAGGTGCTAGCAAGGAATTCTCTGCCTGCCTTTCCCCAGTGCTCTGCAAGCTCTCCAGGACAACATAGAATCTGGGGCTCTGTGCTTTTTTCTTTATGAACAAGTGTTACAGTTTTCTGCACAAAAGCGATTCTTGCGAAGCAATGTGAACACTTCTGCTTCCCAGGCACAGAGAAGGTGCTAGCAAGGAATTCTCTGCCTGCCTTTCCCCAGTGCTCTGCAAGCTCTCCAGGACAACATAAAATCTGGGGCTCTGTGCTTTCTTTCCTTCTGAACAAGTGTTAGTGTTTTCTGCACAAAAGCGATTCTTGCGAAGCAATGTGAACACTTCTGCTTCCCAGGCACAGAGAAGGTGCTAGCAAGGAATTCTCTGCCTGCCTTTCCCCAGTGCTCTGCAAGCTCTCCAGGACAACATAAAATCTGGGGCTCTGTGCTTTCTTTCCTTCTGAACAAGTGTTACTGTTTTCTGCACAAAAGCGATTCTGCGAAGCAGTGTGAACAGGCACAGAGAAGGTGCTATCAGGTAATTCTCTGCCTGCCTTTCCCCTGTGCTCTGCAAGCTCTCCAGGACAACATAGAATCTGGGGCTCTGTGCTTTCTTTCCTTCTGAACAAGTGTTACTGTTTTCTGCACAAAAGCGATTCTGCGAAGCAATGTGAACAGGCACAGAGAAGGTGCTATCAGGGAATTCTCTGCCTGCCTTTCCCCAGTGCTCTGCAAGCTCTCCAGGACAACATAAAATCTGGGGCTCTGTGCTTTCTTTCCTTCTGAACAATTGTTAGTGTTGTCTGCACAAAAGCGATTCTGCGAAGCAATGTGAACAGGCACAGAGAAGGTGCTATCAGGGAATTCTCTGCCTGCCTTTCCCCAGTGGTCTGCAAGCTCTCCAGGACAACATAGAATCTGGGGCTCTGTGCTTTCTTTCCTTCTGAACAAGTGTTACTGTTTTCTGCACAAAAGCGATTGTGCGAAGCAATGTGAACACTTCTGCTTCCCAGGCACAGAGAAGGTGATAGCAGGTAATTCTCTGCCTGCCTTTCCCCAGAGCTCTGCAAGCTCTCCAGGACAACATAAAATCTGGGGCTCTGTGCTTTCTTTCGTTCTGAACAAGTGTTACTGTTTTCTGCACAAAAGCGATTCTTGCGAAGCAATGTGAACACTTCTGTTCCCAGGCACAGAGAAGGTGCTAGCAAGGAATTCTCTGTTTCCCTTTCCCCAGTGCTCTGCAAGCTCTCCAGGACAACATAAAATCTGGGGCTCTGTGCTTTCTTTCGTTCTGAACAAGTGTTAGTGTTTTCTGCACAAAAGCGATTCTTGTGAAGCAATGTGAACACTTCTGCTTCCCAGGCACAGAGAAGGTGCTAGCAAGGAATTCTCTGCCTGCCTTTCCCCAGTGCTCTGCAAGCTCTCCAGGACAACATAAAATCTGGGGCTCTGTGCTTTCTTTCCTTCTGAACAAGTGTTAGTGTTTTCTGCACAAAAGCGATTCTGCGAAGCAATGTGAACAGGCACAGAGAAGGTGCTATCAGGGAATTCTCTGCCTGCCTTTCCCCAGTGCTCTGCAAGCTCTCCAGGACAACAGCAAATCTGGAGTTCTGTGCTTTCTTTCCTTCTGAACAAGTGTTACTGTTTTCTGCACAAAAGCAATTCTGCGAAGCAATGTGAACACTTCTGCTTCCCAGGCACAGAGAAGGTGCTAGCAAGGAATTCTCTGCCTGCCTTTCCCCAGTGCTCTGCAAGCTCTCCAGGACAACATAGAATCTGGGGCTCTGTGCTTTCTTTCCTTCTGAACAAGTGTTAGTGTTTTCTGCACAAAAGCGATTCTTGCGAAGCAATGTGAACACTTCTGCTTCCCAGGCACAGAGAAGGTGCTATCAGGGAATTCTCTGCCTGCCTTTCCCCAGTGCTCTGCAAGCTCTCCAGGACAACAGCAATTCTGGGGCTCTGTGCTTTCTTTCGTTCTGAACAAGTGTTACTGTTTTCTGCACAAAAGCGATTCTGCCAAGCAATGTGAACACTTCTGCTTCCCAGGCACAGAGAAGGTGCTATCAGGGAATTCTCTGCCTGCCTTTCCCCAGTGCTCTGCAAGCTCTCCAGAACAACATAGAATCTGGGGCTCTGTGCTTTCTTTCGTTCTGAACAAGTGTTACTGTTTTCTGCACAAAAGCGATTCTGCGAAGCAATGTGAACACTTCTGCTTCCCAGGCACAGAGAAGGTGCTAGCAAGGAATTCTCTGCCTGCCTTTCCCCAGTGCTCTGCAAGCTCTCCAGGACAACATAAAATCTGGGGCTCTGTGCTTTCTTTCCTTCTGAACAAGTGTTACTGTTTTCTGCACAAAAGCGATTCTGCGAAGCAATGTGAACAGGCACAGAGAAGGTGCTATCAGGGAATTCTCTGCCTGCCTTTCCCCAGTGCTCTGCAAGCTCTCCAGGACAACATAAAATCTGGAGCTCTGTGCTTTCTTTCCTTCTGAACAAGTGTTAGTGTTTTCTGCACAAAAGCGATTCTGCGAAGCAATGTGAACAGGCACAGAGAAGGTGCTATCAGGGAATTCTCTGCCTGCCTTTCCCCAGTGCTCTGCAAGCTCTCCAGGACAACATAGAATCTGGGGCTCTGTGCTTTCTTTCCTTCTGAACAAGTGTTAGTGTTTTCTGCACAAAAGCGATTCTTGCGAAGCAATGTGAACACTTCTGCTTCCCAGGCACAGAGAAGGTGCTAGCAGGGAATTCTCTGCCTGCCTTTCCCCAGTGCTCTGCAAGCTCTCCAGGACAACAGCAAGTCTGGGGCTCTGTGCTTTCTTTCGTTCTGAACAAGTGTTACTGTTTTCTGCACAAAAGCGATTCTGCCAAGCAATGTGAACACTTCTGCTTCCCAGGCACAGAGAAGGTGCTAGCAAGGAATTCTGTGTTTGCCTTTCCCCAGTGCTCTGCAAGCTCTCCAGGACAACATAAAATCTGGGGCTCTGTGCTTTCTTTCATTCTGAACAAGTGTTAGTGTTTTCTGCACAAAAGCGATTCTTGCGAAGCAATGTGAACACTTCTGCTTCCCAGGCACAGAGAAGGTGCTAGCAAGGAATTCTCTGCCTGCCTTTCCCCAGTGCTCTGCAAGCTCTCCAGGACAACATAAAATCTGGGGCTCTGTGCTTTCTTTCTTTATGAACAAGTGTTACAGTTTTCTGCACAAAAGCGATTCTGCGAAGCAATGTGAACACTTCTGCTTCCCAGGCACAGAGAAGGTGCTAGCAGGTAATTCTCTGCCTGCCTTTCCCCAGTGCTCTGCAAGCTCTCCAGGACAACATAAAATCTGGGGCTCTGTGCTTTCTTTCCTTCTGAACAAGTGTTAGTGTTTTCTGCACAAAAGCGATTCTTGCAAAGCAATGTGAACACTTCTGCTTCCCAGGCACAGAGAAGGTGCTAGCAAGGAATTCTCTGCCTGCCTTTCCCCAGTGCTCTGCAAGCTCTCCAGGACAACATAAAATCTGGGGCTCTGTGCTTTCTTTCATTCTGAACAAGTGTTACTGTTTTCTGCACAAAAGCGATTCTGCGAAGCAGTGTGAACAGGCACAGAGAAGGTGCTATCAGGTAATTCTCTGCCTGCCTTTCCCCAGTGCTCTGCAAGCTCTCCAGGACAACATAGAATCTGGGGCTCTGTGCTTTCTTTCCTTCTGAACAAGTGTTAGTGTTTTCTGCACAAAAGCGATTCTGCGAAGCAATGTGAACAGGCACAGAGAAGGTGCTATCAGGGAATTCTCTGCCTGCCTTTCCCCAGTGCTCTGCAAGCTCTCCAGGACAACATAAAATCTGGGGCTCTGTGCTTTCTTTCCTTCTGAACAATTGTTAGTGTTGTCTGCACAAAAGCGATTCTGCGAAGCAATGTGAACAGGCACAGAGAAGGTGCTATCAGGGAATTCTCTGCCTGCCTTTCCCCAGTGGTCTGCAAGCTCTCCAGGACAACATAGAATCTGGGGCTCTGTGCTTTCTTTCCTTCTGAACAAGTGTTACTGTTTTCTGCACAAAAGCGATTGTGCGAAGCAATGTGAACACTTCTGCTTCCCAGGCACAGAGAAGGTGATAGCAGGTAATTCTCTGCCTGCCTTTCCCCAGAGCTCTGCAAGCTCTCCAGGACAACATAAAATCTGGGGCTCTGTGCTTTCTTTCGTTCTGAACAAGTGTTACTGTTTTCTGCACAAAAGCGATTCTTGCGAAGCAATGTGAACACTTCTGTTCCCAGGCACAGAGAAGGTGCTAGCAAGGAATTCTCTGTTTCCCTTTCCCCAGTGCTCTGCAAGCTCTCCAGGACAACATAAAATCTGGGGCTCTGTGCTTTCTTTCGTTCTGAACAAGTGTTAGTGTTTTCTGCACAAAAGCGATTCTTGTGAAGCAATGTGAACACTTCTGCTTCCCAGGCACAGAGAAGGTGCTAGCAAGGAATTCTCTGCCTGCCTTTCCCCAGTGCTCTGCAAGCTCTCCAGGACAACATAAAATCTGGGGCTCTGTGCTTTCTTTCCTTCTGAACAAGTGTTAGTGTTTTCTGCACAAAAGCGATTCTGCGAAGCAATGTGAACAGGCACAGAGAAGGTGCTATCAGGGAATTCTCTGCCTGCCTTTCCCCAGTGCTCTGCAAGCTCTCCAGGACAACAGCAAATCTGGAGTTCTGTGCTTTCTTTCCTTCTGAACAAGTGTTACTGTTTTCTGCACAAAAGCAATTCTGCGAAGCAATGTGAACACTTCTGCTTCCCAGGCACAGAGAAGGTGCTAGCAAGGAATTCTCTGCCTGCCTTTCCCCAGTGCTCTGCAAGCTCTCCAGGACAACATAAAATCTGGGGCTCTGTGCTTTCTTTCCTTCTGAACAAGTGTTAGTGTTTTCTGCACAAAAGCGATTCTTGCGAAGCAATGTGAACACTTCTGCTTCCCAGGCACAGAGAAGGTGCTATCAGGGAATTCTCTGCCTGCCTTTCCCCAGTGCTCTGCAAGCTCTCCAGAACAACATAGAATCTGGGGCTCTGTGCTTTCTTTCGTTCTGAACAAGTGTTACTGTTTTCTGCACAAAAGCGATTCTGCCAAGCAATGTGAACACTTCTGCTTCCCAGGCACAGAGAAGGTGCTAGCAAGGAATTCTGTGTTTGCCTTTCCCCAGTGCTCTGCAAGCTCTCCAGGACAACATAAAATCTGGGGCTCTGTGCTTTCTTTCATTCTGAACAAGTGTTAGTGTTTTCTGCACAAAAGCGATTCTTGCGAAGCAATGTGAACACTTCTGCTTCCCAGGCACAGAGAAGGTGCTAGCAGGGAATTCTCTGCCTGCCTTTCCCCAGTGCTCTGCAAGCTCTCCAGGACAACATAGAATCTGGGGCTCTGTGCTTTCTTTCGTTATGAACAAGTGTTACAGTTTTCTGCACAAAAGCGATTCTGCGAAGCAATGTGAACACTTCTGCTTCTCAGGCACAGAGAAGGTGCTAGCAAGGAATTATCTGCCTGCCTTTCCCCAGTGCTCTGCAAGCTCTCCAGGACAACATAAAATCTGGGGCTCTGTGCTTTCTTTCCTTCTGAACAAGTGTTAGTGTTTTCTGCACAAAAGCGATTCTGCGAAGCAATGTGAACAGGCACAGAGAACGTGCTATCAGGGAATTCTCTGTCTGCCTTTCCCCAGTGCTCTGCAAGCTCTCCAGGACAACATAGAATCTGGGGCTCTGTGCTTTCTTTCCTTCTGAACAATTGTTAGTGTTGTCTGCACAAAAGCGATTCTGCGAAGCAATGTGAACAGGCACAGAGAAGGTGCTATCAGGGAATTCTCTGCCTGCCTTTCCCCAGTGCTCTGCAAGCTCTCCAGGACAACATAGAATCTGGGGCTCTGTCCTTTCTTTCGTTCTGAACAAGTGTTACTGTTTTCTGCACAAAAGCGATTCTTGCGAAGCAATGTGAACACTTCTGCTTCCCAGGCACAGAGAAGGTGCTAGCACGTAATTCTCTGCCTGCCTTTCCCCAGAGCTCTGCAAGCTCTCCAGGACAACATAGAATCTGGGGCTCTGTGCTTTCTTTCGTTCTGAACAAGTGTTACTGTTTTATGCACAAAAGCGATTCTTGCGAAGCAATGTGAACACTTCTGCTTCCCAGGCACAGAGAAGGTGCTATCAGGGAATTCTCTGCCTGCCTTTCCCCAGTGCTCTGCAAGCTCTCCAGGGCAACATAATATCTGGGGCTCTTTGCTTTCTTTCCTTCTGAACAAGTGTTACTGTTTTCTGCACAAAAGCGATTCTGCGAAGCAATGTGAACAGGCACAGAGAAGGTGCTATCAGGGAATTCTCTGCCTGCCTTTCCCCAGTGCTCTGCAAGCTCTCCAGGACAACATAAAATCTGGGGCTCTGTGCTTTCTTTCGTTCTGAAGAAGTGTTACTGTTTTCTGCACAAAAGCGATTCTGCGAAGCAATGTGAACCCTTCTGCTTAGCCAGGCACAGAGAAGGTGCTAGCAAGGAATTCTCTGTTTCCCTTTCCCCAGTGCTCTGCAAGCTCTCCAGGACAACATAAAATCTGGGGCTCTGTGCTTTCTTTCGTTCTGAACAAGTGTTAGTGTTTTCTGCACAAAAGCGATTCTTGTGAAGCAATGTGAACACTTCTGCTTCCCAGGCACAGAGAAGGTGCTAGCAAGGAATTCTCTGCCTGCCTTTCCCCAGTGCTCTGCAAGCTCTCCAGGACAACATAAAATCTGGGGCTCTGTGCTTTCTTTCCTTCTGAACAAGTGTTAGTGTTTTCTGCACAAAAGCGATTCTGCGAAGCAATGTGAACAGGCACAGAGAAGGTGCTATCAGGGAATTCTCTGCCTGCCTTTCCCCAGTGCTCTGCAAGCTCTCCAGGACAACATAGAATCTGGGGCTCTGTGCTTTCTTTCGTTCTGAACAAGTGTTACTGTTTTCTGCACAAAAGCGATTCTGCCAAGCAATGTGAACACTTCTGCTTCCCAGGCACAGAGAAGGTGCTAGCAGGTAATTCTCTGCCTGCCTTTCCCCAGTGCTCTGCAAGCTCTCCAGAACAACATAGAATCTGGGGCTCTGTGCTTTCTTTCGTTCTGAACAAGTGTTACTGTTTTCTGCACAAAAGCGATTCTGCGAAGCAATGTGAACACTTCTGCTTCCCAGGCACAGAGAAGGTGCTAGCAAGGAATTCTGTGTTTGCCTTTCCCCAGTGCTCTGCAAGCTCTCCAGGACAACATAAAATCTGGGGCTCTGTGCTTTCTTTCCTTCTGAACAAGTGTTAGTGTTTTCTGCACAAAAGCGATTCTTGCGAAGCAATGTGAACACTTCTGCTTCCCAGGCACAGAGAAGGTGCTAGCAAGGAATTCTCTGCCTGCCTTTCCCCAGTGCTCTGCAAGCTCTCCAGGACAACATAGAATCTGGGGCTCTGTGCTTTCTTTCGTTATGAACAAGTGTTACAGTTTTCTGCACAAAAGCGATTCTGCGAAGCAATGTGAACACTTCTACTTCCCAGGCACAGAGAAGGTGCTAGCAGGTAATTCTCTGCCTGCCTTTCCCCAGTGCTCTGCAAGCTCTACAGGACAACATAAAATCTGGGGCTCTGTGTTTTCTTTCCTTCTGAACAAGTGTTAGTGTTTTCTGCACAAAAGCGATTCTTGCAAAGCAATGTGAACACTTCTGCTTCCCAGGCACAGAGAAGGTGCTAGCAAGGAATTCTCTGCCTGCCTTTCCCCAGTGCTCTGCAAGCTCTCCAGGACAACATAAAATCTGGGGCTCTGTGCTTTCTTTCCTTCTGAACAAGTGTTACTGTTTTCTGCACAAAAGCGATTCTGCGAAGCAATGTGAACAGGCACAGAGAAGGTGCTATCAGGGAATTCTCTGCCTGCCTTTCCCCAGTGCTCTGCAAGCTCTCCAGGACAACATAAAATCTGGGGCTCTGTGCTTTCTTTCCTTCTAAACAAGTGTTACTGTTTTCTGCACAAAAGCGATTCTGCGAAGAAATGTGAACAGGCACAGAGAAGGTGCTATCAGGGAATTCTCTGCCTGCCTTTCCCCAGTGCTCTGCAAGCTCTCCAGGACAACATAAAATCTGGGGCTCTGTGCTTTCTTTCATTCTGAACAAGTGTTACTGTTTTCTGCACAAAAGCGATTCTGCGAAGCAATGTGAACAGGCACAGAGAAGGTGCTATCAGGGAATTCTCTGCCTGCCTTTCCCCAGTGCTCTGCAAGCTCTCCAGGACAACATAAAATCTGGGGCTCTGTGCTTTCTTTCCTTCTGAACAAGTGTTACTGTTTTCTGCACAAAAGCGATTCTGCGAAGAAATGTGAACAGGCACAGAGAAGGTGCTATCAGGGAATTCTCTGCCTGCCTTTCCCCAGTGCTCTGCAAGCTCTCCAGGACAACATAAAATCTGGAGCTCTGTGCTTTCTTTCCTTCTGAACAAGTGTTAGTGTTTTCTGCACAAAAGCGATTCTGCGAAGCAATGTGAACAGGCACAGAGAAGGTGCTATCAGGGAATTCTCTGCCTGCCTTTCCCCAGTGCTCTGCAAGCTCTCCAGGACAACATAGAATCTGGGGCTCTGTGCTTTCTTTCCTTCTGAACAAGTGTTAGTGTTTTCTGCACAAAAGCGATTCTTGCGAAGCAATGTGAACACTTCTGCTTCCCAGGCACAGAGAAGGTGCTATCAGGGAATTCTCTGCCTGCCTTTCCCCAGTGCTCTGCAAGCTCTCCAGGACAACAGCAAGTCTGGGGCTCTGTGCTTTCTTTCGTTCTGAACAAGTGTTACTGTTTTCTGCACAAAAGCGATTCTGCCAAGCAATGTGAACACTTCTGCTTCCCAGGCACAGAGAAGGTGCTATCAGGGAATTCTCTGCCTGCCTTTCCCCAGTGCTCTGCAAGCTCTCCAGGACAACATAAAATCTGGGGCTCTGTGCTTTCTTTCCTTCTGAACAAGTGTTACTGTTTTCTGCACAAAAGCGATTCTGCGAAGAAATGTGAACAGGCACAGAGAAGGTGCTATCAGGGAATTCTCTGCCTGCCTTTCCCCAGTGCTCTGCAAGCTCTCCAGGACAACATAAAATCTGGAGCTCTGTGCTTTCTTTCCTTCTGAACAAGTGTTAGTGTTTTCTGCACAAAAGCGATTCTGCGAAGCAATGTGAACAGGCACAGAGAAGGTGCTATCAGGGAATTCTCTGCCTGCCTTTCCCCAGTGCTCTGCAAGCTCTCCAGGACAACATAAAATCTGGGGCTCTGTGCTTTCTTTCCTTCTGAACAAGTGTTAGTGTTTTCTGCACAAAAGCGATTCTTGCGAAGCAATGTGAACACTTCTGCTTCCCAGGCACAGAGAAGGTGCTAGCAGGGAATTCTCTGCCTGCCTTTCCCCAGTGCTCTGCAAGCTCTCCAGGACAACATAAAATCTGGGGCTCTGTGCTTTCTTTCATTCTGAACAAGTGTTAGTGTTTTCTGCACAAAAGCGATTCTTGCGAAGCAATGTGAACACTTCTGCTTCCCAGGCACAGAGAAGGTGCTAGCAAGGAATTCTCTGCCTGCCTTTCCCCAGTGCTCTGCAAGCTCTCCAGGACAACATAGAATCTGGGGCTCTGTGCTTTCTTTCTTTATGAACAAGTGTTACAGTTTTCTGCACAAAAGCGATTCTGCGAAGCAATGTGAACACTTCTGCTTCCCAGGCACAGAGAAGGTGCTAGCAGGGAATTCTCTGCCTGCCTTTCCCCAGTGCTCTGCAAGCTCTCCAGGACAACATAAAATCTGGGGCTCTGTGCTTTCTTTCCTTCTGAACAAGTGTTAGTGTTTTCTGCACAAAAGCGATTCTTGCGAAGCAATGTGAACACTTCTGCTTCCCAGGCACAGAGAAGGTGCTAGCAAGGAATTCTCTGCCTGCCTTTCCCCAGTGCTCTGCAAGCTCTCCAGGACAACATAAAATCTGGGGCTCTGTGCTTTCTTTCCTTCTGAACAAGTGTTACTGTTTTCTGCACAAAAGCGATTCTGCGAAGCAGTGTGAACAGGCACAGAGAAGGTGCTATCAGGTAATTCTCTGCCTGCCTTTCCCCTGTGCTCTGCAAGCTCTCCAGGACAACATAGAATCTGGGGCTCTGTGCTTTCTTTCCTTCTGAACAAGTGTTACTGTTTTCTGCACAAAAGCGATTCTGCGAAGCAATGTGAACAGGCACAGAGAAGGTGCTATCAGGGAATTCTCTGCCTGCCTTTCCCCAGTGCTCTGCAAGCTCTCCAGGACAACATAAAATCTGGGGCTCTGTGCTTTCTTTCCTTCTGAACAATTGTTAGTGTTGTCTGCACAAAAGCGATTCTGCGAAGCAATGTGAACAGGCACAGAGAAGGTGCTATCAGGGAATTCTCTGCCTGCCTTTCCCCAGTGGTCTGCAAGCTCTCCAGGACAACATAGAATCTGGGGCTCTGTGCTTTCTTTCCTTCTGAACAAGTGTTACTGTTTTCTGCACAAAAGCGATTGTGCGAAGCAATGTGAACACTTCTGCTTCCCAGGCACAGAGAAGGTGATAGCAGGTAATTCTCTGCCTGCCTTTCCCCAGAGCTCTGCAAGCTCTCCAGGACAACATAAAATCTGGGGCTCTGTGCTTTCTTTCGTTCTGAACAAGTGTTACTCTTTTCTGCACAAAAGCGATTCTTGCGAAGCAATGTGAACACTTCTGTTCCCAGGCACAGAGAAGGTGCTAGCAAGGAATTCTCTGTTTCCCTTTCCCCAGTGCTCTGCAAGCTCTCCAGGACAACATAAAATCTGGGGCTCTGTGCTTTCTTTCGTTCTGAACAAGTGTTAGTGTTTTCTGCACAAAAGCGATTCTTGTGAAGCAATGTGAACACTTCTGCTTCCCAGGCACAGAGAAGGTGCTAGCAAGGAATTCTCTGCCTGCCTTTCCCCAGTGCTCTGCAAGCTCTCCAGGACAACATAAAATCTGGGGCTCTGTGCTTTCCTTCCTTCTGAACAAGTGTTAGTGTTTTCTGCACAAAAGCGATTCTGCGAAGCAATGTGAACAGGCACAGAGAAGGTGCTATCAGGGAATTCTCTGCCTGCCTTTCCCCAGTGCTCTGCAAGCTCTCCAGGACAACAGCAAATCTGGAGTTCTGTGCTTTCTTTCCTTCTGAACAAGTGTTACTGTTTTCTGCACAAAAGCAATTCTGCGAAGCAATGTGAACACTTCTGCTTCCCAGGCACAGAGAAGGTGCTAGCAAGGAATTCTCTGCCTGCCTTTCCCCAGTGCTCTGCAAGCTCTCCAGGACAACATAGAATCTGGGGCTCTGTGCTTTCTTTCCTTCTGAACAAGTGTTAGTGTTTTCTGCACAAAAGCGATTCTTGCGAAGCAATGTGAACACTTCTGCTTCCCAGGCACAGAGAAGGTGCTATCAGGGAATTCTCTGCCTGCCTTTCCCCAGTGCTCTGCAAGCTCTCCAGAACAACATAGAATCTGGGGCTCTGTGCTTTCTTTCGTTCTGAACAAGTGTTACTGTTTTCTGCACAAAAGCGATTCTGCGAAGCAATGTGAACACTTCTGCTTCCCAGGCACAGAGAAGGTGCTAGCAAGGAATTCTGTGTTTGCCTTTCCCCAGTGCTCTGCAAGCTCTCCAGGACAACATAAAATCTGGGGCTCTGTGCTTTCTTTCATTCTGAACAAGTGTTAGTGTTTTCTGCACAAAAGCGATTCTTGCGAAGCAATGTGAACACTTCTGCTTCCCAGGCACAGAGAAGGTGCTAGCAGGGAATTCTCTGCCTGCCTTTCCCCAGTGCTCTGCAAGCTCTCCAGGACAACATAGAATCTGGGGCTCTGTGCTTTCTTTCGTTATGAACAAGTGTTACAGTTTTCTGCACAAAAGCGATTCTGCGAAGCAATGTGAACACTTCTGCTTCTCAGGCACAGAGAAGGTGCTAGCAAGGAATTATCTGCCTGCCTTTCCCCAGTGCTCTGCAAGCTCTCCAGGACAACATAAAATCTGGGGCTCTGTGCTTTCTTTCCTTCTGAACAAGTGTTACTGTTTTCTGCACAAAAGCGATTCTGCCAAGCAATGTGAACAGGCACAGAGAACGTGCTATCAGGGAATTCTCTGTCTGCCTTTCCCCAGTGCTCTGCAAGCTCTCCAGGACAACATAGAATCTGGGGCTCTGTGCTTTCTTTCCTTCTGAACAATTGTTAGTGTTGTCTGCACAAAAGCGATTCTGCGAAGCAATGTGAACAGGCACAGAGAAGGTGCTATCAGGGAATTCTCTGCCTGCCTTTCCCCAGTGCTCTGCAAGCTCTCCAGGACAACATAGAATCTGGGGCTCTGTGCTTTCTTTCCTTCTGAACAAGTGTTACTGTTTTCTGCACAAAAGCGATTCTTGCGAAGCAATGTGAACACTTCTGCTTCCCAGGCACAGAGAAGGTGCTAGCACGTAATTCTCTGCCTGCCTTTCCCCAGAGCTCTGCAAGCTCTCCAGGACAACATAGAATCTGGGGCTCTGTGCTTTCTTTCGTTCTGAACAAGTGTTACTGTTTTATGCACAAAAGCGATTCTTGCGAAGCAATGTGAACACTTCTGCTTCCCAGGCACAGAGAAGGTGCTATCAGGGAATTCTCTGCCTGCCTTTCCCCAGTGCTCTGCAAGCTCTCCAGGGCAACATAATATCTGGGGCTCTTTGCTTTCTTTCCTTCTGAACAAGTGTTACTGTTTTCTGCACAAAAGCGATTCTGCGAAGCAATGTGAACAGGCACAGAGAAGGTGCTAGCAGGGAATTCTCTGCCTGCCTTTCCCCAGTGCTCTGCAAGCTCTCCAGGACAACATAAAATCTGGGGCTCTGTGCTTTCTTTCGTTCTGAAGAAGTGTTACTGTTTTCTGCACAAAAGCGATTCTGCGAAGCAATGTGAACCCTTCTGCTTAGCCAGGCACAGAGAAGGTGCTAGCAAGGAATTCTCTGTTTCCCTTTCCCCAGTGCTCTGCAAGCTCTCCAGGACAACATAAAATCTGGGGCTCTGTGCTTTCTTTCCTTCTGAACAAGTGTTAGTGTTTTCTGCACAAAAGCGATTCTTGTGAAGCAATGTGAACACTTCTGCTTCCCAGGCACAGAGAAGGTGCTAGCAAGGAATTCTCTGCCTGCCTTTCCCCAGTGCTCTGCAAGCTCTCCAGGACAACATAAAATCTGGGGCTCTGTGCTTTCTTTCCTTCTGAACAAGTGTTACTGTTTTCTGCACAAAAGCGATTCTGCGAAGCAATGTGAACAGGCACAGAGAAGGTGCTATCAGGGAATTCTCTGCCTGCCTTTCCCCAGTGCTCTGCAAGCTCTCCAGGACAACATAGAATCTGGGGCTCTGTGCTTTCTTTCGTTATGAACAAGTGTTACAGTTTTCTGCACAAAAGCGATTCTGCGAAGCAATGTGAACACTTCTGCTTCCCAGGCACAGAGAAGGTGCTAGCAGGTAATTCTCTGCCTGCCTTTCCCCAGTGCTCTGCAAGCTCTCCAGGACAACATAAAATCTGGGGCTCTGTGCTTTCTTTCCTTCTGAACAAGTGTTAGTGTTTTCTGCACAAAAGCGATTCTTGCAAAGCAATGTGAACACTTCTGCTTCCCAGGCACAGAGAAGGTGCTAGCAAGGAATTCTCTGCCTGCCTTTCCCCAGTGCTCTGCAAGCTCTCCAGGACAACATAAAATCTGGGGCTCTGTGCTTTCTTTCCTTCTGAACAAGTGTTACTGTTTTCTGCACAAAAGCGATTCTGCGAAGCAATGTGAACAGGCACAGAGAAGGTGCTATCAGGGAATTCTCTGCCTGCCTTTCCCCAGTGCTCTGCAAGCTCTCCAGGACAACATAAAATCTGGGGCTCTGTGCTTTCTTTCCTTCTAAACAAGTGTTACTGTTTTCTGCACAAAAGCGATTCTGCGAAGAAATGTGAACAGGCACAGAGAAGGTGCTATCAGGGAATTCTCTGCCTGCCTTTCCCCAGTGCTCTGCAAGCTCTCCAGGACAACATAAAATCTGGAGCTCTGTGCTTTCTTTCCTTCTGAACAAGTGTTAGTGTTTTCTGCACAAAAGCGATTCTGCGAAGCAATGTGAACAGGCACAGAGAAGGTGCTATCAGGGAATTCTCTGCCTGCCTTTCCCCAGTGCTCTGCAAGCTCTCCAGGACAACGTAGAATCTGGGGCTCTGTGCTTTCTTTCCTTCTGAACAAGTGTTAGTGTTTTCTGCACAAAAGCGATTCTTGCGAAGCAATGTGAACACTTCTGCTTCCCAGGCACAGAGAAGGTGCTATCAGGGAATTCTCTGCCTGCCTTTCCCCAGTGCTCTGCAAGCTCTCCAGGACAACAGCAAGTCTGGGGCTCTGTGCTTTCTTTCGTTCTGAACAAGTGTTACTGTTTTCTGCACAAAAGCGATTCTGCCAAGCAATGTGAACACTTCTGCTTCCCAGGCACAGAGAAGGTGCTATCAGGGAATTCTCTGCCTGCCTTTCCCCAGTGCTCTGCAAGCTCTCCAGAACAACATAGAATCTGGGGCTCTGTGCTTTCTTTCGTTCTGAACAAGTGTTACTGTTTTCTGCACAAAAGCGATTCTGCGAAGCAATGTGAACACTTCTGCTTCCCAGGCACAGAGAAGGTGCTAGCAAGGAATTCTCTGCCTGCCTTTCCCCAGTGCTCTGCAAGCTCTCCAGGACAACATAAAATCTGGGGCTCTGTGCTTTCTTTCGTTCTGAACAAGTGTTACTGTTTTCTGCACAAAAGCGATTCTGCGAAGAAATGTGAACAGGCACAGAGAAGGTGCTATCAGGGAATTCTCTGCCTGCCTTTCCCCAGTGCTCTGCAAGCTCTCCAGGACAACATAAAATCTGGAGCTCTGTGCTTTCTTTCCTTCTGAACAAGTGTTAGTGTTTTCTGCACAAAAGCGATTCTGCGAAGCAATGTGAACAGGCACAGAGAAGGTGCTATCAGGGAATTCTCTGCCTGCCTTTCCCCAGTGCTCTGCAAGCTCTCCAGGACAACATAGAATCTGGGGCTCTGTGCTTTCTTTCCTTCTGAACAAGTGTTAGTGTTTTCTGCACAAAAGCGATTCTTGCGAAGCAATGTGAACACTTCTGCTTCCCAGGCACAGAGAAGGTGCTATCAGGGAATTCTCTGCCTGCCTTTCCCCAGTGCTCTGCAAGCTCTCCAGGACAACAGCAAGTCTGGGGCTCTGTGCTTTCTTTCGTTCTGAACAAGTGTTACTGTTTTCTGCACAAAAGCGATTCTGCCAAGCAATGTGAACACTTCTGCTTCCCAGGCACAGAGAAGGTGCTAGCAAGGAATTCTGTGTTTGCCTTTCCCCAGTGCTCTGCAAGCTCTCCAGGACAACATAAAATCTGGGGCTCTGTGCTTTCTTTCATTCTGAACAAGTGTTAGTGTTTTCTGCACAAAAGCGATTCTTGCGAAGCAATGTGAACACTTCTGCTTCCCAGGCACAGAGAAGGTGCTAGCAAGGAATTCTCTGCCTGCCTTTCCCCAGTGCTCTGCAAGCTCTCCAGGACAACATAGAATCTGGGGCTCTGTGCTTTCTTTCTTTATGAACAAGTGTTACAGTTTTCTGCACAAAAGCGATTCTGCGAAGCAATGTGAACACTTCTGCTTCCCAGGCACAGAGAAGGTGCTAGCAAGTAATTCTCTGCCTGCCTTTCCCCAGTGCTCTGCAAGCTCTCCAGGACAACATAAAATCTGGGGCTCTGTGCTTTCTTTCCTTCTGAACAAGTGTTAGTGTTTTCTGCACAAAAGCGATTCTTGCAAAGCAATGTGAACACTTCTGCTTCCCAGGCACAGAGAAGGTGCTAGCAAGGAATTCTCTGCCTGCCTTTCCCCAGTGCTCTGCAAGCTCTCCAGGACAACATAAAATCTGGGGCTCTGTGCTTTCTTTCCTTCTGAACAAGTGTTACTGTTTTCTGCACAAAAGCGATTCTGCGAAGCAGTGTGAACAGGCACAGAGAAGGTGCTATCAGGTAATTCTCTGCCTGCCTTTCCCCAGTGCTCTGCAAGCTCTCCAGGACAACATAGAATCTGGGGCTCTGTGCTTTCTTTCCTTCTGAACAAGTGTTACTGTTTTCTGCACAAAAGCGATTCTGCGAAGCAATGTGAACAGGCACAGAGAAGGTGCTATCAGGGAATTCTCTGCCTGCCTTTCCCCAGTGCTCTGCAAGCTCTCCAGGACAACATAAAATCTGGGGCTCTGTGCTTTCTTTCCTTCTGAACAATTGTTAGTGTTGTCTGCACAAAAGCGATTCTGCGAAGCAATGTGAACAGGCACAGAGAAGGTGCTATCAGGGAATTCTCTGCCTGCCTTTCCCCAGTGGTCTGCAAGCTCTCCAGGACAACATAGAATCTGGGGCTCTGTGCTTTCTTTCCTTCTGAACAAGTGTTACTGTTTTCTGCACAAAAGCGATTGTGCGAAGCAATGTGAACACTTCTGCTTCCCAGGCACAGAGAAGGTGATAGCAGGTAATTCTCTGCCTGCCTTTCCCCAGAGCTCTGCAAGCTCTCCAGGACAACATAAAATCTGGGGCTCTGTGCTTTCTTTCGTTCTGAACAAGTGTTACTGTTTTCTGCACAAAAGCGATTCTTGCGAAGCAATGTGAACACTTCTGTTCCCAGGCACAGAGAAGGTGCTAGCAAGGAATTCTCTGTTTCCCTTTCCCCAGTGCTCTGCAAGCTCTCCAGGACAACATAAAATCTGGGGCTCTGTGCTTTCTTTCGTTCTGAACAAGTGTTAGTGTTTTCTGCACAAAAGCGATTCTTGTGAAGCAATGTGAACACTTCTGCTTCCCAGGCACAGAGAAGGTGCTAGCAAGGAATTCTCTGCCTGCCTTTCCCCAGTGCTCTGCAAGCTCTCCAGGACAACATAAAATCTGGGGCTCTGTGCTTTCTTTCCTTCTGAACAAGTGTTAGTGTTTTCTGCACAAAAGCGATTCTGCGAAGCAATGTGAACAGGCACAGAGAAGGTGCTATCAGGGAATTCTCTGCCTGCCTTTCCCCAGTGCTCTGCAAGCTTTCCAGGACAACAGCAAATCTGGAGTTCTGTGCTTTCTTTCCTTCTGAACAAGTGTTACTGTTTTCTGCACAAAAGCAATTCTGCGAAGCAATGTGAACACTTCTGCTTCCCAGGCACAGAGAAGGTGCTAGCAAGGAATTCTCTGCCTGCCTTTCCCCAGTGCTCTGCAAGCTCTCCAGGACAACATAAAATCTGGGGCTCTGTGCTTTCTTTCCTTCTGAACAAGTGTTAGTGTTTTCTGCACAAAAGCGATTCTTGCGAAGCAATGTGAACACTTCTGCTTCCCAGGCACAGAGAAGGTGCTATCAGGGAATTCTCTGCCTGCCTTTCCCCAGTGCTCTGCAAGCTCTCCAGAACAACATAGAATCTGGGGCTCTGTGCTTTCTTTCGTTCTGAACAAGTGTTACTGTTTTCTGCACAAATGCGATTCTGCCAAGCAATGTGAACACTTCTGCTTCCCAGGCACAGAGAAGGTGCTAGCAAGGAATTCTGTGTTTGCCTTTCCCCAGTGCTCTGCAAGCTCTCCAGGACAACATAAAATCTGGGGCTCTGTGCTTTCTTTCATTCTGAACAAGTGTTAGTGTTTTCTGCACAAAAGCGATTCTTGCGAAGCAATGTGAACACTTCTGCTTCCCAGGCACAGAGAAGGTGCTAGCAGGGAATTCTCTGCCTGCCTTTCCCCAGTGCTCTGCAAGCTCTCCAGGACAACATAGAATCTGGGGCTCTGTGCTTTCTTTCGTTATGAACAAGTGTTACAGTTTTCTGCACAAAAGCGATTCTGCGAAGCAATGTGAACACTTCTGCTTCTCAGGCACAGAGAAGGTGCTAGCAAGGAATTATCTGCCTGCCTTTCCCCAGTGCTCTGCAAGCTCTCCAGGACAACATAAAATCTGGGGCTCTGTGCTTTCTTTCCTTCTGAACAAGTGTTAGTGTTTTCTGCACAAAAGCGATTCTGCGAAGCAATGTGAACAGGCACAGAGAACGTGCTATCAGGGAATTCTCTGTCTGCCTTTCCCCAGTGCTCTGCAAGCTCTCCAGGACAACATAGAATCTGGGGCTCTGTGCTTTCTTTCCTTCTGAACAATTGTTAGTGTTGTCTGCACAAAAGCGATTCTGCGAAGCAATGTGAACAGGCACAGAGAAGGTGCTATCAGGGAATTCTCTGCCTGCCTTTCCCCAGTGCTCTGCAAGCTCTCCAGGACAACATAGAATCTGGGGCTCTGTGCTTTCTTTCCTTCTGAACAAGTGTTACTGTTTTCTGCACAAAAGCGATTCTTGCGAAGCAATGTGAACACTTCTGCTTCCCAGGCACAGAGAAGGTGCTAGCACGTAATTCTCTGCCTGCCTTTCCCCAGAGCTCTGCAAGCTCTCCAGGACAACATAGAATCTGGGGCTCTGTGCTTTCTTTCGTTCTGAACAAGTGTTACTGTTTTATGCACAAAAGCGATTCTTGCGAAGCAATGTGAACACTTCTGCTTCCCAGGCACAGAGAAGGTGCTATCAGGGAATTCTCTGCCTGCCTTTCCCCAGTGCTCTGCAAGCTCTCCAGGGCAACATAATATCTGGGGCTCTTTGCTTTCTTTCCTTCTGAACAAGTGTTACTGTTTTCTGCACAAAAGCGATTCTGCGAAGCAATGTGAACAGGCACAGAGAAGGTGCTAGCAGGGAATTCTCTGCCTGCCTTTCCCCAGTGCTCTGCAAGCTCTCCAGGACAACATAAAATCTGGGGCTCTGTGCTTTCTTTCGTTCTGAAGAAGTGTTACTGTTTTCTGCACAAAAGCGATTCTGCGAAGCAATGTGAACCCTTCTGCTTAGCCAGGCACAGAGAAGGTGCTAGCAAGGAATTCTCTGTTTCCCTTTCCCCAGTGCTCTGCAAGCTCTCCAGGACAACATAAAATCTGGGGCTCTGTGCTTTCTTTCCTTCTGAACAAGTGTTAGTGTTTTCTGCACAAAAGCGATTCTTGTGAAGCAATGTGAACACTTCTGCTTCCCAGGCACAGAGAAGGTGCTAGCAAGGAATTCTCTGCCTGCCTTTCCCCAGTGCTCTGCAAGCTCTCCAGGACAACATAAAATCTGGGGCTCTGTGCTTTCTTTCCTTCTGAACAAGTGTTACTGTTTTCTGCACAAAAGCGATTCTGCGAAGCAATGTGAACAGGCACAGAGAAGGTGCTATCAGGGAATTCTCTGCCTGCCTTTCCCCAGTGCTCTGCAAGCTCTCCAGGACAACATAGAATCTGGGGCTCTGTGCTTTCTTTCGTTCTGAACAAGTGTTACTGTTTTCTGCACAAAAGCGATTCTGCGAAGCAATGTGAACACTTCTGCTTCCCAGGCACAGAGAAGGTGCTAGCAAGGAATTCTGTGTTTGCCTTTCCCCAGTGCTCTGCAAGCTCTCCAGGACAACATAAAATCTGGGGCTCTGTGCTTTCTTTCCTTCTGAACAAGTGTTAGTGTTTTCTGCACAAAAGCGATTCTTGCGAAGCAATGTGAACACTTCTGCTTCCCAGGCACAGAGAAGGTGCTAGCAAGGAATTCTCTGCCTGCCTTTCCCCAGTGCTCTGCAAGCTCTCCAGGACAACATAGAATCGGGGGGCTCTGTGCTTTCTTTCGTTATGAACAAGTGTTACAGTTTTCTGCACAAAAGCGATTCTGCGAAGCAATGTGAACACTTCTGCTTCCCAGGCACAGAGAAGGTGATAGCAGGTAATTCTCTGCCTGCCTTTCCCCAGAGCTCTGCAAGCTCTCCAGGACAACATAAAATCTGGGGCTCTGTGCTTTCTTTCGTTCTGAACAAGTGTTACTGTTTTCTGCACAAAAGCGATTCTTGCGAAGCAATGTGAACACTTCTGTTCCCAGGCACAGAGAAGGTGCTAGCAAGGAATTCTCTGTTTCCCTTTCCCCAGTGCTCTGCAAGCTCTCCAGGACAACATAAAATCTGGGGCTCTGTGCTTTCTTTCGTTCTGAACAAGTGTTAGTGTTTTCTGCACAAAAGCGATTCTTGTGAAGCAATGTGAACACTTCTGCTTCCCAGGCACAGAGAAGGTGCTAGCAAGGAATTCTCTGCCTGCCTTTCCCCAGTGCTCTGCAAGCTCTCCAGGACAACATAAAATCTGGGGCTCTGTGCTTTCTTTCCTTCTGAACAAGTGTTAGTGTTTTCTGCACAAAAGCGATTCTGCGAAGCAATGTGAACAGGCACAGAGAAGGTGCTATCAGGGAATTCTCTGCCTGCCTTTCCCCAGTGCTCTGCAAGCTTTCCAGGACAACAGCAAATCTGGAGTTCTGTGCTTTCTTTCCTTCTGAACAAGTGTTACTGTTTTCTGCACAAAAGCAATTCTGCGAAGCAATGTGAACACTTCTGCTTCCCAGGCACAGAGAAGGTGCTAGCAAGGAATTCTCTGCCTGCCTTTCCCCAGTGCTCTGCAAGCTCTCCAGGACAACATAAAATCTGGGGCTCTGTGCTTTCTTTCCTTCTGAACAAGTGTTAGTGTTTTCTGCACAAAAGCGATTCTTGCGAAGCAATGTGAACACTTCTGCTTCCCAGGCACAGAGAAGGTGCTATCAGGGAATTCTCTGCCTGCCTTTCCCCAGTGCTCTGCAAGCTCTCCAGAACAACATAGAATCTGGGGCTCTGTGCTTTCTTTCGTTCTGAACAAGTGTTACTGTTTTCTGCACAAATGCGATTCTGCCAAGCAATGTGAACACTTCTGCTTCCCAGGCACAGAGAAGGTGCTAGCAAGGAATTCTGTGTTTGCCTTTCCCCAGTGCTCTGCAAGCTCTCCAGGACAACATAAAATCTGGGGCTCTGTGCTTTCTTTCATTCTGAACAAGTGTTAGTGTTTTCTGCACAAAAGCGATTCTTGCGAAGCAATGTGAACACTTCTGCTTCCCAGGCACAGAGAAGGTGCTAGCAGGGAATTCTCTGCCTGCCTTTCCCCAGTGCTCTGCAAGCTCTCCAGGACAACATAGAATCTGGGGCTCTGTGCTTTCTTTCGTTATGAACAAGTGTTACAGTTTTCTGCACAAAAGCGATTCTGCGAAGCAATGTGAACACTTCTGCTTCTCAGGCACAGAGAAGGTGCTAGCAAGGAATTATCTGCCTGCCTTTCCCCAGTGCTCTGCAAGCTCTCCAGGACAACATAAAATCTGGGGCTCTGTGCTTTCTTTCCTTCTGAACAAGTGTTAGTGTTTTCTGCACAAAAGCGATTCTGCGAAGCAATGTGAACAGGCACAGAGAACGTGCTATCAGGGAATTCTCTGTCTGCCTTTCCCCAGTGCTCTGCAAGCTCTCCAGGACAACATAGAATCTGGGGCTCTGTGCTTTCTTTCCTTCTGAACAATTGTTAGTGTTGTCTGCACAAAAGCGATTCTGCGAAGCAATGTGAACAGGCACAGAGAAGGTGCTATCAGGGAATTCTCTGCCTGCCTTTCCCCAGTGCTCTGCAAGCTCTCCAGGACAACATAGAATCTGGGGCTCTGTGCTTTCTTTCCTTCTGAACAAGTGTTACTGTTTTCTGCACAAAAGCGATTCTTGCGAAGCAATGTGAACACTTCTGCTTCCCAGGCACAGAGAAGGTGCTAGCACGTAATTCTCTGCCTGCCTTTCCCCAGAGCTCTGCAAGCTCTCCAGGACAACATAGAATCTGGGGCTCTGTGCTTTCTTTCGTTCTGAACAAGTGTTACTGTTTTATGCACAAAAGCGATTCTTGCGAAGCAATGTGAACACTTCTGCTTCCCAGGCACAGAGAAGGTGCTATCAGGGAATTCTCTGCCTGCCTTTCCCCAGTGCTCTGCAAGCTCTCCAGGGCAACATAATATCTGGGGCTCTTTGCTTTCTTTCCTTCTGAACAAGTGTTACTGTTTTCTGCACAAAAGCGATTCTGCGAAGCAATGTGAACAGGCACAGAGAAGGTGCTAGCAGGGAATTCTCTGCCTGCCTTTCCCCAGTGCTCTGCAAGCTCTCCAGGACAACATAAAATCTGGGGCTCTGTGCTTTCTTTCGTTCTGAAGAAGTGTTACTGTTTTCTGCACAAAAGCGATTCTGCGAAGCAATGTGAACCCTTCTGCTTAGCCAGGCACAGAGAAGGTGCTAGCAAGGAATTCTCTGTTTCCCTTTCCCCAGTGCTCTGCAAGCTCTCCAGGACAACATAAAATCTGGGGCTCTGTGCTTTCTTTCCTTCTGAACAAGTGTTAGTGTTTTCTGCACAAAAGCGATTCTTGTGAAGCAATGTGAACACTTCTGCTTCCCAGGCACAGAGAAGGTGCTAGCAAGGAATTCTCTGCCTGCCTTTCCCCAGTGCTCTGCAAGCTCTCCAGGACAACATAAAATCTGGGGCTCTGTGCTTTCTTTCCTTCTGAACAAGTGTTACTGTTTTCTGCACAAAAGCGATTCTGCGAAGCAATGTGAACAGGCACAGAGAAGGTGCTATCAGGGAATTCTCTGCCTGCCTTTCCCCAGTGCTCTGCAAGCTCTCCAGGACAACATAGAATCTGGGGCTCTGTGCTTTCTTTCGTTCTGAACAAGTGTTACTGTTTTCTGCACAAAAGCGATTCTGCGAAGCAATGTGAACACTTCTGCTTCCCAGGCACAGAGAAGGTGCTAGCAAGGAATTCTGTGTTTGCCTTTCCCCAGTGCTCTGCAAGCTCTCCAGGACAACATAAAATCTGGGGCTCTGTGCTTTCTTTCCTTCTGAACAAGTGTTAGTGTTTTCTGCACAAAAGCGATTCTTGCGAAGCAATGTGAACACTTCTGCTTCCCAGGCACAGAGAAGGTGCTAGCAAGGAATTCTCTGCCTGCCTTTCCCCAGTGCTCTGCAAGCTCTCCAGGACAACATAGAATCGGGGGGCTCTGTGCTTTCTTTCGTTATGAACAAGTGTTACAGTTTTCTGCACAAAAGCGATTCTGCGAAGCAATGTGAACACTTCTGCTTCCCAGGCACAGAGAAGGTGCTAGCAGGTAATTCTCTGCCTGCCTTTCCCCAGTGCTCTGCAAGCTCTCCAGGACAACATAAAATCTGGGGCTCTGTGCTTTCTTTCCTTCTGAACAAGTGTTAGTGTTTTCTGCACAAAAGCGATTCTTGCAAAGCAATGTGAACACTTCTGCTTCCCAGGCACAGAGAAGGTGCTAGCAAGGAATTCTCTGCCTGCCTTTCCCCAGTGCTCTGCAAGCTCTCCAGGACAACATAAAATCTGGGGCTCTGTGCTTTCTTTCCTTCTGAACAAGTGTTACTGTTTTCTGCACAAAAGCGATTCTGCGAAGCAATGTGAACAGGCACAGAGAAGGTGCTATCAGGGAATTCTCTGCCTGCCTTTCCCCAGTGCTCTGCAAGCTCTCCAGGACAACATAAAATCTGGGGCTCTGTGCTTTCTTTCCTTCTAAACAAGTGTTACTGTTTTCTGCACAAAAGCGATTCTGCGAAGAAATGTGAACAGGCACAGAGAAGGTGCTATCAGGGAATTCTCTGCCTGCCTTTCCCCAGTGCTCTGCAAGCTCTCCAGGACAACATAAAATCTGGAGCTCTGTGCTTTCTTTCCTTCTGAACAAGTGTTAGTGTTTTCTGCACAAAAGCGATTCTGCGAAGCAATGTGAACAGGCACAGAGAAGGTGCTATCAGGGAATTCTCTGCCTGCCTTTCCCCAGTGCTCTGCAAGCTCTCCAGGACAACATAGAATCTGGGGCTCTGTGCTTTCTTTCCTTCTGAACAAGTGTTAGTGTTTTCTGCACAAAAGCGATTCTTGCGAAGCAATGTGAACACTTCTGCTTCCCAGGCACAGAGAAGGTGCTATCAGGGAATTCTCTGCCTGCCTTTCCCCAGTGCTCTGCAAGCTCTCCAGGACAACAGCAAGTCTGGGGCTCTGTGCTTTCTTTCGTTCTGAACAAGTGTTACTGTTTTCTGCACAAAAGCGATTCTGCCAAGCAATGTGAACAGGCACAGAGAAGGTGCTATCAGGGAACTCTCTGCCTGCCTTTCCCCAGTGCTCTGCAAGCTCTCCAGGACAACATAGAATCTGGGGCTCTGTGCTTTCTTTCGTTCTGAACAAGTGTTACTGTTTTCTGCACAAAAGCGATTCTTGCGAAGCAATGTGAACACTTCTGCTTCCCAGGCACAGAGAAGGTGCTATCAGGGAATTCTCTGCCTGCCTTTCCCCAGTGCTCTGCAAGCTCTCCAGGACAACATAGAATCTGGGGCTCTGTGCTTTCTTTCGTTCTGAACAAGTGTTACTGTTTTCTGCACAAAAGCGATTCTGCCAAGCAATGTGAACACTTCTGCTTCCCAGGCACAGAGAAGGTGCTAGCAAGTAATTCTCTGCCTGCCTTTCCCCAGAGCTCTGCAAGCTCTCCAGGACAACAGCAAATCTGGGGCTCTGTGCTTTCTTTCGTTCTGAACAAGTGTTACTGTTTTCTGCACAAAAGCGATTCTTGCGAAGCAATGTGAACACTTCTGCTTCCCAGGCACAGAGAAGGTGCTAGCAAGGAATTCTCTGCCTGCCTTTCCCCAGTGCTCTGCAAGCTCTCCAGGACAACATAAAATCTGGGGCTCTGTGCTTTCTTTCCTTCTGAACAAGTGTTAGTGTTTTCTGCACAAAAGCGATTCTGCGAAGCAATGTGAACAGGCACAGAGAAGGTGCTATCAGGGAACTCTCTGCCTGCCTTTCCCCAGTGCTCTGCAAGCTCTCCAGGACAACATAGAATCTGGGGCTCTGTGCTTTCTTTCGTTCTGAACAAGTGTTACTGTTTTCTGCACAAAAGCGATTCTTGCGAAGCAATGTGAACACTTCTGCTTCCCAGGCACAGAGAAGGTGCTATCAGGGAATTCTCTGCCTGCCTTTCCCCAGTGCTCTGCAAGCTCTCCAGGACAACATAGAATCTGGGGCTCTGTGCTTTCTTTCGTTCTGAACAAGTGTTACTGTTTTCTGCACAAAAGCGATTCTGCCAAGCAATGTGAACACTTCTGCTTCCCAGGCACAGAGAAGGTGCTAGCAGGGAATTCTCTGCCTGCCTTTCCCCAGTGCTCTGCAAGCTCTCCAGAACAACATAGAATCTGGGGCTCTGTGCTTTCTTTCGTTCTGAACAAGTGTTACTGTTTTCTGCACAAAAGCGATTCTGCGAAGCAATGTGAACACTTCTGCTTCCCAGGCACAGAGAAGGTGCTATCAGGGAATTCTGTGTTTGCCTTTCCCCAGTGCTCTGCAAGCTCTCCAGGACAACATAAAAACTGGGGCTCTGTGCTTTCTTTCCTTCTGAACAAGTGTTAGTGTTTTCTGCACAAAAGCGATTCTTGCGAAGCAATGTGAACACTTCTGCTTCCCAGGCACAGAGAAGGTGCTAGCAGGGAATTCTCTGCCTGCCTTTCCCCAGTGCTCTGCAAGCTCTCCAGGACAACATAGAATCTGGGGCTCTGTGCTTTCTTTCGTTATGAACAAGTGTTACAGTTTTCTGCACAAAAGCGATTCTGCGAAGCAATGTGAACACTTCTGCTTCCCAGGCACAGAGAAGGTGCTAGCAGGGAATTCTCTGCCTGCCTTTCCCCAGTGCTCTGCAAGCTCTCCAGGACAACATAAAATCTGGGGCTCTGTGCTTTCTTTCCTTCTGAACAAGTGTTAGTGTTTTCTGCACAAAAGAGATTCTTGCGAAGCAATGTGAACACTTCTGCTTCCCAGGCACAGAGAAGGTGCTAGCAGGGAATTCTCTGCCTGCCTTTCCCCAGTGCTCTGCAAGCTCTCCAGGACAACATAAAATCTGGGGCTCTGTGCTTTCTTTCCTTCTGAACAAGTGTTACTGTTTTCTGCACAAAAGCGATTCTGCGAAGCAATGTGAACAGGCACAGAGAAGGTGCTATCAGGGAATTCTCTGCCTGCCTTTCCCCAGTGCTCTGCAAGCTCTCCAGGACAACATAAAATCTGGGGCTCTGTGCTTTCTTTCCTTCTGAACAATTGTTAGTGTTGTCTGCACAAAAGCGATTCTGCGAAGCAATGTGAACAGGCACAGAGAAGGTGCTATCAGGGAATTCTCTGCCTTCCTTTCCCCAGTGGTCTGCAAGCTCTCCAGGACAACATAGAATCTGGGGCTCTGTGCTTTCTTTCCTTCTGAACAAGTGTTACTGTTTTCTGCACAAAAGCGATTGTGCGAAGCAATGTGAACACTTCTGCTTCCCAGGCACAGAGAAGGTGCTATCAGGTAATTCTCTGCCTGCCTTTCCCCAGTGCTCTTCAAGCTCTCCAGGACAACATAGAATCTGGAGCTCTGTGCTTTCTTTCGTTCTGAACAAGTGTTACTGTTTTCTGCACAAAAGCGATTCTTGCGAAGCAATGTGAACACTTCTGCTTCCCAGGCACAGAGAAGGTGCTAGCAAGGAATTCTCTGCCTGCCTTTCCCCAGTGCTCTGCAAGCTCTCCAGGACAACATAAAATCTGGGGCTCTGTGCTTTCTTTCGTTCTGAACAAGTGTTAGTGTTTTCTGCACAAAAGCGATTGTGCGAAGCAATGTGAACACTTCTGCTTCCCAGGCACAGAGAAGGTGCTAGCAAGGAATTCTCTGCCTGCCTGTCCCCAGTGCTCTGCAAGCTCTCCAGGACAACATAGAATCTGGGGCTCTGTGCTTTCTTTCGTTCTGAACAAGTGTTACTGTTTTCTGCACAAAAGCGATTCTTGCGAAGCAATGTGAACACTTCTGCTTCCCAGGCACAGAGAAGGTGCTATCAGGGAATTCTCTGCCTGCCTTTCCCCAGTGCTCTGCAAGCTCTCCAGGACAACATAGAATCTGGGGCTCTGTGCTTTCTTTCGTTCTGAACAAGTGTTACTGTTTTCTGCACAAAAGCGATTCTGCCAAGCAATGTGAACACTTCTGCTTCCCAGGCACAGAGAAGGTGCTAGCAGGGAATTCTCTGCCTGCCTTTCCCCAGTGCTCTGCAAGCTCTCCAGAACAACATAGAATCTGGGGCTCTGTGCTTTCTTTCGTTCTGAACAAGTGTTACTGTTTTCTGCACAAAAGCGATTCTGCGAAGCAATGTGAACACTTCTGCTTCCCAGGCACAGAGAAGGTGCTAGCAAGGAATTCTGTGTTTGCCTTTCCCCAGTGCTCTGCAAGCTCTCCAGGACAACATAAAAACTGGGGCTCTGTGCTTTCTTTCCTTCTGAACAAGTGTTAGTGTTTTCTGCACAAAAGCGATTCTTGCGAAGCAATGTGAACACTTCTGCTTCCCAGGCACAGAGAAGGTGCTAGCAGGGAATTCTCTGCCTGCCTTTCCCCAGTGCTCTGCAAGCTCTCCAGGACAACATAGAATCTGGGGCTCTGTGCTTTCTTTCGTTATGAACAAGTGTTACAGTTTTCTGCACAAAAGCGATTCTGCGAAGCAATGTGAACACTTCTGCTTCCCAGGCACAGAGAAGGTGCTAGCAGGGAATTCTCTGCCTGCCTTTCCCCAGTGCTCTGCAAGCTCTCCAGGACAACATAAGATCTGGGGCTCTGTGCTTTCTTTCCTTCTGAACAAGTGTTACTGTTTTCTGCACAAAAGCGATTCTTGCGAAGCAATGTGAACACTTCTGCTTCCCAGGCACAGAGAAGGTGCTATCAGGGAATTCTCTGCCTGCCTTTCCCCAGTGCTCTGCAAGCTCTCCAGGACAACATAGAATCTGGGGCTCTGTGCTTTCTTTCGTTCTGAACAAGTGTTACTGTTTTCTGCACAAAAGCGATTCTGCGAAGCAATGTGAACAGGCACAGAGAAGGTGCTATCAGGGAACTCTCTGCCTGCCTTTCCCCAGTGCTCTGCAAGCTCTCCAGGACAACATAGAATCTGGGGCTCTGTGCTTTCTTTCGTTCTGAACAAGTGTTACTGTTTTCTGCACAAAAGCGATTCTTGCGAAGCAATGTGAACACTTCTGCTTCCCAGGCACAGAGAAGGTGCTATCAGGGAATTCTCTGCCTGCCTTTCCCCAGTGCTCTGCAAGCTCTCCAGGACAACATAGAATCTGGGGCTCTGTGCTTTCTTTCGTTCTGAACAAGTGTTACTGTTTTCTGCACAAAAGCGATTCTGCCAAGCAATGTGAACACTTCTGCTTCCCAGGCACAGAGAAGGTGCTAGCAGGGAATTCTCTGCCTGCCTTTCCCCAGTGCTCTGCAAGCTCTCCAGAACAACATAGAATCTGGGGCTCTGTGCTTTCTTTCGTTCTGAACAAGTGTTACTGTTTTCTGCACAAAAGCGATTCTGCGAAGCAATGTGAACACTTCTGCTTCCCAGGCACAGAGAAGGTGCTAGCAAGGAATTCTGTGTTTGCCTTTCCCCAGTGCTCTGCAAGCTCTCCAGGACAACATAAAATCTGGGGCTCTGTGCTTTCTTTCATTCTGAACAAGTGTTAGTGTTTTCTGCACAAAAGCGATTCTTGCGAAGCAATGTGAACACTTCTGCTTCCCAGGCACAGAGAAGGTGCTAGCAGGGAATTCTCTGCCTGCCTTTCCCCAGTGCTCTGCAAGCTCTCCAGGACAACATAGAATCTGGGGCTCTGTGCTTTCTTTCGTTCTGAACAAGTGTTACTGTTTTCTGCACAAAAGCGATTCTGCGAAGCAATGTGAACACTTCTGCTTCCCAGGCACAGAGAAGGTGCTAGCAGGGAATTCTCTGCCTGCCTTTCCCCAGTGCTCTGCAAGCTCTCCAGGACAACAGCAAATCTGGGGCTCTGTGCTTTCTTTCGTTCTGAACAAGTGTTACTGTTTTCTGCACAAAAGCGATTCTGCGAAGCAATGTGAACAGGCACAGAGAAGGTGCTATCAGGGAACTCTCTGCCTGCCTTTCCCCAGTGCTCTGCAAGCTCTCCAGGACAACATAAAATCTGGGGCTCTGTGCTTTCTTTCGTTCTGAACAAGTGTTAGTGTTTTCTGCACAAAAGCGATTCTTGCGAAGCAATGTGAACACTTCTGCTTCCCAGGCACAGAGAAGGTGCTAGCAAGGAATTCTCTGCCTGCCTTTCCCCAGTGCTCTGCAAGCTCTCCAGGACAACATAGAATCTGGGGCTCTGTGCTTTCTTTCCTTCTGAAAAAGTGTTACTGTTTTCTGCACAAAAGCGATTCTTGCGAAGCAATGTGAACACTTCTGCTTCCCAGGCACAGAGAAGGTGCTAGCAGGGAATTCTCTGCCTGCCTTTCCCCAGTGCTCTGCAAGCTCTCCAGGACAACATAGAATCTGGGGCTCTGTGCTTTCTTTCGTTCTGAACAAGTGTTACTGTTTTCTGCACAAAAGCGATTCTGCCAAGCAATGTGAACACTTCTGCTTCCCAGGCACAGAGAAGGTGCTAGCAGGGAATTCTCTGCCTGCCTTTCCCCAGTGCTCTGCAAGCTCTCCAGAACAACATAGAATCTGGGGCTCTGTGCTGTCTTTCGTTCTGAACAAGTGTTACTGTTTTCTGCACAAAAGCGATTGTGCGAAGCAATGTGAACACTTCTGCTTCCCAGGCACAGAGAAGGTGCTAGCAAGGAATTCTGTGTCTGCCTTTCCCCAGTGCTCTGCAAGCTCTCCAGGACAACATAAAATCTGGGGCTCTGTGCTTTCTTTCCTTCTGAACAAGTGTTAGTGTTTTCTGCACAAAAGCGATTCTTGCGAAGCAATGTGAACACTTCTGCTTCCCAGGCACAGAGAAGGTGCTAGCAGGGAATTCTCTGCCTGCCTTTCCCCAGTGCTCTGCAAGCTCTCCAGGACAACATAGAATCTGGGGCTCTGTGCTGTCTTTCGTTCTGAACAAGTGTTAGTGTTTTCTGCACAAAAGCGATTCTTGTGAAGCAATGTGAACACTTCTGCTTCCCAGGCACAGAGAAGGTGCTAGCAAGGAATTCTCTGCCTGCCTTTCCCCAGTGCTCTGCAAGCTCTCCAGGACAACATAAAATCTGGGGCTCTGTGCTTTCTTTCCTTCTGAACAAGTGTTAGTGTTTTCTGCACAAAAGCGATTCTGCGAAGCAATGTGAACAGGCACAGAGAAGGTGCTAGCAGGGAATTCTCTGCCTGCCTTTCCCCAGTGCTCTGCAAGCTCTCCAGGACAACAGCAAATCTGGAGTTCTGTGCTTTCTTTCCTTCTGAACAAGTGTTACTGTTTTCTGCACAAAAGCGATTCTGCGAAGCAATGTGAACAGGCACAGAGAAGGTGCTATCAGGGAACTCTCTGCCTGCCTTTCCCCAGTGCTCTGCAAGCTCTCCAGGACAACATAGAATCTGGGGCTCTGTGCTTTCTTTCGTTCTGAACAAGTGTTACTGTTTTCTGCACAAAAGCGATTCTTGCGAAGCAATGTGAACACTTCTGCTTCCCAGGCACAGAGAAGGTGCTAGCAGGGAATTCTCTGCCTGCCTTTCCCCAGTGCTCTGCAAGCTCTCCAGGACAACATAGAATCTGGGGCTCTGTGCTTTCTTTCGTTCTGAACAAGTGTTACTGTTTTCTGCACAAAAGCGATTGTGCGAAGCAATGTGAACACTTCTGCTTCCCAGGCACAGAGAAGGTGCTAGCAGGGAATTCTCTGCCTGCCTTTCCCCAGTGCTCTGCAAGCTCTCCAGAACAACATAGAATCTGGGGCTCTGTGCTTTCTTTCGTTCTGAACAAGTGTTACTGTTTTCTGCACAAAAGCGATTGTGCGAAGCAATGTGAACACTTCTGCTTCCCAGGCACAGAGAAGGTGCTAGCAAGGAATTCTGTGTTTGCCTTTCCCCAGTGCTCTGCAAGCTCTCCAGGACAACAGCAAATCTGGGGCTCTGTGCTTTCTTTCCTTCTGAACAAGTGTTACTGTTTTCTGCACAAAAGCGATTCTGCCAAGCAATGTGAACAGGCACAGAGAAGGTGCTATCAGGGAACTCTCTGCCTGCCTTTCCCCAGTGCTCTGCAAGCTCTCCAGGACAACATAGAATCTGGGGCTCTGTGCTTTCTTTCGTTCTGAACAAGTGTTACTGTTTTCTGCACAAAAGCGATTCTTGCGAAGCAATGTGAACACTTCTGCTTCCCAGGCACAGAGAAGGTGCTATCAGGGAATTCTCTGCCTGCCTTTCCCCAGTGCTCTGCAAGCTCTCCAGGACAACATAGAATCTGGGGCTCTGTGCTTTCTTTCGTTCTGAACAAGTGTTACTGTTTTCTGCACAAAAGCGATTCTGCCAAGCAATGTGAACACTTCTGCTTCCCAGGCACAGAGAAGGTGCTAGCAAGTAATTCTCTGCCTGCCTTTCCCCAGAGCTCTGCAAGCTCTCCAGGACAACATAGAATCTGGGGCTCTGTGCTTTCTTTCGTTCTGAACAAGTGTTACTGTTTTCTGCACAAAAGCGATTCTTGCGAAGCAATGTGAACACTTCTGCTTCCCAGGCACAGAGAAGGTGCTAGCAAGGAATTCTCTGCCTGCCTTTCCCCAGTGCTCTGCAAGCTCTCCAGGACAACATAAAATCTGGGGCTCTGTGCTTTCTTTCCTTCTGAACAAGTGTTAGTGTTTTCTGCACAAAAGCGATTCTGCGAAGCAATGTGAACAGGCACAGAGAAGGTGCTATCAGGGAACTCTCTGCCTGCCTTTCCCCAGTGCTCTGCAAGCTCTCCAGGACAACATAGAATCTGGGGCTCTGTGCTTTCTTTCGTTCTGAACAAGTGTTACTGTTTTCTGCACAAAAGCGATTCTTGCGAAGCAATGTGAACACTTCTGCTTCCCAGGCACAGAGAAGGTGCTATCAGGGAATTCTCTGCCTGCCTTTCCCCAGTGCTCTGCAAGCTCTCCAGGACAACATAGAATCTGGGGCTCTGTGCTTTCTTTCCTTCTGAACAAGTGTTACTGTTTTCTGCACAAAAGCGATTCTGCCAAGCAATGTGAACACTTCTGCTTCCCAGGCACAGAGAAGGTGCTAGCAGGGAATTCTCTGCCTGCCTTTCCCCAGTGCTCTGCAAGCTCTCCAGAACAACATAGAATCTGGGGCTCTGTGCTTTCTTTCGTTCTGAACAAGTGTTACTGTTTTCTGCACAAAAGCGATTCTGCGAAGCAATGTGAACACTTCTGCTTCCCAGGCACAGAGAAGGTGCTAGCAAGGAATTCTGTGTTTGCCTTTCCCCAGTGCTCTGCAAGCTCTCCAGGACAACATAAAAACTGGGGCTCTGTGCTTTCTTTCCTTCTGAACAAGTGTTAGTGTTTTCTGCACAAAAGCGATTCTTGCGAAGCAATGTGAACACTTCTGCTTCCCAGGCACAGAGAAGGTGCTAGCAGGGAATTCTCTGCCTGCCTTTCCCCAGTGCTCTGCAAGCTCTCCAGGACAACATAGAATCTGGGGCTCTGTGCTTTCTTTCGTTATGAACAAGTGTTACAGTTTTCTGCACAAAAGCGATTCTGCGAAGCAATGTGAACACTTCTGCTTCCCAGGCACAGAGAAGGTGCTAGCAGGGAATTCTCTGCCTGCCTTTCCCCAGTGCTCTGCAAGCTCTCCAGGACAACATAAAATCTGGGGCTCTGTGCTTTCTTTCCTTCTGAACAAGTGTTAGTGTTTTCTGCACAAAAGAGATTCTTGCGAAGCAATGTGAACACTTCTGCTTCCCAGGCACAGAGAAGGTGCTAGCAGGGAATTCTCTGCCTGCCTTTCCCCAGTGCTCTGCAAGCTCTCCAGGACAACATAAAATCTGGGGCTCTGTGCTTTCTTTCCTTCTGAACAAGTGTTACTGTTTTCTGCACAAAAGCGATTCTGCGAAGCAATGTGAACAGGCACAGAGAAGGTGCTATCAGGGAATTCTCTGCCTGCCTTTCCCCAGTGCTCTGCAAGCTCTCCAGGACAACATAAAATCTGGGGCTCTGTGCTTTCTTTCCTTCTGAACAATTGTTAGTGTTGTCTGCACAAAAGCGATTCTGCGAAGCAATGTGAACAGGCACAGAGAAGGTGCTATCAGGGAACTCTCTGCCTGCCTTTCCCCAGTGCTCTGCAAGCTCTCCAGGACAACATAGAATCTGGGGCTCTGTGCTTTCTTTCGTTCTGAACAAGTGTTACTGTTTTCTGCACAAAAGCGATTCTTGCGAAGCAATGTGAACACTTCTGCTTCCCAGGCACAGAGAAGGTGCTATCAGGGAATTCTCTGCCTGCCTTTCCCCAGTGCTCTGCAAGCTCTCCAGGACAACATAGAATCTGGGGCTCTGTGCTTTCTTTCCTTCTGAACAAGTGTTACTGTTTTCTGCACAAAAGCGATTCTGCCAAGCAATGTGAACACTTCTGCTTCCCAGGCACAGAGAAGGTGCTAGCAGGGAATTCTCTGCCTGCCTTTCCCCAGTGCTCTGCAAGCTCTCCAGAACAACATAGAATCTGGGGCTCTGTGCTTTCTTTCGTTCTGAACAAGTGTTACTGTTTTCTGCACAAAAGCGATTCTGCGAAGCAATGTGAACACTTCTGCTTCCCAGGCACAGAGAAGGTGCTAGCAAGGAATTCTGTGTTTGCCTTTCCCCAGTGCTCTGCAAGCTCTCCAGGACAACATAAAAACTGGGGCTCTGTGCTTTCTTTCCTTCTGAACAAGTGTTAGTGTTTTCTGCACAAAAGCGATTCTTGCGAAGCAATGTGAACACTTCTGCTTCCCAGGCACAGAGAAGGTGCTAGCAGGGAATTCTCTGCCTGCCTTTCCCCAGTGCTCTGCAAGCTCTCCAGGACAACATAGAATCTGGGGCTCTGTGCTTTCTTTCGTTATGAACAAGTGTTACAGTTTTCTGCACAAAAGCGATTCTGCGAAGCAATGTGAACACTTCTGCTTCCCAGGCACAGAGAAGGTGCTAGCAGGGAATTCTCTGCCTGCCTTTCCCCAGTGCTCTGCAAGCTCTCCAGGACAACATAAAATCTGGGGCTCTGTGCTTTCTTTCCTTCTGAACAAGTGTTAGTGTTTTCTGCACAAAAGAGATTCTTGCGAAGCAATGTGAACACTTCTGCTTCCCAGGCACAGAGAAGGTGCTAGCAGGGAATTCTCTGCCTGCCTTTCCCCAGTGCTCTGCAAGCTCTCCAGGACAACATAAAATCTGGGGCTCTGTGCTTTCTTTCCTTCTGAACAAGTGTTACTGTTTTCTGCACAAAAGCGATTCTGCGAAGCAATGTGAACAGGCACAGAGAAGGTGCTATCAGGGAATTCTCTGCCTGCCTTTCCCCAGTGCTCTGCAAGCTCTCCAGGACAACATAAAATCTGGGGCTCTGTGCTTTCTTTCCTTCTGAACAATTGTTAGTGTTGTCTGCACAAAAGCGATTCTGCGAAGCAATGTGAACAGGCACAGAGAAGGTGCTATCAGGGAACTCTCTGCCTGCCTTTCCCCAGTGCTCTGCAAGCTCTCCAGGACAACATAGAATCTGGGGCTCTGTGCTTTCTTTCGTTCTGAACAAGTGTTACTGTTTTCTGCACAAAAGCGATTCTTGCGAAGCAATGTGAACACTTCTGCTTCCCAGGCACAGAGAAGGTGCTATCAGGGAATTCTCTGCCTGCCTTTCCCCAGTGCTCTGCAAGCTCTCCAGGACAACATAGAATCTGGGGCTCTGTGCTTTCTTTCCTTCTGAACAAGTGTTACTGTTTTCTGCACAAAAGCGATTCTGCCAAGCAATGTGAACACTTCTGCTTCCCAGGCACAGAGAAGGTGCTAGCAGGGAATTCTCTGCCTGCCTTTCCCCAGTGCTCTGCAAGCTCTCCAGAACAACATAGAATCTGGGGCTCTGTGCTTTCTTTCGTTCTGAACAAGTGTTACTGTTTTCTGCACAAAAGCGATTCTGCGAAGCAATGTGAACACTTCTGCTTCCCAGGCACAGAGAAGGTGCTAGCAAGGAATTCTGTGTTTGCCTTTCCCCAGTGCTCTGCAAGCTCTCCAGGACAACATAAAAACTGGGGCTCTGTGCTTTCTTTCCTTCTGAACAAGTGTTAGTGTTTTCTGCACAAAAGCGATTCTTGCGAAGCAATGTGAACACTTCTGCTTCCCAGGCACAGAGAAGGTGCTAGCAGGGAATTCTCTGCCTGCCTTTCCCCAGTGCTCTGCAAGCTCTCCAGGACAACATAGAATCTGGGGCTCTGTGCTTTCTTTCGTTATGAACAAGTGTTACAGTTTTCTGCACAAAAGCGATTCTGCGAAGCAATGTGAACACTTCTGCTTCCCAGGCACAGAGAAGGTGCTAGCAGGGAATTCTCTGCCTGCCTTTCCCCAGTGCTCTGCAAGCTCTCCAGGACAACATAAAATCTGGGGCTCTGTGCTTTCTTTCCTTCTGAACAAGTGTTAGTGTTTTCTGCACAAAAGAGATTCTTGCGAAGCAATGTGAACACTTCTGCTTCCCAGGCACAGAGAAGGTGCTAGCAGGGAATTCTCTGCCTGCCTTTCCCCAGTGCTCTGCAAGCTCTCCAGGACAACATAAAATCTGGGGCTCTGTGCTTTCTTTCCTTCTGAACAAGTGTTACTGTTTTCTGCACAAAAGCGATTCTGCGAAGCAATGTGAACAGGCACAGAGAAGGTGCTATCAGGGAATTCTCTGCCTGCCTTTCCCCAGTGCTCTGCAAGCTCTCCAGGACAACATAAAATCTGGGGCTCTGTGCTTTCTTTCCTTCTGAACAATTGTTAGTGTTGTCTGCACAAAAGCGATTCTGCGAAGCAATGTGAACAGGCACAGAGAAGGTGCTATCAGGGAATTCTCTGCCTTCCTTTCCCCAGTGGTCTGCAAGCTCTCCAGGACAACATAGAATCTGGGGCTCTGTGCTTTCTTTCCTTCTGAACAAGTGTTACTGTTTTCTGCACAAAAGCGATTGTGCGAAGCAATGTGAACACTTCTGCTTCCCAGGCACAGAGAAGGTGCTATCAGGTAATTCTCTGCCTGCCTTTCCCCAGTGCTCTTCAAGCTCTCCAGGACAACATAGAATCTGGAGCTCTGTGCTTTCTTTCGTTCTGAACAAGTGTTACTGTTTTCTGCACAAAAGCGATTCTTGCGAAGCAATGTGAACACTTCTGCTTCCCAGGCACAGAGAAGGTGCTAGCAAGGAATTCTCTGCCTGCCTTTCCCCAGTGCTCTGCAAGCTCTCCAGGACAACATAAAATCTGGGGCTCTGTGCTTTCTTTCCTTCTGAACAAGTGTTACTGTTTTCTGCACAAAAGCGATTCTGCGAAGCAATGTGAACACTTCTGCTTCCCAGGCACAGAGAAGGTGCTAGCAAGGAATTCTCTGCCTGCCTTTCCCCAGTGCTCTGCAAGCTCTCCAGGACAACATAGAATCTGGGGCTCTGTGCTTTCTTTCCTTCTGAACAAGTGTTAGTGTTTTCTGCACAAAAGCGATTCTTGCGAAGCAATGTGAACACTTCTGCTTCCCAGGCACAGAGAAGGTGCTATCAGGGAATTCTCTGCCTGCCTTTCCCCAGTGCTCTGCAAGCTCTCCAGGACAACATAGAATCTGGGGCTCTGTGCTTTCTTTCGTTCTGAACAAGTGTTACTGTTTTCTGCACAAAAGCGATTCTTCCAAGCAATGTGAACACTTCTGCTTCCCAGGCACAGAGAAGGTGCTAGCAGGGAATTCTCTGCCTGCCTTTCCCCAGTGCTCTGCAAGCTCTCCAGAACAACATAGAATCTGGGGCTCTGTGCTTTCTTTCGTTCTGAACAAGTGTTACTGTTTTCTGCACAAAAGCGATTCTGCGAAGCAATGTGAACACTTCTGCTTCCCAGGCACAGAGAAGGTGCTAGCAAGGAATTCTGTGTTTGCCTTTCCCCAGTGCTCTGCAAGCTCTCCAGGACAACATAAAAACTGGGGCTCTGTGCTTTCTTTCCTTCTGAACAATTGTTAGTGTTGTCTGCACAAAAGCGATTCTGCGAAGCAATGTGAACAGGCACAGAGAAGGTGCTATCAGGGAATTCTCTGCCTTCCTTTCCCCAGTGGTCTGCAAGCTCTCCAGGACAACATAGAATCTGGGGCTCTGTGCTTTCTTTCCTTCTGAACAAGTGTTACTGTTTTCTGCACAAAAGCGATTGTGCGAAGCAATGTGAACACTTCTGCTTCCCAGGCACAGAGAAGGTGCTATCAGGTAATTCTCTGCCTGCCTTTCCCCAGTGCTCTTCAAGCTCTCCAGGACAACATAGAATCTGGAGCTCTGTGCTTTCTTTCGTTCTGAACAAGTGTTACTGTTTTCTGCACAAAAGCGATTCTTGCGAAGCAATGTGAACACTTCTGCTTCCCAGGCACAGAGAAGGTGCTAGCAAGGAATTCTCTGCCTGCCTTTCCCCAGTGCTCTGCAAGCTCTCCAGGACAACATAAAATCTGGGGCTCTGTGCTTTCTTTCGTTCTGAACAAGTGTTAGTGTTTTCTGCACAAAAGCGATTGTGCGAAGCAATGTGAACACTTCTGCTTCCCAGGCACAGAGAAGGTGCTAGCAAGGAATTCTCTGCCTGCCTGTCCCCAGTGCTCTGCAAGCTCTCCAGGACAACATAGAATCTGGGGCTCTGTGCTTTCTTTCGTTCTGAACAAGTGTTACTGTTTTCTGCACAAAAGCGATTCTTGCGAAGCAATGTGAACACTTCTGCTTCCCAGGCACAGAGAAGGTGCTATCAGGGAATTCTCTGCCTGCCTTTCCCCAGTGCTCTGCAAGCTCTCCAGGACAACATAGAATCTGGGGCTCTGTGCTTTCTTTCGTTCTGAACAAGTGTTACTGTTTTCTGCACAAAAGCGATTCTGCCAAGCAATGTGAACACTTCTGCTTCCCAGGCACAGAGAAGGTGCTAGCAGGGAATTCTCTGCCTGCCTTTCCCCAGTGCTCTGCAAGCTCTCCAGAACAACATAGAATCTGGGGCTCTGTGCTTTCTTTCGTTCTGAACAAGTGTTACTGTTTTCTGCACAAAAGCGATTCTGCGAAGCAATGTGAACACTTCTGCTTCCCAGGCACAGAGAAGGTGCTAGCAAGGAATTCTGTGTTTGCCTTTCCCCAGTGCTCTGCAAGCTCTCCAGGACAACATAAAAACTGGGGCTCTGTGCTTTCTTTCCTTCTGAACAAGTGTTAGTGTTTTCTGCACAAAAGCGATTCTTGCGAAGCAATGTGAACACTTCTGCTTCCCAGGCACAGAGAAGGTGCTAGCAGGGAATTCTCTGCCTGCCTTTCCCCAGTGCTCTGCAAGCTCTCCAGGACAACATAGAATCTGGGGCTCTGTGCTTTCTTTCGTTATGAACAAGTGTTACAGTTTTCTGCACAAAAGCGATTCTGCGAAGCAATGTGAACACTTCTGCTTCCCAGGCACAGAGAAGGTGCTAGCAGGGAATTCTCTGCCTGCCTTTCCCCAGTGCTCTGCAAGCTCTCCAGGACAACATAAGATCTGGGGCTCTGTGCTTTCTTTCCTTCTGAACAAGTGTTACTGTTTTCTGCACAAAAGCGATTCTTGCGAAGCAATGTGAACACTTCTGCTTCCCAGGCACAGAGAAGGTGCTATCAGGGAATTCTCTGCCTGCCTTTCCCCAGTGCTCTGCAAGCTCTCCAGGACAACATAGAATCTGGGGCTCTGTGCTTTCTTTCGTTCTGAACAAGTGTTACTGTTTTCTGCACAAAAGCGATTCTGCGAAGCAATGTGAACAGGCACAGAGAAGGTGCTATCAGGGAACTCTCTGCCTGCCTTTCCCCAGTGCTCTGCAAGCTCTCCAGGACAACATAGAATCTGGGGCTCTGTGCTTTCTTTCGTTCTGAACAAGTGTTACTGTTTTCTGCACAAAAGCGATTCTTGCGAAGCAATGTGAACACTTCTGCTTCCCAGGCACAGAGAAGGTGCTATCAGGGAATTCTCTGCCTGCCTTTCCCCAGTGCTCTGCAAGCTCTCCAGGACAACATAGAATCTGGGGCTCTGTGCTTTCTTTCGTTCTGAACAAGTGTTACTGTTTTCTGCACAAAAGCGATTCTGCCAAGCAATGTGAACACTTCTGCTTCCCAGGCACAGAGAAGGTGCTAGCAGGGAATTCTCTGCCTGCCTTTCCCCAGTGCTCTGCAAGCTCTCCAGGACAACATAAGATCTGGGGCTCTGTGCTTTCTTTCCTTCTGAACAAGTGTTACTGTTTTCTGCACAAAAGCGATTCTTGCGAAGCAATGTGAACACTTCTGCTTCCCAGGCACAGAGAAGGTGCTATCAGGGAATTCTCTGCCTGCCTTTCCCCAGTGCTCTGCAAGCTCTCCAGGACAACATAGAATCTGGGGCTCTGTGCTTTCTTTCGTTCTGAACAAGTGTTACTGTTTTCTGCACAAAAGCGATTCTGCGAAGCAATGTGAACAGGCACAGAGAAGGTGCTATCAGGGAACTCTCTGCCTGCCTTTCCCCAGTGCTCTGCAAGCTCTCCAGGACAACATAGAATCTGGGGCTCTGTGCTTTCTTTCGTTCTGAACAAGTGTTACTGTTTTCTGCACAAAAGCGATTCTTGCGAAGCAATGTGAACACTTCTGCTTCCCAGGCACAGAGAAGGTGCTATCAGGGAATTCTCTGCCTGCCTTTCCCCAGTGCTCTGCAAGCTCTCCAGGACAACATAGAATCTGGGGCTCTGTGCTTTCTTTCGTTCTGAACAAGTGTTACTGTTTTCTGCACAAAAGCGATTCTGCCAAGCAATGTGAACACTTCTGCTTCCCAGGCACAGAGAAGGTGCTAGCAGGGAATTCTCTGCCTGCCTTTCCCCAGTGCTCTGCAAGCTCTCCAGAACAACATAGAATCTGGGGCTCTGTGCTTTCTTTCGTTCTGAACAAGTGTTACTGTTTTCTGCACAAAAGCGATTCTGCGAAGCAATGTGAACACTTCTGCTTCCCAGGCACAGAGAAGGTGCTAGCAAGGAATTCTGTGTTTGCCTTTCCCCAGTGCTCTGCAAGCTCTCCAGGACAACATAAAATCTGGGGCTCTGTGCTTTCTTTCATTCTGAACAAGTGTTAGTGTTTTCTGCACAAAAGCGATTCTTGCGAAGCAATGTGAACACTTCTGCTTCCCAGGCACAGAGAAGGTGCTAGCAGGGAATTCTCTGCCTGCCTTTCCCCAGTGCTCTGCAAGCTCTCCAGGACAACATAGAATCTGGGGCTCTGTGCTTTCTTTCGTTCTGAACAAGTGTTACTGTTTTCTGCACAAAAGCGATTCTGCGAAGCAATGTGAACACTTCTGCTTCCCAGGCACAGAGAAGGTGCTAGCAGGGAATTCTCTGCCTGCCTTTCCCCAGTGCTCTGCAAGCTCTCCAGGACAACAGCAAATCTGGGGCTCTGTGCTTTCTTTCGTTCTGAACAAGTGTTACTGTTTTCTGCACAAAAGCGATTCTGCGAAGCAATGTGAACAGGCACAGAGAAGGTGCTATCAGGGAACTCTCTGCCTGCCTTTCCCCAGTGCTCTGCAAGCTCTCCAGGACAACATAAAATCTGGGGCTCTGTGCTTTCTTTCGTTCTGAACAAGTGTTAGTGTTTTCTGCACAAAAGCGATTCTTGCGAAGCAATGTGAACACTTCTGCTTCCCAGGCACAGAGAAGGTGCTAGCAAGGAATTCTCTGCCTGCCTTTCCCCAGTGCTCTGCAAGCTCTCCAGGACAACAGCAAATCTGGGGCTCTGTGCTTTCTTTCCTTCTGAACAAGTGTTAGTGTTTTCTGCACAAAAGCGATTCTGCGAAGCAATGTGAACAGGCACAGAGAAGGTGCTATCAGGGAATTCTCTGCCTGCCTTTCCCCAGTGCTCTGCAAGCTCTCCAGGACAACATAAAATCTGGGGCTCTGTGCTTTCTTTCCTTCTGAACAATTGTTAGTGTTGTCTGCACAAAAGCGATTCTGCGAAGCAATGTGAACAGGCACAGAGAAGGTGCTATCAGGGAATTCTCTGCCTGCCTTTCCCCAGTGCTCTGCAAGCTCTCCAGGACAACATAGAATCTGGGGCTCTGTGCTTTCTTTCCTTCTGAAAAAGTGTTACTGTTTTCTGCACAAAAGCGATTCTTGCGAAGCAATGTGAACACTTCTGCTTCCCAGGCACAGAGAAGGTGCTAGCAGGGAATTCTCTGCCTGCCTTTCCCCAGTGCTCTGCAAGCTCTCCAGGACAACATAGAATCTGGGGCTCTGTGCTTTCTTTCGTTCTGAACAAGTGTTACTGTTTTCTGCACAAAAGCGATTCTGCCAAGCAATGTGAACACTTCTGCTTCCCAGGCACAGAGAAGGTGCTAGCAGGGAATTCTCTGCCTGCCTTTCCCCAGTGCTCTGCAAGCTCTCCAGAACAACATAGAATCTGGGGCTCTGTGCTGTCTTTCGTTCTGAACAAGTGTTACTGTTTTCTGCACAAAAGCGATTGTGAGAAGCAATGTGAACACTTCTGCTTCCCAGGCACAGAGAAGGTGCTAGCAAGGAATTCTGTGTCTGCCTTTCCCCAGTGCTCTGCAAGCTCTCCAGGACAACATAAAATCTGGGGCTCTGTGCTTTCTTTCCTTCTGAACAAGTGTTAGTGTTTTCTGCACAAAAGCGATTCTTGCGAAGCAATGTGAACACTTCTGCTTCCCAGGCACAGAGAAGGTGCTAGCAGGGAATTCTCTGCCTGCCTTTCCCCAGTGCTCTGCAAGCTCTCCAGGACAACATAGAATCTGGGGCTCTGTGCTGTCTTTCGTTCTGAACAAGTGTTAGTGTTTTCTGCACAAAAGCGATTCTTGTGAAGCAATGTGAACACTTCTGCTTCCCAGGCACAGAGAAGGTGCTAGCAAGGAATTCTCTGCCTGCCTTTCCCCAGTGCTCTGCAAGCTCTCCAGGACAACATAAAATCTGGGGCTCTGTGCTTTCTTTCCTTCTGAACAAGTGTTAGTGTTTTCTGCACAAAAGCGATTCTGCGAAGCAATGTGAACAGGCACAGAGAAGGTGCTAGCAGGGAATTCTCTGCCTGCCTTTCCCCAGTGCTCTGCAAGCTCTCCAGGACAACAGCAAATCTGGAGTTCTGTGCTTTCTTTCCTTCTGAACAAGTGTTACTGTTTTCTGCACAAAAGCGATTCTGCGAAGCAATGTGAACAGGCACAGAGAAGGTGCTATCAGGGAACTCTCTGCCTGCCTTTCCCCAGTGCTCTGCAAGCTCTCCAGGACAACATAGAATCTGGGGCTCTGTGCTTTCTTTCGTTCTGAACAAGTGTTACTGTTTTCTGCACAAAAGCGATTCTTGCGAAGCAATGTGAACACTTCTGCTTCCCAGGCACAGAGAAGGTGCTAGCAGGGAATTCTCTGCCTGCCTTTCCCCAGTGCTCTGCAAGCTCTCCAGGACAACATAGAATCTGGGGCTCTGTGCTTTCTTTCGTTCTGAACAAGTGTTACTGTTTTCTGCACAAAAGCGATTGTGCGAAGCAATGTGAACACTTCTGCTTCCCAGGCACAGAGAAGGTGCTAGCAGGGAATTCTCTGCCTGCCTTTCCCCAGTGCTCTGCAAGCTCTCCAGAACAACATAGAATCTGGGGCTCTGTGCTTTCTTTCGTTCTGAACAAGTGTTACTGTTTTCTGCACAAAAGCGATTGTGCGAAGCAATGTGAACACTTCTGCTTCCCAGGCACAGAGAAGGTGCTAGCAAGGAATTCTGTGTTTGCCTTTCCCCAGTGCTCTGCAAGCTCTCCAGGACAACATAAAATCTGGGGCTCTGTGCTTTCTTTCCTTCTGAACAAGTGTTAGTGTTTTCTGCACAAAAGCGATTCTTGCGAAGCAATGTGAACACTTCTGCTTCCCAGGCACAGAGAAGGTGCTAGCAGGGAATTCTCTGCCTGCCTTTCCCCAGTGCTCTGCAAGCTCTCCAGGACAACAGCAAATCTGGGGCTCTGTGCTTTCTTTCGTTCTGAACAAGTGTTACTGTTTTCTGCACAAAAGCGATTCTGCCAAGCAATGTGAACAGGCACAGAGAAGGTGCTATCAGGGAACTCTCTGCCTGCCTTTCCCCAGTGCTCTGCAAGCTCTCCAGGACAACATAGAATCTGGGGCTCTGTGCTTTCTTTCGTTCTGAACAAGTGTTACTGTTTTCTGCACAAAAGCGATTCTTGCGAAGCAATGTGAACACTTCTGCTTCCCAGGCACAGAGAAGGTGCTATCAGGGAATTCTCTGCCTGCCTTTCCCCAGTGCTCTGCAAGCTCTCCAGGACAACATAGAATCTGGGGCTCTGTGCTTTCTTTCGTTCTGAACAAGTGTTACTGTTTTCTGCACAAAAGCGATTCTGCCAAGCAATGTGAACACTTCTGCTTCCCAGGCACAGAGAAGGTGCTAGCAAGTAATTCTCTGCCTGCCTTTCCCCAGAGCTCTGCAAGCTCTCCAGGACAACATAGAATCTGGGGCTGTGTGCTTTCTTTCGTTCTGAACAAGTGTTACTGTTTTCTGCACAAAAGCGATTCTTGCGAAGCAATGTGAACACTTCTGCTTCCCAGGCACAGAGAAGGTGCTAGCAAGGAATTCTCTGCCTGCCTTTCCCCAGTGCTCTGCAAGCTCTCCAGGACAACATAAAATCTGGGGCTCTGTGCTTTCTTTCCTTCTGAACAAGTGTTAGTGTTTTCTGCACAAAAGCGATTCTGCGAAGCAATGTGAACAGGCACAGAGAAGGTGCTATCAGGGAACTCTCTGCCTGCCTTTCCCCAGTGCTCTGCAAGCTCTCCAGGACAACATAGAATCTGGGGCTCTGTGCTTTCTTTCGTTCTGAACAAGTGTTACTGTTTTCTGCACAAAAGCGATTCTTGCGAAGCAATGTGAACACTTCTGCTTCCCAGGCACAGAGAAGGTGCTATCAGGGAATTCTCTGCCTGCCTTTCCCCAGTGCTCTGCAAGCTCTCCAGGACAACATAGAATCTGGGGCTCTGTGCTTTCTTTCGTTCTGAACAAGTGTTACTGTTTTCTGCACAAAAGCGATTCTGCCAAGCAATGTGAACACTTCTGCTTCCCAGGCACAGAGAAGGTGCTAGCAGGGAATTCTCTGCCTGCCTTTCCCCAGTGCTCTGCAAGCTCTCCAGAACAACATAGAATCTGGGGCTCTGTGCTTTCTTTCGTTCTGAACAAGTGTTACTGTTTTCTGCACAAAAGCGATTCTGCGAAGCAATGTGAACACTTCTGCTTCCCAGGCACAGAGAAGGTGCTAGCAAGGAATTCTGTGTTTGCCTTTCCCCAGTGCTCTGCAAGCTCTCCAGGACAACATAAAAACTGGGGCTCTGTGCTTTCTTTCCTTCTGAACAAGTGTTAGTGTTTTCTGCACAAAAGCGATTCTTGCGAAGCAATGTGAACACTTCTGCTTCCCAGGCACAGAGAAGGTGCTAGCAGGGAATTCTCTGCCTGCCTTTCCCCAGTGCTCTGCAAGCTCTCCAGGACAACATAGAATCTGGGGCTCTGTGCTTTCTTTCGTTATGAACAAGTGTTACAGTTTTCTGCACAAAAGCGATTCTGCGAAGCAATGTGAACACTTCTGCTTCCCAGGCACAGAGAAGGTGCTAGCAGGGAATTCTCTGCCTGCCTTTCCCCAGTGCTCTGCAAGCTCTCCAGGACAACATAAAATCTGGGGCTCTGTGCTTTCTTTCCTTCTGAACAAGTGTTAGTGTTTTCTGCACAAAAGAGATTCTTGCGAAGCAATGTGAACACTTCTGCTTCCCAGGCACAGAGAAGGTGCTAGCAGGGAATTCTCTGCCTGCCTTTCCCCAGTGCTCTGCAAGCTCTCCAGGACAACATAAAATCTGGGGCTCTGTGCTTTCTTTCCTTCTGAACAAGTGTTACTGTTTTCTGCACAAAAGCGATTCTGCGAAGCAATGTGAACAGGCACAGAGAAGGTGCTATCAGGGAATTCTCTGCCTGCCTTTCCCCAGTGCTCTGCAAGCTCTCCAGGACAACATAAAATCTGGGGCTCTGTGCTTTCTTTCCTTCTGAACAATTGTTAGTGTTGTCTGCACAAAAGCGATTCTGCGAAGCAATGTGAACAGGCACAGAGAAGGTGCTATCAGGGAATTCTCTGCCTTCCTTTCCCCAGTGGTCTGCAAGCTCTCCAGGACAACATAGAATCTGGGGCTCTGTGCTTTCTTTCCTTCTGAACAAGTGTTACTGTTTTCTGCACAAAAGCGATTGTGCGAAGCAATGTGAACACTTCTGCTTCCCAGGCACAGAGAAGGTGCTATCAGGTAATTCTCTGCCTGCCTTTCCCCAGTGCTCTTCAAGCTCTCCAGGACAACATAGAATCTGGAGCTCTGTGCTTTCTTTCGTTCTGAACAAGTGTTACTGTTTTCTGCACAAAAGCGATTCTTGCGAAGCAATGTGAACACTTCTGCTTCCCAGGCACAGAGAAGGTGCTAGCAAGGAATTCTCTGCCTGCCTTTCCCCAGTGCTCTGCAAGCTCTCCAGGACAACATAAAATCTGGGGCTCTGTGCTTTCTTTCGTTCTGAACAAGTGTTAGTGTTTTCTGCACAAAAGCGATTGTGCGAAGCAATGTGAACACTTCTGCTTCCCAGGCACAGAGAAGGTGCTAGCAAGGAATTCTCTGCCTGCCTTTCCCCAGTGCTCTGCAAGCTCTCCAGGACAACATAGAATCTGGGGCTCTGTGCTTTCTTTCGTTCTGAACAAGTGTTAGTGTTTTCTGCACAAAAGCGATTCTTGCGAAGCAATGTGAACACTTCTGCTTCCCAGGCACAGAGAAGGTGCTATCAGGGAATTCTCTGCCTGCCTTTCCCCAGTGCTCTGCAAGCTCTCCAGGACAACATAGAATCTGGGGCTCTGTGCTTTCTTTCGTTCTGAACAAGTGTTACTGTTTTCTGCACAAAAGCGATTCTTCCAAGCAATGTGAACACTTCTGCTTCCCAGGCACAGAGAAGGTGCTAGCAGGGAATTCTCTGCCTGCCTTTCCCCAGTGCTCTGCAAGCTCTCCAGAACAACATAGAATCTGGGGCTCTGTGCTTTCTTTCGTTCTGAACAAGTGTTACTGTTTTCTGCACAAAAGCGATTCTGCGAAGCAATGTGAACACTTCTGCTTCCCAGGCACAGAGAAGGTGCTAGCAAGGAATTCTGTGTTTGCCTTTCCCCAGTGCTCTGCAAGCTCTCCAGGACAACATAAAAACTGGGGCTCTGTGCTTTCTTTCCTTCTGAACAAGTGTTAGTGTTTTCTGCACAAAAGCGATTCTTGCGAAGCAATGTGAACACTTCTGCTTCCCAGGCACAGAGAAGGTGCTAGCAGGGAATTCTCTGCCTGCCTTTCCCCAGTGCTCTGCAAGCTCTCCAGGACAACATAGAATCTGGGGCTCTGTGCTTTCTTTCGTTATGAACAAGTGTTACAGTTTTCTGCACAAAAGCGATTCTGCGAAGCAATGTGAACACTTCTGCTTCCCAGGCACAGAGAAGGTGCTAGCAGGGAATTCTCTGCCTGCCTTTCCCCAGTGCTCTGCAAGCTCTCCAGGACAACATAAAATCTGGGGCTCTGTGCTTTCTTTCCTTCTGAACAAGTGTTAGTGTTTTCTGCACAAAAGAGATTCTTGCGAAGCAATGTGAACACTTCTGCTTCCCAGGCACAGAGAAGGTGCTAGCAGGGAATTCTCTGCCTGCCTTTCCCCAGTGCTCTGCAAGCTCTCCAGGACAACATAAAATCTGGGGCTCTGTGCTTTCTTTCCTTCTGAACAAGTGTTACTGTTTTCTGCACAAAAGCGATTCTGCGAAGCAATGTGAACAGGCACAGAGAAGGTGCTATCAGGGAATTCTCTGCCTGCCTTTCCCCAGTGCTCTGCAAGCTCTCCAGGACAACATAAAATCTGGGGCTCTGTGCTTTCTTTCCTTCTGAACAATTGTTAGTGTTGTCTGCACAAAAGCGATTCTGCGAAGCAATGTGAACAGGCACAGAGAAGGTGCTATCAGGGAATTCTCTGCCTTCCTTTCCCCAGTGGTCTGCAAGCTCTCCAGGACAACATAGAATCTGGGGCTCTGTGCTTTCTTTCCTTCTGAACAAGTGTTACTGTTTTCTGCACAAAAGCGATTGTGCGAAGCAATGTGAACACTTCTGCTTCCCAGGCACAGAGAAGGTGCTAGCAAGGAATTCTCTGTTTCCCTTTCCCCAGTGCTCTGCAAGCTCTCCAGGACAACATAAAATCTGGGGCTCTGTGCTTTCTTTCGTTCTGAACAAGTGTTAGTGTTTTCTGCACAAAAGCGATTGTGCGAAGCAATGTGAACACTTCTGCTTCCCAGGCACAGAGAAGGTGCTAGCAAGGAATTCTCTGCCTGCCTTTCCCCAGTGCTCTGCAAGCTCTCCAGGACAACATAAAATCTGGGGCTCTGTGCTTTCTTTCCTTCTGAACAAGTGTTAGTGTTTTCTGCACAAAAGCGATTCTGCGAAGCAATGTGAACAGGCACAGAGAAGGTGCTATCAGGGAATTCTCTGCCTGCCTTTCCCCAGTGCTCTGCAAGCTCTCCAGGACAACAGCAAATCTGGAGTTCTGTGCTTTCTTTCCTTCTGAACAAGTGTTACTGTTTTCTGCACAAAAGCGATTCTGCGAAGCAATGTGAACAGGCACAGAGAAGGTGCTATCAGGGAACTCTCTGCCTGCCTTTCCCCAGTGCTCTGCAAGCTCTCCAGGACAACATAGAATCTGGGGCTCTGTGCTTTCTTTCGTTCTGAACAAGTGTTACTGTTTTCTGCACAAAAGCGATTCTTGCGAAGCAATGTGAACACTTCTGCTTCCCAGGCACAGAGAAGGTGCTATCAGGGAATTCTCTGCCTGCCTTTCCCCAGTGCTCTGCAAGCTCTCCAGGACAACATAGAATCTGGGGCTCTGTGCTTTCTTTCGTTCTGAACAAGTGTTACTGTTTTCTGCACAAAAGCGATTCTGCCAAGCAATGTGAACACTTCTGCTTCCCAGGCACAGAGAAGGTGCTAGCAGGGAATTCTCTGCCTGCCTTTCCCCAGTGCTCTGCAAGCTCTCCAGAACAACATAGAATCTGGGGCTCTGTGCTTTCTTTCGTTCTGAACAAGTGTTACTGTTTTCTGCACAAAAGCGATTGTGCGAAGCAATGTGAACACTTCTGCTTCCCAGGCACAGAGAAGGTGCTAGCAAGGAATTCTGTGTTTGCCTTTCCCCAGTGCTCTGCAAGCTCTCCAGGACAACATAAAATCTGGGGCTCTGTGCTTTCTTTCCTTCTGAACAAGTGTTAGTGTTTTCTGCACAAAAGCGATTCTTGCGAAGCAATGTGAACACTTCTGCTTCCCAGGCACAGAGAAGGTGCTAGCAGGGAATTCTCTGCCTGCCTTTCCCCAGTGCTCTGCAAGCTCTCCAGGACAACATAGAATCTGGGGCTCTGTGCTTTCTTTCGTTCTGAACAAGTGTTACTGTTTTCTGCACAAAAGCGATTCTTGCGAAGCAATGTGAACACTTCTGCTTCCCAGGCACAGAGAAGGTGCTATCAGGGAATTCTCTGCCTGCCTTTCCCCAGTGCTCTGCAAGCTCTCCAGGACAACATAGAATCTGGGGCTCTGTGCTTTCTTTCGTTCTGAACAAGTGTTACTGTTTTCTGCACAAAAGCGATTCTGCCAAGCAATGTGAACACTTCTGCTTCCCAGGCACAGAGAAGGTGCTAGCAGGGAATTCTCTGCCTGCCTTTCCCCAGTGCTCTGCAAGCTCTCCAGAACAACATAGAATCTGGGGCTCTGTGCTTTCTTTCGTTCTGAACAAGTGTTACTGTTTTCTGCACAAAAGCGATTGTGCGAAGCAATGTGAACACTTCTGCTTCCCAGGCACAGAGAAGGTGCTAGCAAGGAATTCTGTGTTTGCCTTTCCCCAGTGCTCTGCAAGCTCTCCAGGACAACATAAAATCTGGGGCTCTGTGCTTTCTTTCCTTCTGAACAAGTGTTAGTGTTTTCTGCACAAAAGCGATTCTTGCGAAGCAATGTGAACACTTCTGCTTCCCAGGCACAGAGAAGGTGCTAGCAGGGAATTCTCTGCCTGCCTTTCCCCAGTGCTCTGCAAGCTCTCCAGGACAACATAGAATCTGGGGCTCTGTGCTGTCTTTCGTTCTGAACAAGTGTTACTGTTTTCTGCACAAAAGCGATTCTTGCGAAGCAATGTGAACACTTCTGCTTCCCAGGCACAGAGAAGGTGCTATCAGGGAACTCTCTGCCTGCCTTTCCCCAGTGCTCTGCAAGCTCTCCAGGACAACATAGAATCTGGGGCTCTGTGCTTTCTTTCGTTCTGAACAAGTGTTACTGTTTTCTGCACAAAAGCGATTCTTGCGAAGCAATGTGAACACTTCTGCTTCCCAGGCACAGAGAAGGTGCTATCAGGGAATTCTCTGCCTGCCTTTCCCCAGTGCTCTGCAAGCTCTCCAGGACAACATAGAATCTGGGGCTCTGTGCTTTCTTTCGTTCTGAACAAGTGTTACTGTTTTCTGCACAAAAGCGATTCTTCCAAGCAATGTGAACACTTCTGCTTCCCAGGCACAGAGAAGGTGCTAGCAGGGAATTCTCTGCCTGCCTTTCCCCAGTGCTCTGCAAGCTCTCCAGAACAACATAGAATCTGGGGCTCTGTGCTTTCTTTCGTTCTGAACAAGTGTTACTGTTTTCTGCACAAAAGCGATTCTGCGAAGCAATGTGAACACTTCTGCTTCCCAGGCACAGAGAAGGTGCTAGCAAGGAATTCTGTGTTTGCCTTTCCCCAGTGCTCTGCAAGCTCTCCAGGACAACATAAAATCTGGGGCTCTGTGCTTTCTTTCATTCTGAACAAGTGTTAGTGTTTTCTGCACAAAAGCGATTCTTGCGAAGCAATGTGAACACTTCTGCTTCCCAGGCACAGAGAAGGTGCTAGCAGGGAATTCTCTGCCTGCCTTTCCCCAGTGCTCTGCAAGCTCTCCAGGACAACATAGAATCTGGGGCTCTGTGCTTTCTTTCGTTCTGAACAAGTGTTACTGTTTTCTGCACAAAAGCGATTCTGCCAAGCAATGTGAACACTTCTGCTTCCCAGGCACAGAGAAGGTGCTAGCAGGGAATTCTCTGCCTGCCTTTCCCCAGTGCTCTGCAAGCTCTCCAGGACAACATAGAATCTGGGGCTCTGTGCTTTCTTTCGTTCTGAACAAGTGTTACTGTTTTCTGCACAAAAGCGATTCTGCGAAGCAATGTGAACAGGCACAGAGAAGGTGCTATCAGGGAACTCTCTGCCTGCCTTTCCCCAGTGCTCTGCAAGCTCTCCAGGACAACATAAAATCTGGGGCTCTGTGCTTTCTTTCGTTCTGAACAAGTGTTAGTGTTTTCTGCACAAAAGCGATTCTTGCGAAGCAATGTGAACACTTCTGCTTCCCAGGCACAGAGAAGGTGCTAGCAAGGAATTCTCTGCCTGCCTTTCCCCAGTGCTCTGCAAGCTCTCCAGGACAACAGCAAATCTGGGGCTCTGTGCTTTCTTTCCTTCTGAACAAGTGTTAGTGTTTTCTGCACAAAAGCGATTCTGCGAAGCAATGTGAACAGGCACAGAGAAGGTGCTATCAGGGAATTCTCTGCCTGCCTTTCCCCAGTGCTCTGCAAGCTCTCCAGGACAACATAAAATCTGGGGCTCTGTGCTTTCTTTCCTTCTGAACAATTGTTAGTGTTGTCTGCACAAAAGCGATTCTGCGAAGCAATGTGAACAGGCACAGAGAAGGTGCTAGCAGGGAATTCTCTGCCTGCCTTTCCCCAGTGCTCTGCAAGCTCTCCAGGACAACATAGAATCTGGGGCTCTGTGCTTTCTTTCCTTCTGAACAAGTGTTACTGTTTTCTGCACAAAAGCGATTCTTGCGAAGCAATGTGAACACTTCTGCTTCCCAGGCACAGAGAAGGTGCTAGCAGGGAATTCTCTGCCTGCCTTTCCCCAGTGCTCTGCAAGCTCTCCAGGACAACATAAAATCTGGGGCTCTGTGCTTTGTTTCCTTCTGAACAAGTGTTACTGTTTTCTGCACAAAAGCGATTCTGCGAAGCAATGTGAACACTTCTGCTTCCCAGGCACAGAGAAGGTGCTAGCAGGGAATTCTTTGCCTGCCTTTCCCCAGTGCTCTGCAAGCTCTCCAGGACAACATAGAATCTGGGGCTCTGTGCTTTCTTTCGTTATGAACAAGTGTTACAGTTTTCTGCACAAAAGCGATTCTGCGAAGCAATGTGAACAGGCACACAGAAGGTGCTATCAGGGAACTCTCTGCCTGCCTTTCCCCAGTGCTCTGCAAGCTCTCCAGGACAACATAGAATCTGGGGCTCTGTGCTTTCTTTCGTTCTGAACAAGTGTTACTGTTTTCTGCACAAAAGCGATTCTTGCGAAGCAATGTGAACACTTCTGCTTCCCAGGCACAGAGAAGGTGCTAGCAAGGAATTCTCTGCCTGCCTTTCCCCAGAGCTCTGCAAGCTCTCCAGGACAACACAGAATCTGGGGTTGTGTGCTTTCTTTCGTTCTGAACAGGTGTTACTGTTTTCTGCACAAAAGCGATTCTTGCGAAGCAATGTGAACACTTCTGCTTCCCAGGCACAGAGAAGGTGCTAGCAAGGAATTCTCTGCCTGCCTTTCCCCAGTGCTCTGCAAGCTCTCCAGGACAACATAAAATCTGGGGCTCTGTGCTTTCTTTCCTTCTGAACAAGTGTTAGTGTTTTCTGCACAAAAGCGATTCTGCGAAGCAATGTGAACAGGCACAGAGAAGGTGCTATCAGGGAACTCTCTGCCTGCCTTTCCCCAGTGCTCTGCAAGCTCTCCAGGACAACATAGAATCTGGGGCTCTGTGCTTTCTTTCGTTATGAACAAGTGTTACAGTTTTCTGCACAAAAGCGATTCTGCCAAGCAATGTGAACACTTCTGCTTCCCAGGCACAGAGAAGGTGCTAGCAAGGAATTCTCTGCCTGCCTTTCCCCAGTGCTCTGCAAGCTCTCCAGGACAACATAGAATCTGGGGCTCTGTGCTTTCTTTCGTTCTGAACAAGTGTTACTGTTTTCTGCACAAAAGCGATTCTGCGAAGCAATGTGAACACTTCTGCTTCCCAGGCACAGAGAAGGTGCTAGCAGGGAATTCTCTGCCTGCCTTTCCCCAGTGCTCTGCAAGCTCTCCAGAACAACATAGAATCTGGGGCTCTGTGCTTTCTTTCGTTCTGAACAAGTGTTACTGTTTTCTGCACAAAAGCGATTCTGCGAAGCAATGTGAACACTTCTGCTTCCCAGGCACAGAGAAGGTGCTAGCAAGGAATTCTGTGTTTGCCTTTCCCCAGTGCTCTGCAAGCTCTCCAGGACAACATAAAATCTGGGGCTCTGTGCTTTCTTTCATTCTGAACAAGTGTTAGTGTTTTCTGCACAAAAGCGATTCTTGCGAAGCAATGTGAACACTTCTGCTTCCCAGGCACAGAGAAGGTGCTAGCAGGGAATTCTCTGCCTGCCTTTCCCCAGTGCTCTGCAAGCTCTCCAGGACAACATAGAATCTGGGGCTCTGTGCTTTCTTTCGTTCTGAACAAGTGTTACTGTTTTCTGCACAAAAGCGATTCTGCGAAGCAATGTGAACACTTCTGCTTCCCAGGCACAGAGAAGGTGCTAGCAAGGAATTCTCTGCCTGCCTTTCCCCAGTGCTCTGCAAGCTCTCCAGGACAACATAAAATCTGGGGCTCTGTGCTTTCTTTCCTTCTGAACAAGTGTTAGTGTTTTCTGCACAAAAGCGATTCTTGCGAAGCAATGTGAACACTTCTGCTTCCCAGGCACAGAGAAGGTGCTAGCAAGGAATTCTCTGCCTGCCTTTCCCCAGTGCTCTGCAAGCTCTCCAGGACAACATAAAATCTGGGGCTCTGTGCTTTCTTTCCTTCTGAACAAGTGTTACTGTTTTCTGCACAAAAGCGATTCTGCGAAGCAATGTGAACACTTCTGCTTCCCAGGCACAGAGAAGGTGCTAGCAGGGAATTCTCTGCCTGCCTTTCCCCAGTGCTCTGCAAGCTCTCCAGGACAACAGCAAATCTGGGGCTCTGTGCTTTCTTTCGTTCTGAACAAGTGTTAGTGTTTTCTGCACAAAAGCGATTCTGCGAAGCAATGTGAACAGGCACAGAGAAGGTGCTATCAGGGAACTCTCTGCCTGCCTTTCCCCAGTGCTCTGCAAGCTCTCCAGGACAACATAGAATCTGGGGCTCTGTGCTTTCTTTCGTTCTGAACAAGTGTTACTGTTTTCTGCACAAAAGCGATTCTTGCGAAGCAATGTGAACACTTCTGCTTCCCAGGCACAGAGAAGGTGCTAGCAAGGAATTCTCTGCCTGCCTTTCCCCAGTGCTCTGCAAGCTCTCCAGGACAACATAGAATCTGGGGCTCTGTGCTTTCTTTCCTTCTGAACAAGTGTTACTGTTTTCTGCACAAAAGCGATTCTGCCAAGCAATGTGAACACTTCTGCTTCCCAGGCACAGAGAAGGTGCTAGCAGGGAATTCTCTGCCTGCCTTTCCCCAGAGCTCTGCAAGCTCTCCAGGACAACATAGAATCTGGGGCTGTGTGCTTTCTTTCGTTCTGAACAAGTGTTACTGTTTTCTGCACAAAAGCGATTCTTGCGAAGCAATGTGAACACTTCTGCTTCCCACGCACAGAGAAGGTGCTAGCAAGGAATTCTCTGCCTGCCTTTCCCCAGTGCTCTGCAAGCTCTCCAGGACAACATAAAATCTGGGGCTCTGTGCTTTCTTTCCTTCTGAACAAGTGTTACTGTTTTCTGCACAAAAGCGATTCTGCGAAGCAATGTGAACACTTCTGCTTCCCAGGCACAGAGAAGGTGCTAGCAGGGAATTCTCTGCCTGCCTTTCCCCAGTGCTCTGCAAGCTCTCCGGGACAACAGCAAATCTGGGGCTCTGTGCTTTCTTTCGTTCTGAACAAGTGTTACTGTTTTCTGCACAAAAGCGATTCTGCGAAGCAATGTGAACAGGCACAGAGAAGGTGCTATCAGGGAACTCTCTGCCTGCCTTTCCCCAGTGCTCTGCAAGCTCTCCAGGACAACATAGAATCTGGGGCTCTGTGCTTTCTTTCGTTCTGAACAAGTGTTACTGTTTTCTGCACAAAAGCGATTCTTGCGAAGCAATGTGAACACTTCTGCTTCCCAGGCACAGAGAAGGTGCTATCAGGGAATTCTCTGCCTGCCTTTCCCCAGTGCTCTGCAAGCTCTCCAGGACAACATAGAATCTGGGGCTCTGTGCTTTCTTTCCTTCTTAACAAGTGTTACTGTTTTCTGCACAAAAGCAATTCTGCGAAGCAATGTGAACACTTCTGCTTCCCAGGCACAGAGAAGGTGCTAGCAGGGAATTCTCTGCCTGCCTTTCCCCAGAGCTCTGCAAGCTCTCCAGGACAACATAGAATCTGGGGCTGTGTGCTTTCTTTCGTTCTGAACAAGTGTTACTGTTTTCTGCACAAAAGCGATTCTTGCGAAGCAATGTGAACACTTCTGCTTCCCAGGCACAGAGAAGGTGCTATCAGGTAATTCTCTGCCTGCCTTTCCCCAGTGCTCTGCAAGCTCTCCAGGGCAACATAATATCTGGGGCTCTTTGCTTTCTTTCCTTCTGAACAAGTGTTACTGTTTTCTGCACAAAAGCGATTCTGTGAAGCAATGTGAACAGGCACAGAGAAGGTGCTATCAGGGAATTCTCTGCCTGCCTTTCCCCAGTGCTCTGCAAGCTCTCCAGGACAACATAAAATCTGGGGCTCTGTGCTTTCTTTCGTTCTGAAGAAGTGTTACTGTTTTCTGCACAAAAGCGATTCTGCCAAGCAATGTGAACACTTCTGCTTAGCCAGGCACAGAGAAGGTGCTAGCAAGGAATTCTCTGTTTCCCTTTCCCCAGTGCTCTGCAAGCTCTCCAGAACAACATAAAATCTGGGGCTCTGTGCTTTCTTTCGTTCTGAACAAGTGCTAGTGTTTTCTGCACAAAAGCGATTCTTGTGAAGCAATGTGAACACTTCTGCTTCCCAGGCACAGAGAAGGTGCTAGCAGGGAATTCTCTGCCTGCCTTTCCCCAGTGCTCTGCAAGCTCTCCAGGACAACATAGAATCTGGGGCTCTGTGCTTTCTTTCCTTCTGAACAAGTGTTACTGTTTTCTGCACAAAAGCGATTCTGCGAAGCAATGTGAACAGGCACAGAGAAGGTGCTATCAGGGAACTCTCTGCCTGCCTTTCCCCAGTGCTCTGCAAGCTCTCCAGGACAACATAGAATCTGGGGCTCTGTGCTTTCTTTCGTTCTGAACAAGTGTTACTGTTTTCTGCACAAAAGCGATTCTTGCGAAGCAATGTGAACACTTCTGCTTCCCAGGCACAGAGAAGGTGCTATCAGGGAATTCTCTGCCTGCCTTTCCCCAGTGCTCTGCAAGCTCTCCAGGACAACATAGAATCTGGGGCTCTGTGCTTTCTTTCCTTCTGAACAAGTGTTACTGTTTTCTGCACAAAAGCGATTCTGCCAAGCAATGTGAACACTTCTGCTTCCCAGGCACAGAGAAGGTGCTATCAGGGAACTCTCTGCCTGCCTTTCCCCAGTGCTCTGCAAGCTCTCCAGGACAACATAGAATCTGGGGCTCTGTGCTTTCTTTCGTTCTGAACAAGTGTTACTGTTTTCTGCACAAAAGCGATTCTGCGAAGCAATGTGAACACTTCTGCTTCCCAGGCACAGAGAAGGTGCTATCAGGGAATTCTCTGCCTGCCTTTCCCCAGTGCTCTGCAAGCTCTCCAGGACAACATAGAATCTGGGGCTCTGTGCTTTCTTTCCTTCTGAACAAGTGTTACTGTTTTCTGCACAAAAGCGATTCTGCCAAGCAATGTGAACACTTCTGCTTCCCAGGCACAGAGAAGGTGCTAGCAGGGAATTCTCTGCCTGCCTTTCCCCAGAGCTCTGCAAGCTCTCCAGGACAACATAGAATCTGGGGCTGTGTGCTTTCTTTCGTTCTGAACAAGTGTTACTGTTTTCTGCACAAAAGCGATTCTTGCGAAGCAATGTGAACACTTCTGCTTCCCAGGCACAGAGAAGGTGCTATCAGGGAATTCTCTGCCTGCCTTTCCCCAGTGCTCTGCAAGCTCTCCAGGGCAACATAGAATCTGGGGCTCTGTGCTTTCTTTCCTTCTGAACAAGTGTTACTGTTTTCTGCACAAAAGCGATTCTGCGAAGCAATGTGAACAGGCACAGAGAAGGTGCTATCAGGGAATTCTCTGCCTGCCTTTCCCCAGTGCTCTGCAAGCTCTCCAGGACAACATAAAATCTGGGGCTCTGTGCTTTCTTTCCTTCTGAACAAGTGTTACTGTTTTCTGCACAAAAGCGATTCTGCGAAGCAATGTGAACACTTCTGCTTCCCAGGCACAGAGAAGGTGCTATCAGGGAATTCTCTGCCTGCCTTTCCCCAGTGCTCTGCAAGCTCTCCAGGACAACATAGAATCTGGGGCTCTGTGCTTTCTTTCGTTCTGAACAAGTGTTACTGTTTTCTGCACAAAAGCGATTCTGCGAAGCAATGTGAACAGGCACAGAGAAGGTGCTATCAGGAAACTCTCTGCCTGCCTTTCCCCAGTGCTCTGCAAGCTCTCCAGGACAACATAGAATCTGGGGCTCTGTGCTTTCTTTCCTTCTGAACAAGTGTTACTGTTTTCTGCACAAAAGCGATTCTTGCGAAGCAATGTGAACACTTCTGCTTCCCAGGCACAGAGAAGGTGCTAGCAGGGAATTCTCTGCCTGCCTTTCCCCAGTGCTCTGCAAGCTCTCCAGGACAACATAAAATCTGGGGCTCTGTGCTTTCTTTCCTTCTGAACAAGTGTTACTGTTTTCTGCACAAAAGCGATTCTGCGAAGCAATGTGAACACTTCTGCTTCCCAGGCACAGAGAAGGTGCTAGCAGGGAATTCTCTGCCTGCCTTTCCCCAGTGCTCTGCAAGCTCTCCAGGACAACATAGAATCTGGGGCTCTGTGCTTTCTTTCGTTATGAACAAGTGTTACAGTTTTCTGCACAAAAGCGATTCTGCGAAGCAATGTGAACAGGCACAGAGAAGGTGCTATCAGGGAACTCTCTGCCTGCCTTTCCCCAGTGCTCTGCAAGCTCTCCAGGACAACATAGAATCTGGGGCTCTGTGCTTTCTTTCGTTCTGAACAAGTGTTACTGTTTTCTGCACAAAAGCGATTCTTGCGAAGCAATGTGAACACTTCTGCTTCCCAGGCACAGAGAAGGTGCTATCAGGGAATTCTCTGCCTGCCTTTCCCCAGTGCTCTGCAAGCTCTCCAGGACAACATAGAATCTGGGGCTCTGTGCTTTCTTTCCTTCTGAACAAGTGTTACTGTTTTCTGCACAAAAGCGATTCTGCCAAGCAATGTGAACACTTCTGCTTCCCAGGCACAGAGAAGGTGCTAGCAAGGAATTCTCTGCCTGCCTTTCCCCAGAGCTCTGCAAGCTCTCCAGGACAACATAGAATCTGGGGTTGTGTGCTTTCTTTCGTTCTGAACAAGTGTTACTGTTTTCTGCACAAAAGCGATTCTTGCGAAGCAATGTGAACACTTCTGCTTCCCAGGCACAGAGAAGGTGCTAGCAAGGAATTCTCTGCCTGCCTTTCCCCAGTGCTCTGCAAGCTCTCCAGGACAACATAAAATCTGGGGCTCTGTGCTTTCTTTCCTTCTGAACAAGTGTTAGTGTTTTCTGCACAAAAGCGATTCTGCGAAGCAATGTGAACAGGCACAGAGAAGGTGCTATCAGGGAACTCTCTGCCTGCCTTTCCCCAGTGCTCTGCAAGCTCTCCAGGACAACATACAATCTGGGGCTCTGTGCTTTCTTTCGTTATGAACAAGTGTTACAGTTTTCTGCACAAAAGCAATTCTGCCAAGCAATGTGAACACTTCTGCTTCCCAGGCACAGAGAAGGTGCTAGCAAGGAATTCTCTGCCTGCCTTTCCCCAGTGCTCTGCAAGCTCTCCAGGACAACATAGAATCTGGGGCTCTGTGCTTTCTTTCGTTCTGAACAAGTGTTACTGTTTTCTGCACAAAAGCGATTCTGCGAAGCAATGTGAACACTTCTGCTTCCCAGGCACAGAGAAGGTGCTATCAGGGAATTCTCTGCCTGCCTTTCCCCAGTGCTCTGCAAGCTCTCCAGAACAACATAGAATCTGGGGCTCTGTGCTTTCTTTCGTTCTGAACAAGTGTTACTGTTTTCTGCACAAAAGCGATTCTGCGAAGCAATGTGAACACTTCTGATTCCCAGGCACAGAGAAGGTGCTAGCAAGGAATTCTGTGTTTGCCTTTCCCCAGTGCTCTGCAAGCTCTCCAGGACAACATAAAATCTGGGGCTCTGTGCTTTCTTTCATTCTGAACAAGTGTTAGTGTTTTCTGCACAAAAGCGATTCTTGCGAAGCAATGTGAACACTTCTGCTTCCCAGGCACAGAGAAGGTGCTAGCAGGGAATTCTCTGCCTGCCTTTCCCCAGTGCTCTGCAAGCTCTCCAGGACAACATAGAATCTGGGGCTCTGTGCTTTCTTTCGTTATGAACAAGTGTTACAGTTTTCTGCACAAAAGCGATTCTGTGAAGCAATGTGAACACTTCTGCTTCCCAGGCACAGAGAAGGTGCTAGCAAGGAATTCTCTGCCTGCCTTTCCCCAGTGCTCTGCAAGCTCTCCAGGACAACATAAAATCTGGGGCTCTGTGCTTTCTTTCCTTCTGAACAAGTGTTAGTGTTTTCTGCACAAAAGCGATTCTTGCGAAGCAATGTGAACACTTCTGCTTCCCAGGCACAGAGAAGGTGCTAGCAAGGAATTCTCTGCCTGCCTTTCCCCAGTGCTCTGCAAGCTCTCCAGGACAACATAGAATCTGGGGCTCTGTGCTTTCTTTCCTTCTGAACAACTGTTAGTGTTGTCTGCACAAAAGCAATTCTGCGAAGCAATGTGAACAGGCACAGAGAACGTGCTATCAGGGAATTCTCTGTCTGCCTTTCCCCAGTGCTCTGCAAGCTCTCCAGGACAACATAGAATCTGGGGCTCTGTGCTTTCTTTCGTTCTGAACAACTGTTAGTGTTGTCTGCACAAAAGCGATTCTGCGAAGCAATGTGAACAGGCACAGAGAAGGTGCTATCAGGGAATTCTCTGCCTGCCTTTCCCCAGTGCTCTGCAAGCTCTCCAGGACAACATAGAATCTGGGGCTCTGTGCTTTCTTTCCTTCTGAACAAGTGTTACTGTTTTCTGCACAAAAGCGATTCTTGCGAAGCAATGTGAACACTTCTGCTTCCCAGGCACAGAGAAGGTGCTAGCACGTAATTCTCTGCCTGCCTTTCCCCAGAGCTCTGCAAGCTCTCCAGGACAACATAGAATCTGAGGCTCTGTGCTTTCTTTCGTTCTGAACAAGTGTTACTGTTTTCTGCACAAAAGCGATTCTTGCGAAGCAATGTGAACACTTCTGCTTCCCAGGCACAGAGAAGGTGCTATCAGGGAATTCTCTGCCTGCCTTTCCCCAGTTCTCTGCAAGCTCTCCAGGGCAACATAATATCTGGGGCTCTTTGCTTTCTTTCCTTCTGAACAAGTGTTACTGTTTTCTGCACAAAAGCGATTCTGCGAAGCAATGTGAACAGGCACAGAGAAGGTGCTAGCAGGGAATTCTCTGCCTGCCTTTCCCCAGTGCTCTGCAAGCTCTCCAGGACAACATAAAATCTGGGGCTCTGTGCTTTCTTTCGTTCTGAAGAAGTGTTACTGTTTTCTGCACAAAAGCGATTCTGCGAAGCAATGTGAACACTTCTGCTTAGCCAGGCACAGAGAAGGTGCTAGCAAGGAATTCTCTGTTTCCCTTTCCCCAGTGCTCTGCAAGCTCTCCAGGACAACATAAAATCTGGGGCTCTGTGCTTTCTTTCCTTCTGAACAAGTGTTAGTGTTTTCTGCACAAAAGCGATTCTTGTGAAGCAATGTGAACACTTCTGCTTCCCAGGCACAGAGAAGGTGCTAGCAAGGAATTCTCTGCCTGCCTTTCCCCAGTGCTCTGCAAGCTCTCCAGGACAACATAAAATCTGGGGCTCTGTGCTTTCTTTCCTTCTGAACAAGTGTTACTGTTTTCTGCACAAAAGCGATTCTGCGAAGCAATGTGAACACTTCTGCTTCCCAGGCACAGAGAAGGTGCTAGCAGGGAATTCTCTGCCTGCCTTTCCCCAGTGCTCTGCAAGCTCTCCAGGACAACAGCAAATCTGGGGCTCTGTGCTTTCTTTCGTTCTGAACAAGTGTTACTGTTTTCTGCACAAAAGCGATTCTGCGAAGCAATGTGAACAGGCACAGAGAAGGTGCTATCAGGGAACTCTCTGCCTGCCTTTCCCCAGTGCTCTGCAAGCTCTCCAGGACAACATAGAATCTGGGGCTCTGTGCTTTCTTTCGTTCTGAACAAGTGTTACTGTTTTCTGCACAAAAGCGATTCTTGCGAAGCAATGTGAACACTTCTGCTTCCCAGGCACAGAGAAGGTGCTATCAGGGAATTCTCTGCCTGCCTTTCCCCAGTGCTCTGCAAGCTCTCCAGGACAACATAGAATCTGGGGCTCTGTGCTTTCTTTCCTTCTGAACAAGTGTTACTGTTTTCTGCACAAAAGCGATTCTGCCAAGCAATGTGAACACTTCTGCTTCCCAGGCACAGAGAAGGTGCTAGCAGGGAATTCTCTGCCTGCCTTTCCCCAGAGCTCTGCAAGCTCTCCAGGACAACATAGAATCTGGGGCTGTGTGCTTTCTTTCGTTCTGAACAAGTGTTACTGTTTTCTGCACAAAAGCGATTCTTGCGAAGCAATGTGAACACTTCTGCTTCCCAGGCACAGAGAAGGTGCTAGCAGGGAATTCTCTGCCTGCCTTTCCCCAGTGCTCTGCAAGCTCTCCAGGGCAACATAATATCTGGGGCTCTTTGCTTTCTTTCCTTCTGAACAAGTGTTACTGTTTTCTGCACAAAAGCGATTCTGCGAAGCAATGTGAACAGGCACAGAGAAGGTGCTAGCAGGGAATTCTCTGCCTGCCTTTCCCCAGTGCTCTGCAAGCTCTCCAGGACAACATAAAATCTGGGGCTCTGTGCTTTCTTTCGTTCTGAAGAAGTGTTACTGTTTTCTGCACAAAAGCGATTCTGCGAAGCAATGTGAACAGTTCTGCTTAGCCAGGCACAGAGAAGGTGCTAGCAAGGAATTCTCTGTTTCCCTTTCCCCAGTGCTCTGCAACCTCTCCAGGACAACATAAAATCTGGGGCTCTGTGCTTTCTTTCGTTCTGAACAAGTGTTAGTGTTTTCTGCACAAAAGCGATTCTTGTGAAGCAATGTGAACACTTCTGCTTCCCAGGCACAGAGAAGGTGCTAGCAAGGAATTCTCTGCCTGCCTTTCCCCAGTGCTCTGCAAGCTCTCCAGGACAACATAAAATCTGGGGCTCTGTGCTTTCTTTCCTTCTGAACAAGTGTTACTGTTTTCTGCACAAAAGCGATTCTGCGAAGCAATGTGAACACTTTTGCTTCCCAGGCACAGAGAAGGTGCTAGCAGGGAATTCTCTGCCTGCCTTTCCCCAGTGCTCTGCAAGCTCTCCAGGACAACATAGAATCTGGGGCTCTGTGCTTTCTTTCGTTCTGAACAAGTGTTACTGTTTTCTGCACAAAAGCGATTCTGCGAAGCAATGTGAACAGGCACAGAGAAGGTGCTATCAGGGAACTCTCTGCCTGCCTTTCCCCAGTGCTCTGCAAGCTCTCCAGGACAACATAGAATCTGGGGCTCTGTGCTTTCTTTCCTTCTGAACAAGTGTTACTGTTTTCTGCACAAAAGCGATTCTGCCAAGCAATGTGAACACTTCTGCTTCCCAGGCACAGAGAAGGTGCTAGCAGGGAATTCTCTGCCTGCCTTTCCCCAGAGCTCTGCAAGCTCTCCAGGACAACATAGAATCTGGGGCTGTGTGCTTTCTTTCGTTCTGAACAAGTGTTACTGTTTTCTGCACAAAAGCGATTCTTGCGAAGCAATGTGAACACTTCTGCTTCCCAGGCACAGAGAAGGTGCTATCAGGGAATTCTCTGCCTGCCTTTCCCCAGTGCTCTGCAAGCTCTCCAGGACAACATAGAATCTGGGGCTCTGTGCTTTCTTTCCTTCTGAACAAGTGTTACTGTTTTCTGCACAAAAGCGATTCTTGCGAAGCAATGTGAACACTTCTGCTTCCCAGGCACAGAGAAGGTGCTAGCAGGGAATTCTCTGCCTGCCTTTCCCCAGTGCTCTGCAAGCTCTCCAGGACAACATAAAATCTGGGGCTCTGTGCTTTCTTTCCTTCTGAACAAGTGTTAGTGTTTTCTGCAGAAAAGCGATTCTGCGAAGCAATGTGAACACTTCTGCTTCCCAGGCACAGAGAAGGTGCTAGCAGGGAATTCTCTGCCTGCCTTTCCCCAGTGCTCTGCAAGCTCTCCAGGACAACATAGAATCTGGGGCTCTGTGCTTTCTTTCGTTATGAACAAGTGTTACAGTTTTCTGCACAAAAGCGATTCTGCGAAGCAATGTGAACAGGCACAGAGAAGGTGCTATCAGGGAACTCTCTGCCTGCCTTTCCCCAGTGCTCTGCAAGCTCTCCAGGACAACATAGAATCTGGGGCTCTGTGCTTTCTTTCGTTCTGAACAAGTGTTACTGTTTTCTGCACAAAAGCGATTCTTGCGAAGCAATGTGAACACTTCTGCTTCCCAGGCACAGAGAAGGTGCTAGCAAGGAATTCTCTGCCTGCCTTTCCCCAGAGCTCTGCAAGCTCTCCAGGACAACATAGAATCTGGGGTTGTGTGCTTTCTTTCGTTCTGAACAAGTGTTACTGTTTTCTGCACAAAAGCGATTCTTGCGAAGCAATGTGAACACTTCTGCTTCCCAGGCACAGAGAAGGTGCTAGCAAGGAATTCTCTGCCTGCCTTTCCCCAGTGCTCTGCAAGCTCTCCAGGACAACATAAAATCTGGGGCTCTGTGCTTTCTTTCCTTCTGAACAAGTGTTAGTGTTTTCTGCACAAAAGCGATTCTGCGAAGCAATGTGAACAGGCACAGAGAAGGTGCTATCAGGGAACTCTCTGCCTGCCTTTCCCCAGTGCTCTGCAAGCTCTCCAGGACAACATACAATCTGGGGCTCTGTGCTTTCTTTCGTTATGAACAAGTGTTACAGTTTTCTGCACAAAAGCAATTCTGCCAAGCAATGTGAACACTTCTGCTTCCCAGGCACAGAGAAGGTGCTAGCAAGGAATTCTCTGCCTGCCTTTCCCCAGTGCTCTGCAAGCTCTCCAGGACAACATAGAATCTGGGGCTCTGTGCTTTCTTTCGTTCTGAACAAGTGTTACTGTTTTCTGCACAAAAGCGATTCTGCGAAGCAATGTGAACACTTCTGCTTCCCAGGCACAGAGAAGGTGCTATCAGGGAATTCTCTGCCTGCCTTTCCCCAGTGCTCTGCAAGCTCTCCAGAACAACATAGAATCTGGGGCTCTGTGCTTTCTTTCGTTCTGAACAAGTGTTACTGTTTTCTGCACAAAAGCGATTCTGCGAAGCAATGTGAACACTTCTGATTCCCAGGCACAGAGAAGGTGCTAGCAAGGAATTCTGTGTTTGCCTTTCCCCAGTGCTCTGCAAGCTCTCCAGGACAACATAAAATCTGGGGCTCTGTGCTTTCTTTCATTCTGAACAAGTGTTAGTGTTTTCTGCACAAAAGCGATTCTTGCGAAGCAATGTGAACACTTCTGCTTCCCAGGCACAGAGAAGGTGCTAGCAGGGAATTCTCTGCCTGCCTTTCCCCAGTGCTCTGCAAGCTCTCCAGGACAACATAGAATCTGGGGCTCTGTGCTTTCTTTCGTTATGAACAAGTGTTACAGTTTTCTGCACAAAAGCGATTCTGCGAAGCAATGTGAACACTTCTGCTTCCCAGGCACAGAGAAGGTGCTAGCAAGGAATTCTCTGCCTGCCTTTCCCCAGTGCTCTGCAAGCTCTCCAGGACAACATAAAATCTGGGGCTCTGTGCTTTCTTTCCTTCTGAACAAGTGTTAGTGTTTTCTGCACAAAAGCGATTCTTGCGAAGCAATGTGAACACTTCTGCTTCCCAGGCACAGAGAAGGTGCTAGCAAGGAATTCTCTGCCTGCCTTTCCCCAGTGCTCTGCAAGCTCTCCAGGACAACATAGAATCTGGGGCTCTGTGCTTTCTTTCCTTCTGAACAACTGTTAGTGTTGTCTGCACAAAAGCAATTCTGCGAAGCAATGTGAACAGGCACAGAGAACGTGCTAGCAAGGAATTCTCTGTCTGCCTTTCCCCAGTGCTCTGCAAGCTCTCCAGGACAACATAGAATCTGGGGCTCTGTGCTTTCTTTCGTTCTGAACAACTGTTAGTGTTGTCTGCACAAAAGCGATTCTGCGAAGCAATGTGAACAGGCACAGAGAAGGTGCTATCAGGGAATTCTCTGCCTGCCTTTCCCCAGTGCTCTGCAAGCTCTCCAGGACAACATAGAATCTGGGGCTCTGTGCTTTCTTTCCTTCTGAACAAGTGTTACTGTTTTCTGCACAAAAGCGATTCTTGCGAAGCAATGTGAACACTTCTGCTTCCCAGGCACAGAGAAGGTGCTAGCACGTAATTCTCTGCCTGCCTTTCCCCAGAGCTCTGCAAGCTCTCCAGGACAACATAGAATCTGAGGCTCTGTGCTTTCTTTCGTTCTGAACAAGTGTTACTGTTTTCTGCACAAAAGCGATTCTTGCGAAGCAATGTGAACACTTCTGCTTCCCAGGCACAGAGAAGGTGCTATCAGGGAATTCTCTGCCTGCCTTTCCCCAGTTCTCTGCAAGCTCTCCAGGGCAACATAATATCTGGGGCTCTTTGCTTTCTTTCCTTCTGAACAAGTGTTACTGTTTTCTGCACAAAAGCGATTCTGCGAAGCAATGTGAACAGGCACAGAGAAGGTGCTAGCAGGGAATTCTCTGCCTGCCTTTCCCCAGTGCTCTGCAAGCTCTCCAGGACAACATAAAATCTGGGGCTCTGTGCTTTCTTTCGTTCTGAAGAAGTGTTACTGTTTTCTGCACAAAAGCGATTCTGCGAAGCAATGTGAACACTTCTGCTTAGCCAGGCACAGAGAAGGTGCTAGCAAGGAATTCTCTGTTTCCCTTTCCCCAGTGCTCTGCAAGCTCTCCAGGACAACATAAAATCTGGGGCTCTGTGCTTTCTTTCCTTCTGAACAAGTGTTAGTGTTTTCTGCACAAAAGCGATTCTTGTGAAGCAATGTGAACACTTCTGCTTCCCAGGCACAGAGAAGGTGCTAGCAAGGAATTCTCTGCCTGCCTTTCCCCAGTGCTCTGCAAGCTCTCCAGGACAACATAAAATCTGGGGCTCTGTGCTTTCTTTCCTTCTGAACAAGTGTTACTGTTTTCTGCACAAAAGCGATTCTGCGAAGCAATGTGAACACTTCTGCTTCCCAGGCACAGAGAAGGTGCTAGCAGGGAATTCTCTGCCTGCCTTTCCCCAGTGCTCTGCAAGCTCTCCAGGACAACAGCAAATCTGGGGCTCTGTGCTTTCTTTCGTTCTGAACAAGTGTTACTGTTTTCTGCACAAAAGCGATTCTGCGAAGCAATGTGAACAGGCACAGAGAAGGTGCTATCAGGGAACTCTCTGCCTGCCTTTCCCCAGTGCTCTGCAAGCTCTCCAGGACAACATAGAATCTGGGGCTCTGTGCTTTCTTTCGTTCTGAACAAGTGTTACTGTTTTCTGCACAAAAGCGATTCTTGCGAAGCAATGTGAACACTTCTGCTTCCCAGGCACAGAGAAGGTGCTATCAGGGAATTCTCTGCCTGCCTTTCCCCAGTGCTCTGCAAGCTCTCCAGGACAACATAGAATCTGGGGCTCTGTGCTTTCTTTCCTTCTGAACAAGTGTTACTGTTTTCTGCACAAAAGCGATTCTGCCAAGCAATGTGAACACTTCTGCTTCCCAGGCACAGAGAAGGTGCTAGCAGGGAATTCTCTGCCTGCCTTTCCCCAGAGCTCTGCAAGCTCTCCAGGACAACATAGAATCTGGGGCTGTGTGCTTTCTTTCGTTCTGAACAAGTGTTACTGTTTTCTGCACAAAAGCGATTCTTGCGAAGCAATGTGAACACTTCTGCTTCCCAGGCACAGAGAAGGTGCTAGCAGGGAATTCTCTGCCTGCCTTTCCCCAGTGCTCTGCAAGCTCTCCAGGGCAACATAATATCTGGGGCTCTTTGCTTTCTTTCCTTCTGAACAAGTGTTACTGTTTTCTGCACAAAAGCGATTCTGCGAAGCAATGTGAACAGGCACAGAGAAGGTGCTAGCAGGGAATTCTCTGCCTGCCTTTCCCCAGTGCTCTGCAAGCTCTCCAGGACAACATAAAATCTGGGGCTCTGTGCTTTCTTTCGTTCTGAAGAAGTGTTACTGTTTTCTGCACAAAAGCGATTCTGCGAAGCAATGTGAACAGTTCTGCTTAGCCAGGCACAGAGAAGGTGCTAGCAAGGAATTCTCTGTTTCCCTTTCCCCAGTGCTCTGCAACCTCTCCAGGACAACATAAAATCTGGGGCTCTGTGCTTTCTTTCGTTCTGAACAAGTGTTAGTGTTTTCTGCACAAAAGCGATTCTTGTGAAGCAATGTGAACACTTCTGCTTCCCAGGCACAGAGAAGGTGCTAGCAAGGAATTCTCTGCCTGCCTTTCCCCAGTGCTCTGCAAGCTCTCCAGGACAACATAAAATCTGGGGCTCTGTGCTTTCTTTCCTTCTGAACAAGTGTTACTGTTTTCTGCACAAAAGCGATTCTGCGAAGCAATGTGAACACTTCTGCTTCCCAGGCACAGAGAAGGTGCTAGCAGGGAATTCTCTGCCTGCCTTTCCCCAGTGCTCTGCAAGCTCTCCAGGACAACATAGAATCTGGGGCTCTGTGCTTTCTTTCGTTCTGAACAAGTGTTACTGTTTTCTGCACAAAAGCGATTCTGCGAAGCAATGTGAACAGGCACAGAGAAGGTGCTATCAGGGAACTCTCTGCCTGCCTTTCCCCAGTGCTCTGCAAGCTCTCCAGGACAACATAGAATCTGGGGCTCTGTGCTTTCTTTCCTTCTGAACAAGTGTTACTGTTTTCTGCACAAAAGCGATTCTTGCGAAGCAATGTGAACACTTCTGCTTCCCAGGCACAGAGAAGGTGCTAGCAGGGAATTCTCTGCCTGCCTTTCCCCAGTGCTCTGCAAGCTCTCCAGGACAACATAAAATCTGGGGCTCTGTGCTTTCTTTCCTTCTGAACAAGTGTTACTGTTTTCTGCACAAAAGCGATTCTGCGAAGCAATGTGAACACTTCTGCTTCCCAGGCACAGAGAAGGTGCTAGCAGGGAATTCTCTGCCTGCCTTTCCCCAGTGCTCTGCAAGCTCTCCAGGACAACATAGAATCTGGGGCTCTGTGCTTTCTTTCGTTATGAACAAGTGTTACAGTTTTCTGCACAAAAGCGATTCTGCGAAGCAATGTGAACACTTCTGCTTCCCAGGCACAGAGAAGGTGCTAGCAAGGAATTCTCTGCCTGCCTTTCCCCAGTGCTCTGCAAGCTCTCCAGGACAACATAAAATCTGGGGCTCTGTGCTTTCTTTCCTTCTGAACAAGTGTTAGTGTTTTCTGCACAAAAGCGATTCTTGCGAAGCAATGTGAACACTTCTGCTTCCCAGGCACAGAGAAGGTGCTAGCAAGGAATTCTCTGCCTGCCTTTCCCCAGTGCTCTGCAAGCTCTCCAGGACAACAGCAAATCTGGGGCTCTGTGCTTTCTTTCCTTCTGAACAAGTGTTAGTGTTTTCTGCACAAAAGCGATTCTGCGAAGCAATGTGAACAGGCACAGAGAAGGTGCTATCAGGGAATTCTCTGCCTGCCTTTCCCCAGTGCTCTGCAAGCTCTCCAGGACAACATAAAATCTGGGGCTCTGTGCTTTCTTTCCTTCTGAACAAGTGTTACTGTTTTCTGCACAAAAGCAATTCTGCGAAGCAATGTGAACAGGCACAGAGAACGTGCTATCAGGGAATTCTCTGTCTGCCTTTCCCCAGAGCTCTGCAAGCTCTCCAGGACAACATAGAATCTGGGGCTCTGTGCTTTCTTTCCTTCTGAACAACTGTTAGTGTTGTCTGCACAAAAGCGATTCTGCGAAGCAATGTGAACAGGCACAGAGAAGGTGCTATCAGGGAATTCTCTGCCTGCCTTTCCCCAGTGCTCTGCAAGCTCTCCAGGACAACATAGAATCTGGGGCTCTGTGCTTTCTTTCCTTCTGAACAAGTGTTACTGTTTTCTGCACAAAAGCGATTCTTGCGAAGCAATGTGAACACTTCTGCTTCCCAGGCACAGAGAAGGTGCTAGCACGTAATTCTCTGCCTGCCTTTCCCCAGAGCTCTGCAAGCTCTCCAGGACAACATAGAATCTGAGGCTCTGTGCTTTCTTTCGTTCTGAACAAGTGTTACTGTTTTCTGCACAAAAGCGATTCTTGCGAAGCAATGTGAACACTTCTGCTTCCCAGGCACAGAGAAGGTGCTATCAGGGAATTCTCTGCCTGCCTTTCCCCAGTGCTCTGCAAGCTCTCCAGGGCAACATAATATCTGGGGCTCTTTGCTTTCTTTCCTTCTGAACAAGTGTTACTGTTTTCTGCACAAAAGCGATTCTGCGAAGCAATGTGAACAGGCACAGAGAAGGTGCTAGCAGGGAATTCTCTGCCTGCCTTTCCCCAGTGCTCTGCAAGCTCTCCAGGACAACATAAAATCTGGGGCTCTGTGCTTTCTTTCGTTCTGAAGAAGTGTTACTGTTTTCTGCACAAAAGCGATTCTGCGAAGCAATGTGAACACTTCTGCTTAGCCAGGCACAGAGAAGGTGCTAGCAAGGAATTCTCTGTTTCCCTTTCCCCAGTGCTCTGCAAGCTCTCCAGGACAACATAAAATCTGGGGCTCTGTGCTTTCTTTCGTTCTGAACAAGTGTTAGTGTTTTCTGCACAAAAGCGATTCTTGTGAAGCAATGTGAACACTTCTGCTTCCCAGGCACAGAGAAGGTGCTAGCAAGGAATTCTCTGCCTGCCTTTCCCCAGTGCTCTGCAAGCTCTCCAGGACAACATAGAATCTGGGGCTCTGTGCTTTCTTTCCTTCTGAACAAGTGTTACTGTTTTCTGCACAAAAGCGATTCTGCGAAGCAATGTGAACACTTCTGCTTCCCAGGCACAGAGAAGGTGCTAGCAGGGAATTCTCTGCCTGCCTTTCCCCAGTGCTCTGCAAGCTCTCCAGGACAACAGCAAAGCTGGGGCTCTGTGCTTTCTTTCGTTCTGAACAAGTGTTACTGTTTTCTGCACAAAAGCGATTCTGCGAAGCAATGTGAACAGGCACAGAGAAGGTGCTATCAGGGAACTCTCTGCCTGCCTTTCCCCAGTGCTCTGCAAGCTCTCCAGGACAACATAGAATCTGGGGCTCTGTGCTTTCTTTCGTTCTGAACAAGTGTTACTGTTTTCTGCACAAAAGCGATTCTTGCGAAGCAATGTGAACACTTCTGCTTCCCAGGCACAGAGAAGGTGCTATCAGGGAATTCTCTGCCTGCCTTTCCCCAGTGCTCTGCAAGCTCTCCAGGACAACATAGAATCTGGGGCTCTGTGCTTTCTTTCCTCCTGAACAAGTGTTACTGTTTTCTGCACAAAAGCGATTCTGCCAAGCAATGTGAACACTTCTGCTTCCCAGGCACAGAGAAGGTGCTAGCAGGGAATTCTCTGCCTGCCTTTCCCCAGAGCTCTGCAAGCTCTCCAGGACAACATAGAATCTGGGGCTGTGTGCTTTCTTTCGTTCTGAACAAGTGTTACTGTTTTCTGCACAAAAGCGATTCTTGCGAAGCAATGTGAACACTTCTGCTTCCCAGGCACAGAGAAGGTGCTATCAGGGAATTCTCTGCCTGCCTTTCCCCAGTGCTCTGCAAGCTCTCCAGGGCAACATAATATCTGGGGCTCTTTGCTTTCTTTCCTTCTGAACAAGTGTTACTGTTTTCTGCACAAAAGCGATTCTGCGAAGCAATGTGAACAGGCACAGAGAAGGTGCTATCAGGGAATTCTCTGCCTGCCTTTCCCCAGTGCTCTGCAAGCTCTCCAGGACAACATAAAATCTGGGGCTCTGTGCTTTCTTTCGTTCTGAAGAAGTGTTACTGTTTTCTGCACAAAAGCGATTCTGCGAAGCAATGTGAACACTTCTGCTTAGCCAGGCACAGAGAAGGTGCTAGCAAGGAATTCTCTGTTTCCCTTTCCCCAGTGCTCTGCAAGCTCTCCAGAACAACATAAAATCTGGGGCTCTGTGCTTTCTTTCGTTCTGAACAAGTGTTAGTGTTTTCTGCACAAAAGCGATTCTTGTGAAGCAATGTGAACACTTCTGCTTCCCAGGCACAGAGAAGGTGCTAGCAAGGAATTCTCTGCCTGCCTTTCCCCAGTGCTCTGCAAGCTCTCCAGGACAACATAAAATCTGGGGCTCTGTGCTTTCTTTCCTTCTGAACAAGTGTTACTGTTTTCTGCACAAAAGCGATTCTGCGAAGCAATGTGAACACTTCTGCTTCCCAGGCACAGAGAAGGTGCTAGCAGGGAATTCTCTGCCTGCCTTTCCCCAGTGCTCTGCAAGCTCTCCAGGACAACAGCAAATCTGGGGCTCTGTGCTTTCTTTCCTTCTGAACAAGTGTTAGTGTTTTCTGCACAAAAGCGATTCTGCCAAGCAATGTGAACAGGCACAGAGAAGGTGCTATCAGGGAACTCTCTGCCTGCCTTTCCCCAGTGCTCTGCAAGCTCTCCAGGACAACATAGAATCTGGGGCTCTGTGCTTTCTTTCGTTCTGAAGAAGTGTTACTGTTTTCTGCACAAAAGCGATTCTGCGAAGCAATGTGAACAGTTCTGCTTAGCCAGGCACAGAGAAGGTGCTAGCAAGGAATTTTCTGTTTCCCTTTCCCCAGTGCTCTGCAAGCTCTCCAGGACAACATAAAATCTGGGGCTCTGTGCTTTCTTTCGTTCTGAACAAGTGTTAGTGTTTTCTGCACAAAAGCGATTCTTGTGAAGCAATGTGAACACTTCTGCTTCCCAGGCACAGAGAAGGTGCTAGCAAGGAATTCTCTGCCTGCCTTTCCCCAGTGCTCTGCAAGCTCTCCAGGACAACATAAAATCTGGGGCTCTGTGCTTTCTTTCCTTCTGAACAAGTGTTACTGTTTTCTGCACAAAAGCGATTCTGCGAAGCAATGTGAACACTTCTGCTTCCCAGGCACAGAGAAGGTGCTAGCAGGGAATTCTCTGCCTGCCTTTCCCCAGTGCTCTGCAAGCTCTCCAGGACAACATAGAATCTGGGGCTCTGTGCTTTCTTTCGTTCTGAACAAGTGTTACTGTTTTCTGCACAAAAGCGATTCTGCGAAGCAATGTGAACAGGCACAGAGAAGGTGCTATCAGGGAACTCTCTGCCTGCCTTTCCCCAGTGCTCTGCAAGCTCTCCAGGACAACATAGAATCTGGGGCTCTGTGCTTTCTTTCGTTCTGAACAAGTGTTACTGTTTTCTGCACAAAAGCGATTCTTGCGAAGCAATGTGAACACTTCTGCTTCCCAGGCACAGAGAAGGTGCTATCAGGGAATTCTCTGCCTGCCTTTCCCCAGTGCTCTGCAAGCTCTCCAGGACAACATAGAATCTGGGGCTCTGTGCTTTCTTTCGTTATGAACAAGTGTTACTGTTTTCTGCACAAAAGCGATTCTGCCAAGCAATGTGAACACTTCTGCTTCCCAGGCACAGAGAAGGTGCTAGCAGGTAATTCTCTGCCTGCCTTTCCCCAGAGCTCTGCAAGCTCTCCAGGACAACATAGAATCTGGGGCTGTGTGCTTTCTTTTGTTCTGAACAAGTGTTACTGTTTTCTGCACAAAAGCGATTCTTGCGAAGCAATGTGAACACTTCTGCTTCCCAGGCACAGAGAAGGTGCTAGCAAGGAATTCTCTGCCTGCCTTTCCCCAGTGCTCTGCAAGCTCTCCAGGACAACATAAAATCTGGGGCTCTGTGCTTTCTTTCCTTCTGAACAAGTGTTAGTGTTTTCTGCACAAAAGCGATTCTGCGAAGCAATGTGAACAGGCACAGAGAAGGTGCTATCAGGGAACTCTCTGCCTGCCTTTCCCCAGTGCTCTGCAAGCTCTCCAGGACAACATAGAATCTGGGGCTCTGTGCTTTCTTTCGTTCTGAACAAGTGTTACTGTTTTCTGCACAAAAGCGATTCTTGCGAAGCAATGTGAACACTTCTGCTTCCCAGGCACAGAGAAGGTGCTATCAGGGAATTCTCTGCCTGCCTTTCCCCAGTGCTCTGCAAGCTCTCCAGGACAACATAGAATCTGGGGCTCTGTGCTTTCTTTCCTTCTGAACAAGTGTTACTGTTTTCTGCACAAAAGCGATTCTGCCAAGCAATGTGAACACTTCTGCTTCCCAGGCACAGAGAAGGTGCTAGCAGGGAATTCTCTGCCTGCCTTTCCCCAGAGCTCTGCAAGCTCTCCAGGACAACATAGAATCTGGGGCTGTGTGCTTTCTTTCGTTCTGAACAAGTGTTACTGTTTTCTGCACAAAAGCGATTCTTGCGAAGCAATGTGAACACTTCTGCTTCCCAGGCACAGAGAAGGTGCTATCAGGGAATTCTCTGCCTGCCTTTCCCCAGTGCTCTGCAAGCTCTCCAGGGCAACATAATATCTGGGGCTCTTTGCTTTCTTTCCTTCTGAACAAGTGTTACTGTTTTCTGCACAAAAGCGATTCTGCGAAGCAATGTGAACAGGCACAGAGAAGGTGCTATCAGGGAATTCTCTGCCTGCCTTTCCCCAGTGCTCTGCAAGCTCTCCAGGACAACATAAAATCTGGGGCTCTGTGCTTTCTTTCGTTCTGAAGAAGTGTTACTGTTTTCTGCACAAAAGCGATTCTGCGAAGCAATGTGAACACTTCTGCTTAGCCAGGCACAGAGAAGGTGCTAGCAAGGAATTCTCTGTTTCCCTTTCCCCAGTGCTCTGCAAGCTCTCCAGAACAACATAAAATCTGGGGCTCTGTGCTTTCTTTCGTTCTGAACAAGTGTTAGTGTTTTCTGCACAAAAGCGATTCTTGTGAAGCAATGTGAACACTTCTGCTTCCCAGGCACAGAGAAGGTGCTAGCAAGGAATTCTCTGCCTGCCTTTCCCCAGTGCTCTGCAAGCTCTCCAGGACAACATAAAATCTGGGGCTCTGTGCTTTCTTTCCTTCTGAACAAGTGTTACTGTTTTCTGCACAAAAGCGATTCTGCGAAGCAATGTGAACACTTCTGCTTCCCAGGCACAGAGAAGGTGCTAGCAGGGAATTCTCTGCCTGCCTTTCCCCAGTGCTCTGCAAGCTCTCCAGGACAACAGCAAATCTGGGGCTCTGTGCTTTCTTTCGTTCTGAACAAGTGTTAGTGTTTTCTGCACAAAAGCGATTCTGCGAAGCAATGTGAACAGGCACAGAGAAGGTGCTATCAGGGAACTCTCTGCCTGCCTTTCCCCAGTGCTCTGCAAGCTCTCCAGGACAACATAGAATCTGGGGCTCTGTGCTTTCTTTCGTTCTGAAGAAGTGTTACTGTTTTCTGCACAAAAGCGATTCTGCGAAGCAATGTGAACAGTTCTGCTTAGCCAGGCACAGAGAAGGTGCTAGCAAGGAATTTTCTGTTTCCCTTTCCCCAGTGCTCTGCAAGCTCTCCAGGACAACATAAAATCTGGGGCTCTGTGCTTTCTTTCGTTCTGAACAAGTGTTAGTGTTTTCTGCACAAAAGCGATTCTTGTGAAGCAATGTGAACACTTCTGCTTCCCAGGCACAGAGAAGGTGCTAGCAAGGAATTCTCTGCCTGCCTTTCCCCAGTGCTCTGCAAGCTCTCCAGGACAACATAAAATCTGGGGCTCTGTGCTTTCTTTCCTTCTGAACAAGTGTTACTGTTTTCTGCACAAAAGCGATTCTGCGAAGCAATGTGAACACTTCTGCTTCCCAGGCACAGAGAAGGTGCTAGCAGGGAATTCTCTGCCTGCCTTTCCCCAGTGCTCTGCAAGCTCTCCAGGACAACATAGAATCTGGGGCTCTGTGCTTTCTTTCGTTCTGAACAAGTGTTACTGTTTTCTGCACAAAAGCGATTCTGCGAAGCAATGTGAACAGGCACAGAGAAGGTGCTATCAGGGAACTCTCTGCCTGCCTTTCCCCAGTGCTCTGCAAGCTCTCCAGGACAACATAGAATCTGGGGCTCTGTGCTTTCTTTCGTTCTGAACAAGTGTTACTGTTTTCTGCACAAAAGCGATTCTTGCGAAGCAATGTGAACACTTCTGCTTCCCAGGCACAGAGAAGGTGCTATCAGGGAATTCTCTGCCTGCCTTTCCCCAGTGCTCTGCAAGCTCTCCAGGACAACATAGAATCTGGGGCTCTGTGCTTTCTTTCGTTATGAACAAGTGTTACTGTTTTCTGCACAAAAGCGATTCTGCCAAGCAATGTGAACACTTCTGCTTCCCAGGCACAGAGAAGGTGCTAGCAGGTAATTCTCTGCCTGCCTTTCCCCAGAGCTCTGCAAGCTCTCCAGGACAACATAGAATCTGGGGCTGTGTGCTTTCTTTTGTTCTGAACAAGTGTTACTGTTTTCTGCACAAAAGCGATTCTTGCGAAGCAATGTGAACACTTCTGCTTCCCAGGCACAGAGAAGGTGCTAGCAAGGAATTCTCTGCCTGCCTTTCCCCAGTGCTCTGCAAGCTCTCCAGGACAACATAAAATCTGGGGCTCTGTGCTTTCTTTCCTTCTGAACAAGTGTTAGTGTTTTCTGCACAAAAGCGATTCTGCGAAGCAATGTGAACAGGCACAGAGAAGGTGCTATCAGGGAACTCTCTGCCTGACTTTCCCCAGTGCTCTGCAAGCTCTCCAGGACAACATAGAATCTGGGGCTCTGTGCTTTCTTTCCTTCTGAACAAGTGTTACTGTTTTCTGCACAAAAGCGATTGTGCGAAGCAATGTGAACACTTCTGCTTCCCAGGCACTGAGAAGGTGCTAGCAGGTAATTCTCTGCCTGCCTTTCCCCAGTGCTCTGCAAGCTCTCCAGGACAACATAGAATCTGGGGCTCTGTGCTTTCTTTCGTTCTGAACAAGTGTTAGTGTTTTCTGCACAAAAGCAATTCTTGCGAAGCAATGTGAACACTTCTGCTTCCCAGGCACAGAGAAGGTGCTAGCAGGGAATTCTCTGCCTGCCTTTCCCCAGTGCTCTGCAAGCTCTCCAGGACAACATAGAATCTGGGGCTCTGTGCTTTCTTTCGTTCTGAACAAGTGTTACTGTTTTCTGCACAAAAGCGATTCTGCCAAGCAATGTGAACACTTCTGCTTCCCAGGCACAGAGAAGGTGCTAGCAGGGAATTCTCTGCCTGCCTTTCCCCAGTGCTCTGCAAGCTCTCCAGGACAACATAAAATCTGGGGCTCTGTGCTTTCTTTCCTTCTGAACAAGTGTTAGTGTTTTCTGCACAAAAGCGATTCTTGCGAAGCAATGTGAACACTTCTGCTTCCCAGGCACAGAGAAGGTGCTAGCAGGGAATTCTCTGCCTGCCTTTCCCCAGTGCTCTGCAAGCTCTCCAGGGCAACATAATATCTGGGGCTCTTTGCTTTCTTTCCTTCTGAACAAGTGTTACTGTTTTCTGCACAAAAGCGATTCTGCGAAGCAATGTGAACAGGCACAGAGAAGGTGCTATCAGGGAATTCTCTGCCTGCCTTTCCCCAGTGCTCTGCAAGCTCTCCAGGACAACATAAAATCTGGGGCTCTGTGCTTTCTTTCGTTCTGAAGAAGTGTTACTGTTTTCTGCACAAAAGTGATTCTGCGAAGCAATGTGAACACTTCTGCTTAGCCAGGCACAGAGAAGGTGCTAGCAAGGAATTCTCTGTTTCCCTTTCCCCAGTGCTCTGCAAGCTCTCCAGGACAACATAAAATCTGGGGCTCTGTGCTTTCTTTCGTTCTGAACAAGTGTTAGTGTTTTCTGCACAAAAGCGATTCTTGTGAAGCAATGTGAACACTTCTGCTTCCCAGGCACAGAGAAGGTGCTAGCAAGGAATTCTCTGCCTGCCTTTCCCCAGTGCTCTGCAAGCTCTCCAGGACAACATAAAATCCGGAGCTCTGTGCTTTCTTTCCTTCTGAACAAGTGTTAGTGTTTTCTGCACAAAAGCGATTCTGCGAAGCAATGTGAACAGGCACAGAGAAGGTGCTATCAGGGAATTCTCTGCCTGCCTTTCCCCAGTGCTCTGCAAGCTCTCCAGGACAACATAGAATCTGGGGCTCTGTGCTTTCTTTCGTTCTGAACAAGAGTTACTGTTTTCTGCACAAAAGCGATTCTTGCGAAGCAATGTGAACACTTCTGCTTCCCAGGCACAGAGAAGGTGCTATCAGGGAATTCTCTGCCTGCCTTTCCCCAGTGCTCTGCAAGCTCTCCAGGACAACATAGAATCTGGGGCTCTGTGCTTTCTTTCCTTCTGAACAAGTGTTACTGTTTTCTGCACAAAAGCGATTCTGCGAAGCAATGTGAACACTTCTGCTTCCCAGGCACAGAGAAGGTGCTAGCAAGGAATTCTGTGTTTGCCTTTCCCCAGTGCTCTGCAAGCTCTCCAGGACAACATAAAATCTGGGGCTCTGTGCTTTCTTTCGTTCTGAACAAGTGTTAGTGTTTTCTGCACAAAAGCGATTCTTGTGAAGCAATGTGAACACTTCTGCTTCCCAGGCACAGAGAAGGTGCTAGCAAGGAATTCTCTGCCTGCCTTTCCCCAGTGCTCTGCAAGCTCTCCAGGACAACATAAAATCTGGGGCTCTGTGCTTTCTTTCCTTCTGAACAAGTGTTACTGTTTTCTGCACAAAAGCGATTCTGCGAAGCAATGTGAACACTTCTGCTTCCCAGGCACAGAGAAGGTGCTAGCAGGGAATTCTCTGCCTGCCTTTCCCCAGTGCTCTGCAAGCTCTCCAGGACAACAGCAAATCTGGGGCTCTGTGCTTTCTTTCCTTCTGAACAAGTGTTAGTGTTTTCTGCACAAAAGCGATTCTGCCAAGCAATGTGAACAGGCACAGAGAAGGTGCTATCAGGGAACTCTCTGCCTGCCTTTCCCCAGTGCTCTGCAAGCTCTCCAGGACAACATAGAATCTGGGGCTCTGTGCTTTCTTTCGTTCTGAAGAAGTGTTACTGTTTTCTGCACAAAAGCGATTCTGCGAAGCAATGTGAACAGTTCTGCTTAGCCAGGCACAGAGAAGGTGCTAGCAAGGAATTTTCTGTTTCCCTTTCCCCAGTGCTCTGCAAGCTCTCCAGGACAACATAAAATCTGGGGCTCTGTGCTTTCTTTCGTTCTGAACAAGTGTTAGTGTTTTCTGCACAAAAGCGATTCTTGTGAAGCAATGTGAACACTTCTGCTTCCCAGGCACAGAGAAGGTGCTAGCAAGGAATTCTCTGCCTGCCTTTCCCCAGTGCTCTGCAAGCTCTCCAGGACAACATAAAATCTGGGGCTCTGTGCTTTCTTTCCTTCTGAACAAGTGTTACTGTTTTCTGCACAAAAGCGATTCTGCGAAGCAATGTGAACACTTCTGCTTCCCAGGCACAGAGAAGGTGCTAGCAGGGAATTCTCTGCCTGCCTTTCCCCAGTGCTCTGCAAGCTCTCCAGGACAACATAGAATCTGGGGCTCTGTGCTTTCTTTCGTTCTGAACAAGTGTTACTGTTTTCTGCACAAAAGCGATTCTGCGAAGCAATGTGAACAGGCACAGAGAAGGTGCTATCAGGGAACTCTCTGCCTGCCTTTCCCCAGTGCTCTGCAAGCTCTCCAGGACAACATAGAATCTGGGGCTCTGTGCTTTCTTTCGTTCTGAACAAGTGTTACTGTTTTCTGCACAAAAGCGATTCTTGCGAAGCAATGTGAACACTTCTGCTTCCCAGGCACAGAGAAGGTGCTATCAGGGAATTCTCTGCCTGCCTTTCCCCAGTGCTCTGCAAGCTCTCCAGGACAACATAGAATCTGGGGCTCTGTGCTTTCTTTCGTTCTGAACAAGTGTTAGTGTTTTCTGCACAAAAGCGATTCTTGTGAAGCAATGTGAACACTTCTGCTTCCCAGGCACAGAGAAGGTGCTAGCAAGGAATTCTCTGCCTGCCTTTCCCCAGTGCTCTGCAAGCTCTCCAGGACAACATAAAATCTGGGGCTCTGTGCTTTCTTTCCTTCTGAACAAGTGTTACTGTTTTCTGCACAAAAGCGATTCTGCGAAGCAATGTGAACACTTCTGCTTCCCAGGCACAGAGAAGGTGCTAGCAGGGAATTCTCTGCCTGCCTTTCCCCAGTGCTCTGCAAGCTCTCCAGGACAACATAGAATCTGGGGCTCTGTGCTTTCTTTCGTTCTGAACAAGTGTTACTGTTTTCTGCACAAAAGCGATTCTGCGAAGCAATGTGAACAGGCACAGAGAAGGTGCTATCAGGGAACTCTCTGCCTGCCTTTCCCCAGTGCTCTGCAAGCTCTCCAGGACAACATAGAATCTGGGGCTCTGTGCTTTCTTTCGTTCTGAACAAGTGTTACTGTTTTCTGCACAAAAGCGATTCTTGCGAAGCAATGTGAACACTTCTGCTTCCCAGGCACAGAGAAGGTGCTATCAGGGAATTCTCTGCCTGCCTTTCCCCAGTGCTCTGCAAGCTCTCCAGGACAACATAGAATCTGGGGCTCTGTGCTTTCTTTCGTTATGAACAAGTGTTACTGTTTTCTGCACAAAAGCGATTCTGCCAAGCAATGTGAACACTTCTGCTTCCCAGGCACAGAGAAGGTGCTAGCAGGTAATTCTCTGCCTGCCTTTCCCCAGAGCTCTGCAAGCTCTCCAGGACAACATAGAATCTGGGGCTGTGTGCTTTCTTTTGTTCTGAACAAGTGTTACTGTTTTCTGCACAAAAGCGATTCTTGCGAAGCAATGTGAACACTTCTGCTTCCCAGGCACAGAGAAGGTGCTAGCAAGGAATTCTCTGCCTGCCTTTCCCCAGTGCTCTGCAAGCTCTCCAGGACAACATAAAATCTGGGGCTCTGTGCTTTCTTTCCTTCTGAACAAGTGTTAGTGTTTTCTGCACAAAAGCGATTCTGCGAAGCAATGTGAACAGGCACAGAGAAGGTGCTATCAGGGAACTCTCTGCCTGACTTTCCCCAGTGCTCTGCAAGCTCTCCAGGACAACATAGAATCTGGGGCTCTGTGCTTTCTTTCCTTCTGAACAAGTGTTACTGTTTTCTGCACAAAAGCGATTGTGCGAAGCAATGTGAACACTTCTGCTTCCCAGGCACTGAGAAGGTGCTAGCAGGTAATTCTCTGCCTGCCTTTCCCCAGTGCTCTGCAAGCTCTCCAGGACAACATAGAATCTGGGGCTCTGTGCTTTCTTTCGTTCTGAACAAGTGTTAGTGTTTTCTGCACAAAAGCAATTCTTGCGAAGCAATGTGAACACTTCTGCTTCCCAGGCACAGAGAAGGTGCTAGCAGGGAATTCTCTGCCTGCCTTTCCCCAGTGCTCTGCAAGCTCTCCAGGACAACATAGAATCTGGGGCTCTGTGCTTTCTTTCGTTCTGAACAAGTGTTACTGTTTTCTGCACAAAAGCGATTCTGCCAAGCAATGTGAACACTTCTGCTTCCCAGGCACAGAGAAGGTGCTAGCAGGGAATTCTCTGCCTGCCTTTCCCCAGTGCTCTGCAAGCTCTCCAGGACAACATAAAATCTGGGGCTCTGTGCTTTCTTTCCTTCTGAACAAGTGTTAGTGTTTTCTGCACAAAAGCGATTCTTGCGAAGCAATGTGAACACTTCTGCTTCCCAGGCACAGAGAAGGTGCTAGCAGGGAATTCTCTGCCTGCCTTTCCCCAGTGCTCTGCAAGCTCTCCAGGGCAACATAATATCTGGGGCTCTTTGCTTTCTTTCCTTCTGAACAAGTGTTACTGTTTTCTGCACAAAAGCGATTCTGCGAAGCAATGTGAACAGGCACAGAGAAGGTGCTATCAGGGAATTCTCTGCCTGCCTTTCCCCAGTGCTCTGCAAGCTCTCCAGGACAACATAAAATCTGGGGCTCTGTGCTTTCTTTCGTTCTGAAGAAGTGTTACTGTTTTCTGCACAAAAGTGATTCTGCGAAGCAATGTGAACACTTCTGCTTAGCCAGGCACAGAGAAGGTGCTAGCAAGGAATTCTCTGTTTCCCTTTCCCCAGTGCTCTGCAAGCTCTCCAGGACAACATAAAATCTGGGGCTCTGTGCTTTCTTTCGTTCTGAACAAGTGTTAGTGTTTTCTGCACAAAAGCGATTCTTGTGAAGCAATGTGAACACTTCTGCTTCCCAGGCACAGAGAAGGTGCTAGCAAGGAATTCTCTGCCTGCCTTTCCCCAGTGCTCTGCAAGCTCTCCAGGACAACATAAAATCCGGAGCTCTGTGCTTTCTTTCCTTCTGAACAAGTGTTAGTGTTTTCTGCACAAAAGCGATTCTGCGAAGCAATGTGAACAGGCACAGAGAAGGTGCTATCAGGGAATTCTCTGCCTGCCTTTCCCCAGTGCTCTGCAAGCTCTCCAGGACAACATAGAATCTGGGGCTCTGTGCTTTCTTTCGTTCTGAACAAGAGTTACTGTTTTCTGCACAAAAGCGATTCTTGCGAAGCAATGTGAACACTTCTGCTTCCCAGGCACAGAGAAGGTGCTATCAGGGAATTCTCTGCCTGCCTTTCCCCAGTGCTCTGCAAGCTCTCCAGGACAACATAGAATCTGGGGCTCTGTGCTTTCTTTCCTTCTGAACAAGTGTTACTGTTTTCTGCACAAAAGCGATTCTGCGAAGCAATGTGAACACTTCTGCTTCCCAGGCACAGAGAAGGTGCTAGCAAGGAATTCTGTGTTTGCCTTTCCCCAGTGCTCTGCAAGCTCTCCAGGACAACATAAAATCTGGGGCTCTGTGCTTTCTTTCGTTCTGAACAAGTGTTAGTGTTTTCTGCACAAAAGCGATTCTTGTGAAGCAATGTGAACACTTCTGCTTCCCAGGCACAGAGAAGGTGCTAGCAAGGAATTCTCTGCCTGCCTTTCCCCAGTGCTCTGCAAGCTCTCCAGGACAACATAAAATCTGGGGCTCTGTGCTTTCTTTCCTTCTGAACAAGTGTTACTGTTTTCTGCACAAAAGCGATTCTGCGAAGCAATGTGAACACTTCTGCTTCCCAGGCACAGAGAAGGTGCTAGCAGGGAATTCTCTGCCTGCCTTTCCCCAGTGCTCTGCAAGCTCTCCAGGACAACAGCAAATCTGGGGCTCTGTGCTTTCTTTCCTTCTGAACAAGTGTTAGTGTTTTCTGCACAAAAGCGATTCTGCCAAGCAATGTGAACAGGCACAGAGAAGGTGCTATCAGGGAACTCTCTGCCTGCCTTTCCCCAGTGCTCTGCAAGCTCTCCAGGACAACATAGAATCTGGGGCTCTGTGCTTTCTTTCGTTCTGAAGAAGTGTTACTGTTTTCTGCACAAAAGCGATTCTGCGAAGCAATGTGAACAGTTCTGCTTAGCCAGGCACAGAGAAGGTGCTAGCAAGGAATTTTCTGTTTCCCTTTCCCCAGTGCTCTGCAAGCTCTCCAGGACAACATAAAATCTGGGGCTCTGTGCTTTCTTTCGTTCTGAACAAGTGTTAGTGTTTTCTGCACAAAAGCGATTCTTGTGAAGCAATGTGAACACTTCTGCTTCCCAGGCACAGAGAAGGTGCTAGCAAGGAATTCTCTGCCTGCCTTTCCCCAGTGCTCTGCAAGCTCTCCAGGACAACATAAAATCTGGGGCTCTGTGCTTTCTTTCCTTCTGAACAAGTGTTACTGTTTTCTGCACAAAAGCGATTCTGCGAAGCAATGTGAACACTTCTGCTTCCCAGGCACAGAGAAGGTGCTAGCAGGGAATTCTCTGCCTGCCTTTCCCCAGTGCTCTGCAAGCTCTCCAGGACAACATAGAATCTGGGGCTCTGTGCTTTCTTTCGTTCTGAACAAGTGTTACTGTTTTCTGCACAAAAGCGATTCTGCGAAGCAATGTGAACAGGCACAGAGAAGGTGCTATCAGGGAACTCTCTGCCTGCCTTTCCCCAGTGCTCTGCAAGCTCTCCAGGACAACATAGAATCTGGGGCTCTGTGCTTTCTTTCGTTCTGAACAAGTGTTACTGTTTTCTGCACAAAAGCGATTCTTGCGAAGCAATGTGAACACTTCTGCTTCCCAGGCACAGAGAAGGTGCTATCAGGGAATTCTCTGCCTGCCTTTCCCCAGTGCTCTGCAAGCTCTCCAGGACAACATAGAATCTGGGGCTCTGTGCTTTCTTTCGTTATGAACAAGTGTTAGTGTTTTCTGCACAAAAGCGATTCTGCCAAGCAATGTGAACACTTCTGCTTCCCAGGCACAGAGAAGGTGCTAGCAGGTAATTCTCTGCCTGCCTTTCCCCAGAGCTCTGCAAGCTCTCCAGGACAACATAGAATCTGGGGCTGTGTGCTTTCTTTTGTTCTGAACAAGTGTTACTGTTTTCTGCACAAAAGCGATTCTTGCGAAGCAATGTGAACACTTCTGCTTCCCAGGCACAGAGAAGGTGCTAGCAAGGAATTCTCTGCCTGCCTTTCCCCAGTGCTCTGCAAGCTCTCCAGGACAACATAAAATCTGGGGCTCTGTGCTTTCTTTCCTTCTGAACAAGTGTTAGTGTTTTCTGCACAAAAGCGATTCTGCGAAGCAATGTGAACAGGCACAGAGAAGGTGCTATCAGGGAACTCTCTGCCTGACTTTCCCCAGTGCTCTGCAAGCTCTCCAGGACAACATAGAATCTGGGGCTCTGTGCTTTCTTTCCTTCTGAACAAGTGTTACTGTTTTCTGCACAAAAGCGATTGTGCGAAGCAATGTGAACACTTCTGCTTCCCAGGCACTGAGAAGGTGCTAGCAGGTAATTCTCTGCCTGCCTTTCCCCAGTGCTCTGCAAGCTCTCCAGGACAACATAGAATCTGGGGCTCTGTGCTTTCTTTCGTTCTGAACAAGTGTTAGTGTTTTCTGCACAAAAGCAATTCTTGCGAAGCAATGTGAACACTTCTGCTTCCCAGGCACAGAGAAGGTGCTAGCAGGGAATTCTCTGCCTGCCTTTCCCCAGTGCTCTGCAAGCTCTCCAGGACAACATAGAATCTGGGGCTCTGTGCTTTCTTTCGTTCTGAACAAGTGTTACTGTTTTCTGCACAAAAGCGATTCTGCCAAGCAATGTGAACACTTCTGCTTCCCAGGCACAGAGAAGGTGCTAGCAGGGAATTCTCTGCCTGCCTTTCCCCAGTGCTCTGCAAGCTCTCCAGGACAACATAAAATCTGGGGCTCTGTGCTTTCTTTCCTTCTGAACAAGTGTTAGTGTTTTCTGCACAAAAGCGATTCTTGCGAAGCAATGTGAACACTTCTGCTTCCCAGGCACAGAGAAGGTGCTAGCAGGGAATTCTCTGCCTGCCTTTCCCCAGTGCTCTGCAAGCTCTCCAGGGCAACATAATATCTGGGGCTCTTTGCTTTCTTTCCTTCTGAACAAGTGTTACTGTTTTCTGCACAAAAGCGATTCTGCGAAGCAATGTGAACAGGCACAGAGAAGGTGCTATCAGGGAATTCTCTGCCTGCCTTTCCCCAGTGCTCTGCAAGCTCTCCAGGACAACATAAAATCTGGGGCTCTGTGCTTTCTTTCGTTCTGAAGAAGTGTTACTGTTTTCTGCACAAAAGTGATTCTGCGAAGCAATGTGAACACTTCTGCTTAGCCAGGCACAGAGAAGGTGCTAGCAAGGAATTCTCTGTTTCCCTTTCCCCAGTGCTCTGCAAGCTCTCCAGGACAACATAAAATCTGGGGCTCTGTGCTTTCTTTCGTTCTGAACAAGTGTTAGTGTTTTCTGCACAAAAGCGATTCTTGTGAAGCAATGTGAACACTTCTGCTTCCCAGGCACAGAGAAGGTGCTAGCAAGGAATTCTCTGCCTGCCTTTCCCCAGTGCTCTGCAAGCTCTCCAGGACAACATAAAATCCGGAGCTCTGTGCTTTCTTTCCTTCTGAACAAGTGTTAGTGTTTTCTGCACAAAAGCGATTCTGCGAAGCAATGTGAACAGGCACAGAGAAGGTGCTATCAGGGAATTCTCTGCCTGCCTTTCCCCAGTGCTCTGCAAGCTCTCCAGGACAACATAGAATCTGGGGCTCTGTGCTTTCTTTCGTTCTGAACAAGAGTTACTGTTTTCTGCACAAAAGCGATTCTTGCGAAGCAATGTGAACACTTCTGCTTCCCAGGCACAGAGAAGGTGCTATCAGGGAATTCTCTGCCTGCCTTTCCCCAGTGCTCTGCAAGCTCTCCAGGACAACATAGAATCTGGGGCTCTGTGCTTTCTTTCCTTCTGAACAAGTGTTACTGTTTTCTGCACAAAAGCGATTCTGCGAAGCAATGTGAACACTTCTGCTTCCCAGGCACAGAGAAGGTGCTAGCAAGGAATTCTGTGTTTGCCTTTCCCCAGTGCTCTGCAAGCTCTCCAGGACAACATAAAATCTGGGGCTCTGTGCTTTCTTTCGTTCTGAACAAGTGTTAGTGTTTTCTGCACAAAAGCGATTCTTGTGAAGCAATGTGAACACTTCTGCTTCCCAGGCACAGAGAAGGTGCTAGCAAGGAATTCTCTGCCTGCCTTTCCCCAGTGCTCTGCAAGCTCTCCAGGACAACATAAAATCTGGGGCTCTGTGCTTTCTTTCCTTCTGAACAAGTGTTACTGTTTTCTGCACAAAAGCGATTCTGCGAAGCAATGTGAACACTTCTGCTTCCCAGGCACAGAGAAGGTGCTAGCAGGGAATTCTCTGCCTGCCTTTCCCCAGTGCTCTGCAAGCTCTCCAGGACAACAGCAAATCTGGGGCTCTGTGCTTTCTTTCCTTCTGAACAAGTGTTAGTGTTTTCTGCACAAAAGCGATTCTGCCAAGCAATGTGAACAGGCACAGAGAAGGTGCTATCAGGGAACTCTCTGCCTGCCTTTCCCCAGTGCTCTGCAAGCTCTCCAGGACAACATAGAATCTGGGGCTCTGTGCTTTCTTTCGTTCTGAAGAAGTGTTACTGTTTTCTGCACAAAAGCGATTCTGCGAAGCAATGTGAACAGTTCTGCTTAGCCAGGCACAGAGAAGGTGCTAGCAAGGAATTTTCTGTTTCCCTTTCCCCAGTGCTCTGCAAGCTCTCCAGGACAACATAAAATCTGGGGCTCTGTGCTTTCTTTCGTTCTGAACAAGTGTTAGTGTTTTCTGCACAAAAGCGATTCTTGTGAAGCAATGTGAACACTTCTGCTTCCCAGGCACAGAGAAGGTGCTAGCAAGGAATTCTCTGCCTGCCTTTCCCCAGTGCTCTGCAAGCTCTCCAGGACAACATAAAATCTGGGGCTCTGTGCTTTCTTTCCTTCTGAACAAGTGTTACTGTTTTCTGCACAAAAGCGATTCTGCGAAGCAATGTGAACACTTCTGCTTCCCAGGCACAGAGAAGGTGCTAGCAGGGAATTCTCTGCCTGCCTTTCCCCAGTGCTCTGCAAGCTCTCCAGGACAACATAGAATCTGGGGCTCTGTGCTTTCTTTCGTTCTGAACAAGTGTTACTGTTTTCTGCACAAAAGCGATTCTGCGAAGCAATGTGAACAGGCACAGAGAAGGTGCTATCAGGGAACTCTCTGCCTGCCTTTCCCCAGTGCTCTGCAAGCTCTCCAGGACAACATAGAATCTGGGGCTCTGTGCTTTCTTTCGTTCTGAACAAGTGTTACTGTTTTCTGCACAAAAGCGATTCTTGCGAAGCAATGTGAACACTTCTGCTTCCCAGGCACAGAGAAGGTGCTATCAGGGAATTCTCTGCCTGCCTTTCCCCAGTGCTCTGCAAGCTCTCCAGGACAACATAGAATCTGGGGCTCTGTGCTTTCTTTCGTTATGAACAAGTGTTACTGTTTTCTGCACAAAAGCGATTCTGCCAAGCAATGTGAACACTTCTGCTTCCCAGGCACAGAGAAGGTGCTAGCAGGTAATTCTCTGCCTGCCTTTCCCCAGAGCTCTGCAAGCTCTCCAGGACAACATAGAATCTGGGGCTGTGTGCTTTCTTTTGTTCTGAACAAGTGTTACTGTTTTCTGCACAAAAGCGATTCTTGCGAAGCAATGTGAACACTTCTGCTTCCCAGGCACAGAGAAGGTGCTAGCAAGGAATTCTCTGCCTGCCTTTCCCCAGTGCTCTGCAAGCTCTCCAGGACAACATAAAATCTGGGGCTCTGTGCTTTCTTTCCTTCTGAACAAGTGTTAGTGTTTTCTGCACAAAAGCGATTCTGCGAAGCAATGTGAACAGGCACAGAGAAGGTGCTATCAGGGAACTCTCTGCCTGACTTTCCCCAGTGCTCTGCAAGCTCTCCAGGACAACATAGAATCTGGGGCTCTGTGCTTTCTTTCCTTCTGAACAAGTGTTACTGTTTTCTGCACAAAAGCGATTGTGCGAAGCAATGTGAACACTTCTGCTTCCCAGGCACTGAGAAGGTGCTAGCAGGTAATTCTCTGCCTGCCTTTCCCCAGTGCTCTGCAAGCTCTCCAGGACAACATAGAATCTGGGGCTCTGTGCTTTCTTTCGTTCTGAACAAGTGTTAGTGTTTTCTGCACAAAAGCAATTCTTGCGAAGCAATGTGAACACTTCTGCTTCCCAGGCACAGAGAAGGTGCTAGCAGGGAATTCTCTGCCTGCCTTTCCCCAGTGCTCTGCAAGCTCTCCAGGACAACATAGAATCTGGGGCTCTGTGCTTTCTTTCGTTCTGAACAAGTGTTACTGTTTTCTGCACAAAAGCGATTCTGCCAAGCAATGTGAACACTTCTGCTTCCCAGGCACAGAGAAGGTGCTAGCAGGGAATTCTCTGCCTGCCTTTCCCCAGTGCTCTGCAAGCTCTCCAGGACAACATAAAATCTGGGGCTCTGTGCTTTCTTTCCTTCTGAACAAGTGTTAGTGTTTTCTGCACAAAAGCGATTCTTGCGAAGCAATGTGAACACTTCTGCTTCCCAGGCACAGAGAAGGTGCTAGCAGGGAATTCTCTGCCTGCCTTTCCCCAGTGCTCTGCAAGCTCTCCAGGGCAACATAATATCTGGGGCTCTTTGCTTTCTTTCCTTCTGAACAAGTGTTACTGTTTTCTGCACAAAAGCGATTCTGCGAAGCAATGTGAACAGGCACAGAGAAGGTGCTATCAGGGAATTCTCTGCCTGCCTTTCCCCAGTGCTCTGCAAGCTCTCCAGGACAACATAAAATCTGGGGCTCTGTGCTTTCTTTCGTTCTGAAGAAGTGTTACTGTTTTCTGCACAAAAGTGATTCTGCGAAGCAATGTGAACACTTCTGCTTAGCCAGGCACAGAGAAGGTGCTAGCAAGGAATTCTCTGTTTCCCTTTCCCCAGTGCTCTGCAAGCTCTCCAGGACAACATAAAATCTGGGGCTCTGTGCTTTCTTTCGTTCTGAACAAGTGTTAGTGTTTTCTGCACAAAAGCGATTCTTGTGAAGCAATGTGAACACTTCTGCTTCCCAGGCACAGAGAAGGTGCTAGCAAGGAATTCTCTGCCTGCCTTTCCCCAGTGCTCTGCAAGCTCTCCAGGACAACATAAAATCCGGAGCTCTGTGCTTTCTTTCCTTCTGAACAAGTGTTAGTGTTTTCTGCACAAAAGCGATTCTGCGAAGCAATGTGAACAGGCACAGAGAAGGTGCTATCAGGGAATTCTCTGCCTGCCTTTCCCCAGTGCTCTGCAAGCTCTCCAGGACAACATAGAATCTGGGGCTCTGTGCTTTCTTTCGTTCTGAACAAGAGTTACTGTTTTCTGCACAAAAGCGATTCTTGCGAAGCAATGTGAACACTTCTGCTTCCCAGGCACAGAGAAGGTGCTATCAGGGAATTCTCTGCCTGCCTTTCCCCAGTGCTCTGCAAGCTCTCCAGGACAACATAGAATCTGGGGCTCTGTGCTTTCTTTCCTTCTGAACAAGTGTTACTGTTTTCTGCACAAAAGCGATTCTGCGAAGCAATGTGAACACTTCTGCTTCCCAGGCACAGAGAAGGTGCTAGCAAGGAATTCTGTGTTTGCCTTTCCCCAGTGCTCTGCAAGCTCTCCAGGACAACATAAAATCTGGGGCTCTGTGCTTTCTTTCATTCTGAACAAGTGTTACTGTTTTCTGCACAAAAGCGATTCATGCGAAGCAATGTGAACACTTCTGCTTCCCAGGCACAGAGAAGGTGCTAGCAAGGAATTCTCTGCCTGCCTTTCCCCAGTGCTCTGCAAGCTCTCCAGGACAACATAGAATCTGGGGCTCTGTGCTTTCTTTCGTTATGAACAAGTGTTACAGTTTTCTGCACAAAAGCGATTCTGCGAAGCAATGTGAACACTTCTGCTTCCCAGGCACAGAGAAGGTGCTAGCAAGGAATTCTCTGCCTGTCTTTCCCCAGTGCTCTGCAAGCTCTCCAGGACAACATAAAATCTGGGGCTCTGTGCTTTCTTTCCTTCTGAACAAGTGTTACTGTTTTCTGCACAAAAGCGATTCTGCGAAGCAATGTGAACACTTCTGCTTCCCAGGCACAGAGAAGGTGCTAGCAAGGAATTCTGTGTTTGCCTTTCCCCAGTGCTCTGCAAGCTCTCCAGGACAACATAAAATCTGGGGCTCTGTGCTTTCTTTCATTCTGAACAAGTGTTAGTGTTTTCTGCACAAAAGCGATTCTTGCGAAGCAATGTGAACACTTCTGCTTCCCAGGCACAGAGAAGGTGCTAGCAGGGAATTCTCTGCCTGCCTTTCCCCAGTGCTCTGCAAGCTCTCCAGGACAACATAGAATCTGGGGCTCTGTGCTTTCTTTCGTTCTGAACAAGTGTTACAGTTTTCTGCACAAAAGCGATTCTGCGAAGCAATGTGAACACTTCTGCTTCCCAGGCACAGAGAAGGTGCTAGCAGGGAATTCTCTGCCTGCCTTTCCCCAGTGCTCTGCAAGCTCTCCAGGACAACATAGAATCTGGGGCTCTGTGCTTTCTTTCGTTCTGAACAAGTGTTACTGTTTTCTGCACAAAAGCGATTCTGCGAAGCAATGTGAACAGGCACAGAGAAGGTGCTATCAGGGAACTCTCTGCCTGCCTTTCCCCAGTGCTCTGCAAGCTCTCCAGGACAACATAGAATCTGGGGCTCTGTGCTTTCTGTCGTTCTGAACAAGTGTTACTGTTTTCTGCACAAAAGCGATTCTTGCGAAGCAATGTGAACACTTCTGCTTCCCAGGCACAGAGAAGGTGCTAGCAGGGAATTCTCTGCCTGCCTTTCCCCAGTGCTCTGCAAGCTCTCCAGAACAACATAGAATCTGGGGCTCTGTGCTTTCTTTCGTTCTGAACAAGTGTTACTGTTTTCTGCACAAAAGCGATTCTGCGAAGCAATGTGAACACTTCTGCTTCCCAGGCACAGAGAAGGTGCTAGCAGGGAATTCTCTGCCTGCCTTTCCCCAGTGCTCTGCAAGCTCTCCAGGACAACATAGAATCTGGGGCTCTGTGCTTTCTTTCCTTCTGAACAAGTGTTAGTGTTTTCTGCACAAAAGCGATTCTGCGAAGCAATGTGAACACTTCTGCTTCCCAGGCACAGAGAAGGTGCTAGCAGGGAATTCTCTGCCTGCCTTTCCCCAGTGCTCTGCAAGCTCTCCAGGACAACATAGAATCTGGGGCTCTGTGCTTTCTTTCCTTCTGAACAAGTGTTACTGTTTTCTGCACAAAAGCGATTCTGCGAAGCAATGTGAACAGGCACAGAGAAGGTGCTATCAGGGAATTCTCTGCCTGCCTTTCCCCAGTGCTCTGCAAGCTCTCCAGGACAACATAAAATCTGGGGCTCTGTGCTTTCTTTCCTTCTGAACAATTGTTAGTGTTGTCTGCACAAAAGCGATTCTGCGAAGCAATGTGAACAGGCACAGAGAAGGTGCTATCAGGGAATTCTCTGCCTGCCTTTCCCCAGTGGTCTGCAAGCTCTCCAGGACAACATAGAATCTGGGGCTCTGTGCTTTCTTTCCTTCTGAACAAGTGTTACTGTTTTCTGCACAAAAGCGATTGTGCGAAGCAATGTGAACACTTCTGCTTCCCAGGCACAGAGAAGGTGCTAGCAGGTAATTCTCTGCCTGCCTTTCCCCAGAGCTCTGCAAGCTCTCCAGGACAACATAAAATCTGGGGCTCTGTGCTTTCTTTCGTTCTGAACAAGTGTTACTGTTTTCTGCACAAAAGCGATTCTTGCGAAGCAATGTGAACACTTCTGCTTCCCAGGCACAGAGAAGGTGCTAGCAAGGAATTCTCTGTTTCCCTTTCCCCAGTGCTCTGCAAGCTCTCCAGGACAACATAAAATCTGGGGCTCTGTGCTTTCTTTCCTTCTGAACAAGTGTTAGTGTTTTCTGCACAAAAGCGATTCTTGTGAAGCAATGTGAACACTTCTCCTTCCCAGGCACAGAGAAGGTGCTAGCAAGGAATTCTCTGCCTGCCTTTCCCCAGTGCTCTGCAAGCTCTCCAGGACAACAGCAAGTCTGGGGCTCTGTGATTTCTTTCGTTCTGAACAAGTGTTACTGTTTTCTTCACAAAAGCGATTCTGCGAAGCAATGTGAACAGGCACAGAGAAGGTGCTATCAGGGAATTCTCTGCCTGCCTTTCCCCAGTGCTCTGCAAGCTCTCCAGGACAACAGCAAATCTGGAGTTCTGTGCTTTCTTTCCTTCTGAACAAGTGTTACTGTTTTCTGCACAAAAGCGATTCTGCGAAGCAATGTGAACAGGCACAGAGAAGGTGCTATCAGGGAACTCTCTGCCTGCCTTTCCCCAGTGCTCTGCAAGCTCTCCAGGACAACATAGAATCTGGGGCTCTGTGCTTTCTTTCGTTCTGAACAAGTGTTACTGTTTTCTGCACAAAAGCGATTCTTGCGAAGCAATGTGAACACTTCTGCTTCCCAGGCACAGAGAAGGTGCTATCAGGGAATTCTCTGCCTGCCTTTCCCCAGTGCTCTGCAAGCTCTCCAGGACAACATAGAATCTGGGGCTCTGTGCTTTCTTTCGTTCTGAACAAGTGTTACTGTTTTCTGCACAAAAGCGATTCTGCCAAGCAATGTGAACACTTCTGCTTCCCAGGCACAGAGAAGGTGCTAGCAGGGAATTCTCTGCCTGCCTTTCCCCAGTGCTCTGCAAGCTCTCCAGAACAACATAGAATCTGGGGCTCTGTGCTTTCTTTCGTTCTGAACAAGTGTTACTGTTTTCTGCACAAAAGCGATTCTGCGAAGCAATGTGAACACTTCTGCTTCCCAGGCACAGAGAAGGTGCTAGCAAGGAATTCTGTGTTTGCCTTTCCCCAGTGCTCTGCAAGCTCTCCAGGACAACATAAAATCTGGGGCTCTGTGCTTTCTTTCCTTCTGAACAAGTGTTAGTGTTTTCTGCACAAAAGCGATTCTTGCGAAGCAATGTGAACACTTCTGCTTCCCAGGCACAGAGAAGGTGCTAGCAGGGAATTCTCTGCCTGCCTTTCCCCAGTGCTCTGCAAGCTCTCCAGGACAACATAGAATCTGGGGCTCTGTGCTTTCTTTCGTTATGAACAAGTGTTACAGTTTTCTGCACAAAAGCGATTCTGCGAAGCAATGTGAACACTTCTGCTTCCCAGGCACAGAGAAGGTGCTAGCAGGGAATTCTCTGCCTGCCTTTCCCCAGTGCTCTGCAAGCTCTCCAGGACAACAGCAAATCTGGGGCTCTGTGCTTTCTTTCGTTCTGAACAAGTGTTACTGTTTTCTGCACAAAAGCGATTCTGCGAAGCAATGTGAACAGGCACAGAGAAGGTGCTATCAGGGAACTCTCTGCCTGCCTTTCCCCAGTGCTCTGCAAGCTCTCCAGGACAACATAAAATCTGGGGCTCTGTGCTTTCTTTCGTTCTGAACAAGTGTTAGTGTTTTCTGCACAAAAGCGATTCTTGCGAAGCAATGTGAACACTTCTGCTTCCCAGGCACAGAGAAGGTGCTAGCAAGGAATTCTCTGCCTGCCTTTCCCCAGTGCTCTGCAAGCTCTCCAGGACAACAGCAAATCTGGGGCTCTGTGCTTTCTTTCCTTCTGAACAAGTGTTAGTGTTTTCTGCACAAAAGCGATTCTGCGAAGCAATGTGAACAGGCACAGAGAAGGTGCTATCAGGGAATTCTCTGCCTGCCTTTCCCCAGTGCTCTGCAAGCTCTCCAGGACAACATAAAATCTGGGGCTCTGTGCTTTCTTTCCTTCTGAACAAGTGTTACTGTTTTCTGCACAAAAGCGATTCTGCGAAGCAATGTGAACAGGCACAGAGAAGGTGCTATCAGGGAATTCTCTGCCTGCCTTTCCCCAGTGCTCTGCAAGCTCTCCAGGACAACATAAAATCTGGGGCTCTGTGCTTTCTTTCCTTCTGAACAATTGTTAGTGTTGTCTGCACAAAAGCGATTCTGCGAAGCAATGTGAACAGGCACAGAGAAGGTGCTATCAGGGAATTCTCTGCCTGCCTTTCCCCAGTGCTCTGCAAGCTCTCCAGGACAACATAGAATCTGGGGCTCTGTGCTTTCTTTCCTTCTGAACAAGAGTTACTGTTTTCTGCACAAAAGCGATTCTTGCGAAGCAATGTGAACACTTCTGCTTCCCAGGCACAGAGAAGGTGCTAGCAGGGAATTCTCTGCCTGCCTTTCCCCAGTGCTCTGCAAGCTCTCCAGGACAACATAAAATCTGAGGCTCTGTGCTTTCTTTCCTTCTGAACAAGTGTTACTGTTTTCTGCACAAAAGCGATTCTGCGAAGCAATGTGAACACTTCTGCTTCCCAGGCACAGAGAAGGTGCTAGCAGGGAATTCTCTGCCTGCCTTTCCCCAGTGCTCTGCAAGCTCTCCAGGACAACATAGAATCTGGGGCTCTGTGCTTTCTTTCGTTATGAACAAGTGTTACAGTTTTCTGCACAAAAGCGATTCTGCGAAGCAATGTGAACAGGCACAGAGAAGGTGCATCAGGGAACTCTCTGCCTGCCTTTCCCCAGTGCTCTGCAAGCTCTCCAGGACAACATAGAATCTGGGGCTCTGTGCTTTCTTTCGTTCTGAACAAGTGTTACTGTTTTCTGCACAAAAGCGATTCTTGCGAAGCAATGTGAACACTTCTGCTTCCCAGGCACAGAGAAGGTGCTATCAGGGAATTCTCTGCCTGCCTTTCCCCAGTGCTCTGCAAGCTCTCCAGGACAACATAGAATCTGGGGCTCTGTGCTTTCTTTCGTTCTGAACAAGTGTTACTGTTTTCTGCACAAAAGCGATTCTGCGAAGCAATGTGAACACTTCTGCTTCCCAGGCACAGAGAAGGTGCTAGCAGGTAATTCTCTGCCTGCCTTTCCCCAGAGCTCTGCAAGCTCTCCAGGACAACATAGAATCTGGGGTTGTGTGCTTTCTTTCGTTCTGAACAAGTGTTACTGTTTTCTGCACAAAAGCGATTCTTGCGAAGCAATGTGAACACTTCTGCTTCCCAGGCACAGAGAAGGTGCTAGCAAGGAATTCTCTGCCTGCCTTTCCCCAGTGCTCTGCAAGCTCTCCAGGACAACATAGAATCTGGGGCTCTGTGCTTTCTTTCGTTATGAACAAGTGTTACAGTTTTCTGCACAAAAGCGATTCTGCGAAGCAATGTGAACACTTCTGCTTCCCACGCACAGAGAAGGTGCTAGCAAGGAATTCTCTGCCTGCCTTTCCCCAGTGCTCTGCAAGCTCTCCAGGACAACAGCAAATCTGGGGCTCTGTGCTTTCTTTCCTTCTGAACAAGTGTTAGTGTTTTCTGCACAAAAGCGATTCTGCGAAGCAATGTGAACAGGCACAGAGAAGGTGCTATCAGGGAATTCTCTGCCTGCCTTTCCCCAGTGCTCTGCAAGCTCTCCAGGACAACATAAAATCTGGGACTCTGTGCTTTCTTTCCTTCTGAACAAGTGTTACTGTTTTCTGCACAAAAGCAATTCTGCGAAGCAATGTGAACAGGCACAGAGAACGTGCTATCAGGGAATTCTCTGTCTGCCTTTCCCCAGTGCTCTGCAAGCTCTCCAGGACAACATAGAATCTGGGGCTCTGTGCTTTCTTTCCTTCTGAACAACTGTTAGTGTTGTCTGCACAAAAGCGATTCTGCGAAGCAATGTGAACAGGCACAGAGAAGGTGCTATCAGGGAATTCTCTGCCTGCCTTTCCCCAGTGCTCTGCAAGCTCTCCAGGACAACATAGAATCTGGGGCTCTGTGCTTTCTTTCCTTCTGAACAAGTGTTACTGTTTTCTGCACAAAAGCGATTCTTGCGAAGCAATGTGAACACTTCTGCTTCCCAGGCACAGAGAAGGTGCTAGCACGTAATTCTCTGCCTGCCTTTCCCCAGAGCTCTGCAAGCTCTCCAGGACAACATAGAATCTGAGGCTCTGTGCTTTCTTTCGTTCTGAACAAGTGTTACTGTTTACTGCACAAAAGCGATTCTTGCGAAGCAATGTGAACACTTCTGCTTCCCAGGCACAGAGAAGGTGCTATCAGGGAATTCTCTGCCTGCCTTTCCCCAGTGCTCTGCAAGCTCTCCAGGGCAACATAATATCTGGGGCTCTTTGCTTTCTTTCCTTCTGAACAAGTGTTACTGTTTTCTGCACAAAAGCGATTCTGCGAAGCAATGTGAACAGGCACAGAGAAGGTGCTAGCAGGGAATTCTCTGCCTGCCTTTCCCCAGTGCTCTGCAAGCTCTCCAGGACAACATAAAATCTGGGGCTCTGTGCTTTCTTTCGTTCTGAAGAAGTGTTAGTGTTTTCTGCACAAAAGCGATTCTGCGAAGCAATGTGAACACTTCTGCTTAGCCAGGCACAGAGAAGGTGCTAGCAAGGAATTCTCTGTTTCCCTTTCCCCAGTGCTCTGCAAGCTCTCCAGGACAACATAAAATCTGGGGCTCTGTGCTTTCTTTCGTTCTGAACAAGTGTTAGTGTTTTCTGCACAAAAGCGATTCTTGTGAAGCAATGTGAACACTTCTGCTTCCCAGGCACAGAGAAGGTGCTAGCAAGGAATTCTCTGCCTGCCTGTCCCCAGTGCTCTGCAAGCTCTCCAGGACAACATAGAATCTGGGGCTCTGTGCTTTCTTTCCTTCTGAACAAGTGTTACTGTTTTCTGCACAAAAGCGATTCTGCGAAGCAATGTGAACACTTCTGCTTCCCAGGCACAGAGAAGGTGCTAGCAGGGAATTCTCTGCCTGCCTTTCCCCAGTGCTCTGCAAGCTCTCCAGGACAACAGCAAATCTGGGGCTCTGTGCTTTCTTTCGTTCTGAACAAGTGTTACTGTTTTCTGCACAAAAGCGATTCTGCGAAGCAATGTGAACAGGCACAGAGAAGGTGCTAGCAGGTAATTCTCTGCCTGCCTTTCCCCAGTGCTCTGCAAGCTCTCCAGGACAACATAGAATCTGGGGCTCTGTGCTTTCTTTCGTTCTGAACAAGTGTTACTGTTTTCTGCACAAAAGCGATTCTTGCGAAGCAATGTGAACACTTCTGCTTCCCAGGCACAGAGAAGGTGCTATCAGGGAATTCTCTGCCTGCCTTTCCCCAGTGCTCTGCAAGCTCTCCAGGACAACATAGAATCTGGGGCTGTGTGCTTTCTTTCGTTCTGAACAAGTGTTACTGTTTTCTGCACAAAAGCGATTCTTGCGAAGCAATGTGAACACTTCTGCTTCCCAGGCACAGAGAAGGTGCTATCAGGGAATTCTCTGCCTGCCTTTCCCCAGTGCTCTGCAAGCTCTCCAGGGCAACATAATATCTGGGGCTCTTTGCTTTCTTTCCTTCTGAACAAGTGTTACTGTTTTCTGCACAAAAGCGATTCTGCGAAGCAATGTGAACAGGCACAGAGAAGGTGCTATCAGGGAATTCTCTGCCTGCCTTTCCCCAGTGCTCTGCAAGCTCTCCAGGACAACATAAAATCTGGGGCTCTGTGCTTTCTTTCGTTCTGAGGAAGTGTTACTGTTTTCTGCACAAAAGCGATTCTGCGAAGCAATGTGAACACTTCTGCTTAGCCAGGCACAGAGAAGGTGCTAGCAAGGAATTCTCTGTTTCCCTTTCCCCAGTGCTCTGCAAGCTCTCCAGAACAACATAAAATCTGGGGCTCTGTGCTTTCTTTCGTTCTGAACAAGTGTTAGTGTTTTCTGCACAAAAGCGATTCTTGTGAAGCAATGTGAACACTTCTGCTTCCCAGGCACAGAGAAGGTGCTAGCAAGGAATTCTCTGCCTGCCTTTCCCCAGTGCTCTGCAAGCTCTCCAGGACAACATAAAATCTGGGGCTCTGTGCTTTCTTTCCTTCTGAACAAGTGTTACTGTTTTCTGCACAAAAGCGATTCTGCGAAGCAATGTGAACACTTCTGCTTCCCAGGCACAGAGAAGGTGCTAGCAGGGAATTCTCTGCCTGCCTTTCCCCAGTGCTCTGCAAGCTCTCCAGGACAACAGCAAATCTGGGGCTCTGTGCTTTCTTTCCTTCTGAACAAGTGTTACTGTTTTCTGCACAAAAGCGATTCTGCGAAGCAATGTGAACAGGCACAGAGAAGGTGCTATCAGGGAACTCTCTGCCTGCCTTTCCCCAGTGCTCTGCAAGCTCTCCAGGACAACATAGAATCTGGGGCTCTGTGCTTTCTTTCGTTCTGAACAAGTGTTACTGTTTTCTGCACAAAAGCGATTCTTGCGAAGCAATGTGAACACTTCTGCTTCCCAGGCACAGAGAAGGTGCTATCAGGGAATTCTCTGCCTGCCTTTCCCCAGTGCTCTGCAAGCTCTCCAGGACAACATAGAATCTGGGGCTCTGTGCTTTCTTTCCTTCTGAACAAGTGTTACTGTTTTCTGCACAAAAGCGATTCTGCCAAGCAATGTGAACACTTCTGCTTCCCAGGCACAGAGAAGGTGCTAGCAGGGAATTCTCCCTGCCTTTCCCCAGAGCTCTGCAAGCTCTCCAGGACAACATAGAATCTGGGGCTGTGTGCTTTCTTTCGTTCTGAACAAGTGTTACTGTTTTCTGCACAAAAGCGATTCTTGCGAAGCAATGTGAACACTTCTGCTTCCCAGGCACAGAGAAGGTGCTATCAGGGAATTCTCTGCCTGCCTTTCCCCAGTGCTCTGCAAGCTCTCCAGGGCAACATAATATCTGGGGCTCTTTGCTTTCTTTCCTTCTGAACAAGTGTTACTGTTTTCTGCACAAAAGCGATTCTGCGAAGCAATGTGAACAGGCACAGAGAAGGTGCTAGCAGGGAATTCTCTGCCTGCCTTTCCCCAGTGCTCTGCAAGCTCTCCAGGACAACATAAAATCTGGGGCTCTGTGCTTTCTTTCGTTCTGAAGAAGTGTTACTGTTTTCTGCACAAAAGCGATTCTGCCAAGCAATGTGAACACTTCTGCTTAGCCAGGCACAGAGAAGGTGCTAGCAAGGAATTCTCTGTTTCCCTTTCCCCAGTGCTCTGCAAGCTCTCCAGGACAACATAAAATCTGGGGCTCTGTGCTTTCTTTCCTTCTGAACAAGTGTTAGTGTTTTCTCCACAAAAGCGATTCTTGTGAAGCAATGTGAACACTTCTGCTTCCCAGGCACAGAGAAGGTGCTAGCAAGGAATTCTCTGCCTGCCTTTCCCCAGTGCTCTGCAAGCTCTCCAGGACAACATAAAATCTGGGGCTCTGTGCTTTCTTTCCTTCTGAACAAGTGTTACTGTTTTCTGCACAAAAGCGATTCTGCGAAGCAATGTGAACACTTCTGCTTCCCAGGCACAGAGAAGGTGCTAGCAGGGAATTCTCTGCCTGCCTTTCCCCAGTGCTCTGCAAGCTCTCCAGGACAACATAGAATCTGGGGCTCTGTGCTTTCTTTCGTTCTGAACAAGTGTTACTGTTTTCTGCACAAAAGCGATTCTGCGAAGCAATGTGAACAGGCACAGAGAAGGTGCTATCAGGGAACTCTCTGCCTGCCTTTCCCCAGTGCTCTGCAAGCTCTCCAGGACAACATAGAATCTGGGGCTCTGTGCTTTCTTTCGTTCTGAACAAGTGTTACTGTTTTCTGCACAAAAGCGATTCTTGCGAAGCAATGTGAACACTTCTGCTTCCCAGGCACAGAGAAGGTGCTATCAGGGAATTCTCTGCCTGCCTTTCCCCAGTGCTCTGCAAGCTCTGCAGGACAACATAGAATCTGGGGCTCTGTGCTTTCTTTCCTTCTGAACAAGTGTTACTGTTTTCTGCACAAAAGCGATTCTGCCAAGCAATGTGAACACTTCTGCTTCCCAGGCACAGAGAAGGTGCTAGCAGGTAATTCTCTGCCTGCCTTTCCCCAGAGCTCTGCAAGCTCTCCAGGACAACATAGAATCTGGGGCTGTGTGCTTTCTTTCGTTCTGAACAAGTGTTACTGTTTTCTGCACAAAAGCGATTCTTGCGAAGCAATGTGAACACTTCTGCTTCCCAGGCACAGAGAAGGTGCTAGCAAGGAATTCTCTGCCTGCCTTTCCCCAGTGCTCTGCAAGCTCTCCAGGACAACATAAAATCTGGGGCTCTGTGCTTTCTTTCCTTCTGAACAAGTGTTAGTGTTTTCTGCACAAAAGCGATTCTGCGAAGCAATGTGAACAGGCACAGAGAAGGTGCTATCAGGGAACTCTCTGCCTGCCTTTCCCCAGTGCTCTGCAAGCTCTCCAGGACAACATAGAATCTGGGGCTCTGTGCTTTCTTTCGTTCTGAACAAGTGTTACTGTTTTCTGCACAAAAGCGATTCTTGCGAAGCAATGTGAACACTTCTGCTTCCCAGGCACAGAAAAGGTGCTATCAGGGAATTCTCTGCCTGCCTTTCCCCAGTGCTCTGCAAGCTCTCCAGGACAACATAGAATCTGGGGCTCTGTGCTTTCTTTCGTTCTGAACAAGTGTTACTGTTTTCTGCACAAAAGCGATTCTGCCAAGCAATGTGAACACTTCTGCTTCCCAGGCACAGAGAAGGTGCTAGCAGGGAATTCTCTGCCTGCTTTTCCCCAGTGCTCTGCAAGCTCTCCAGAACAACATAGAATCTGGGGCTCTGTGCTTTCTTTCGTTCTGAACAAGTGTTACTGTTTTCTGCACAAAAGCGATTGTGCGAAGCAATGTGAACACTTCTGCTTCCCAGGCACAGAGAAGGTGCTAGCAAGGAATTCTGTGTTTGCCTTTCCCCAGTGCTCTGCAAGCTCTCCAGGACAACATAAAATCTGGGGCTCTGTGCTTTCTTTCGTTCTGAACAAGTGTTAGTGTTTTCTGCACAAAAGCAATTCTTGCGAAGCAATGTGAACACTTCTGCTTCCCAGGCACAGAGAAGGTGCTAGCAGGGAATTCTCTGCCTGCCTTTCCCCAGTGCTCTGCAAGCTCTCCAGGACAACATAGAATCTGGGGCTCTGTGCTTTCTTTCGTTCTGAACAAGTGTTACTGTTTTCTGCACAAAAGCGATTCTTGCGAAGCAATGTGAACACTTCTGCTTCCCAGGCACAGAGAAGGTGCTAGCAGGGAATTCTCTGCCTGCCTTTCCCCAGTGCTCTGCAAGCTCTCCAGGACAACATAAAATCTGGGGCTCTGTGCTTTCTTTCCTTCTGAACAAGTGTTAGTGTTTTCTGCACAAAAGCGATTCTTGCGAAGCAATGTGAACACTTCTGCTTCCCAGGCACAGAGAAGGTGCTATCAGGGAATTCTCTGCCTGCCTTTCCCCAGTGCTCTGCAAGCTCTCCAGGGCAACATAATATCTGGGGCTCTTTGCTTTCTTTCCTTCTGAACAAGTGTTACTGTTTTCTGCACAAAAGCGATTCTGCGAAGCAATGTGAACAGGCACAGAGAAGGTGCTAGCAGGGAATTCTCTGCCTGCCTTTCCCCAGTGCTCTGCAAGCTCTCCAGGACAACATAAAATCTGGGGCTCTGTGCTTTCTTTCGTTCTGAAGAAGTGTTACTGTTTTCTGCACAAAAGCGATTCTGCGAAGCAATGTGAACACTTCTGCTTAGCCAGGCACAGAGAAGGTGCTAGCAAGGAATTCTCTGTTTCCCTTTCCCCAGTGCTCTGCAAGCTCTCCAGGACAACATAGAATCTGGGGCTCTGTGCTTTCTTTCGTTCTGAACAAGTGTTAGTGTTTTCTGCACAAAAGCGATTCTTGCGAAGCAATGTGAACACTTCTGCTTCCCAGGCACAGAGAAGGTGCTATCAGGGAATTCTCTGCCTGCCTTTCCCCAGTGCTCTGCAAGCTCTCCAGGACAACATAAAATCCGGAGCTCTGTGCTTTCTTTCCTTCTGAACAAGTGTTAGTGTTTTCTGCACAAAAGCGATTCTGCGAAGCAATGTGAACAGGCACAGAGAAGGTGCTATCAGGGAATTCTCTGCCTGCCTTTCCCCAGTGCTGTGCAAGCTCTCCAGGACAACATAGAATCTGGGGCTCTGTGCTTTCTTTCGTTCTGAACAAGAGTTACTGTTTTCTGCACAAAAGCGATTCTTGCGAAGCAATGTGAACACTTCTGCTTCCCAGGCACAGAGAAGGTGCTATCAGGGAATTCTCTGCCTGCCTTTCCCCAGTGCTCTGCAAGCTCTCCAGGACAACATAGAATCTGGGGCTCTGTGCTTTCTTTCCTTCTGAACAAGTGTTACTGTTTTCTGCACAAAAGCGATTCTGCGAAGCAATGTGAACACTTCTGCTTCCCAGGCACAGAGAAGGTGCTAGCAAGGAATTCTGTGTTTGCCTTTCCCCAGTGCTCTGCAAGCTCTCCAGGACAACATAAAATCTGGGGCTCTGTGCTTTCTTTCATTCTGAACAAGTGTTACTGTTTTCTGCACAAAAGCGATTCATGCGAAGCAATGTGAACACTTCTGCTTCCCAGGCACAGAGAAGGTGCTAGCAAGGAATTCTCTGCCTGCCTTTCCCCAGTGCTCTGCAAGCTCTCCAGGACAACATAGAATCTGGGGCTCTGTGCTTTCTTTCGTTATGAACAAGTGTTACAGTTTTCTGCACAAAAGCGATTCTGCGAAGCAATGTGAACACTTCTGCTTCCCAGGCGCAGAGAAGGTGCTAGCAAGGAATTCTCTGCCTGTCTTTCCCCAGTGCTCTGCAAGCTCTCCAGGACAACATAAAATCTGGGGCTCTGTGCTTTCTTTCCTTCTGAACAAGTGTTACTGTTTTCTGCACAAAAGCGATTCTGCGAAGCAATGTGAACACTTCTGCTTCCCAGGCACAGAGAAGGTGCTAGCAAGGAATTCTGTGTTTGCCTTTCCCCAGTGCTCTGCAAGCTCTCCAGGACAACATAAAATCTGGGGCTCTGTGCTTTCTTTCATTCTGAACAAGTGTTAGTGTTTTCTGCACAAAAGCGATTCTTGCGAAGCAATGTGAACACTTCTGCTTCCCAGGCACAGAGAAGGTGCTAGCAGGGAATTCTCTGCCTGCCTTTCCCCAGTGCTCTGCAAGCTCTCCAGGACAACATAGAATCTGGGGCTCTGTGCTTTCTTTCGTTCTGAACAAGTGTTACAGTTTTCTGCACAAAAGCGATTCTGCGAAGCAATGTGAACACTTCTGCTTCCCAGGCACAGAGAAGGTGCTAGCAGGGAATTCTCTGCCTGCCTTTCCCCAGTGCTCTGCAAGCTCTCCAGGACAACAGCAAATCTGGGGCTCTGTGCTTTCTTTCGTTCTGAACAAGTGTTACTGTTTTCTGCACAAAAGCGATTCTGCGAAGCAATGTGAACAGGCACAGAGAAGGTGCTATCAGGGAACTCTCTGCCTGCCTTTCCCCAGTGCTCTGCAAGCTCTCCAGGACAACATAGAATCTGGGGCTCTGTGCTTTCTTTCGTTCTGAACAAGTGTTACTGTTTTCTGCACAAAAGCGATTCTTGCGAAGCAATGTGAACACTTCTGCTTCCCAGGCACAGAGAAGGTGCTAGCAGGGAATTCTCTGCCTGCCTTTCCCCAGTGCTCTGCAAGCTCTCCAGGACAACATAGAATCTGGGGCTCTGTGCTTTCTTTCGTTCTGAACATGTGTTACTGTTTTCTGCACAAAAGCGATTCTGCGAAGCAATGTGAACACTTCTGCTTCCCAGGCACAGAGAAGGTGGTAGCAAGGAATTCTGTGTTTGCCTTTCCCCAGTGCTCTGCAAGCTCTCCAGGACAACATAAAATCTGGGGCTCTGTGCTTTCTTTCGTTCTGAACAAGTGTTAGTGTTTTCTGCACAAAAGCGATTCTTGCGAAGCAATGTGAACACTTCTGCTTCCCAGGCACAGAGAAGGTGCTAGCAGGGAATTCTCTGCCTGCCTTTCCCCAGTGCTCTGCAAGCTCTCCAGGACAACATAGAATCTGGGGCTCTGTGCTTTCTTTCCTTCTGAACAAGTGTTACTGTTTTCTGCACAAAAGCGATTCTGCGAAGCAATGTGAACACTTCTGCTTCCCAGGCACAGAGAAGGTGCTAGCAAGGAATTCTCTGCCTGCCTTTCCCCAGTGCTCTGCAAGCTCTCCAGGACAACATAAAATCTGGGGCTCTGTGCTTTCTTTCCTTCTGAACAAGTGTTAGTGTTTTCTGCACAAAAGCGATTCTTGCGAAGCAATGTGAACACTTCTGCTTCCCAGGCACAGAGAAGGTGCTAGCAAGGAATTCTCTGCCTGCCTTTCCCCAGTGCTCTGCAAGCTCTCCAGGACAACAGCAAATCTGGGGCTCTGTGCTTTCTTTCCTTCTGAACAAGTGTTAGTGTTTTCTGCACAAAAGCGATTCTGCGAAGCAATGTGAACAGGCACAGAGAAGGTGCTATCAGGGAATTCTCTGCCTGCCTTTCCCCAGTGCTCTGCAAGCTCTCCAGGACAACATAAAATCTGGGGCTCTGTGCTTTCTTTCCTTCTGAACAAGTGTTACTGTTTTCTGCACAAAAGCGATTCTGCCAAGCAATGTGAACACTTCTGCTTCCCAGGCACAGAGAAGGTGCTAGCAGGGAATTCTCTGCCTGCCTTTCCCCAGTGCTCTGCAAGCTCTCCAGGACAACATAGAATCTGGGGCTCTGTGCTTTCTTTCGTTATGAACAAGTGTTACAGTTTTCTGCACAAAAGCGATTCTGCGAAGCAATGTGAACACTTCTGCTTCCCAGGCACAGAGAAGGTGCTAGCAAGGAATTCTCTGCCTGTCTTTCCCCAGTGCTCTGCAAGCTCTCCAGGACAACATAAAATCTGGGGCTCTGTGCTTTCTTTCCTTCTGAACAAGTGTTACTGTTTTCTGCACAAAAGCGATTCTGCGAAGCAATGTGAACACTTCTGCTTCCCAGGCACAGAGAAGGTGCTAGCAAGGAATTCTGTGTTTGCCTTTCCCCAGTGCTCTGCAAGCTCTCCAGGACAACATAAAATCTGGGGCTCTGTGCTTTCTTTCATTCTGAACAAGTGTTAGTGTTTTCTGCACAAAAGCGATTCTTGCGAAGCAATGTGAACACTTCTGCTTCCCAGGCACAGAGAAGGTGCTAGCAGGGAATTCTCTGCCTGCCTTTCCCCAGTGCTGTGCAAGCTCTCCAGGACAACATAGAATCTGGGGCTCTGTGCTTTCTTTCGTTATGAACAAGTGTTACAGTTTTCTGCACAAAAGCGATTCTGCGAAGCAATGTGAACACTTCTGCTTCCCAGGCACAGAGAAGGTGCTAGCAGGGAATTCTCTGCCTGCCTTTCCCCAGTGCTCTGCAAGCTCTCCAGGACAACAGCAAATCTGGGGCTCTGTGCTTTCTTTCGTTCTGAACAAGTGTTACTGTTTTCTGCACAAAAGCGATTCTGCGAAGCAATGTGAACAGGCACAGAGAAGGTGCTATCAGGGAACTCTCTGCCTGCCTTTCCCCAGTGCTCTGCAAGCTCTCCAGGACAACATAGAATCTGGGGCTCTGTGCTTTCTTTCGTTCTGAACAAGTGTTACTGTTTTCTGCACAAAAGCGATTCTTGCGAAGCAATGTGAACACTTCTGCTTCCCAGGCACAGAGAAGGTGCTAGCAGGGAATTCTCTGCCTGCCTTTCCCCAGTGCTCTGCAAGCTCTCCAGGACAACATAGAATCTGGGGCTCTGTGCTTTCTTTCGTTCTGAACAAGTGTTACTGTTTTCTGCACAAAAGCGATTCTGCGAAGCAATGTGAACACTTCTGCTTCCCAGGCACAGAGAAGGTGCTAGCAAGGAATTCTGTGTTTGCCTTTCCCCAGTGCTCTGCAAGCTCTCCAGGACAACATAAAATCTGGGGCTCTGTGCTTTCTTTCGTTCTGAACAAGTGTTAGTGTTTTCTGCACAAAAGCGATTCTTGCGAAGCAATGTGAACACTTCTGCTTCCCAGGCACAGAGAAGGTGCTAGCAGGGAATTCTCTGCCTGCCTTTCCCCAGTGCTCTGCAAGCTCTCCAGGACAACATAAAATCTGGGGCTCTGTGCTTTCTTTCGTTATGAACAAGTGTTACAGTTTTCTGCACAAAAGCGATTCTGCGAAGCAATGTGAACACTTCTGCTTCCCAGGCACAGAGAAGGTGCTAGCAAGGAATTCTCTGCCTGCCTTTCCCCAGTGCTCTGCAAGCTCTACAGGACAACATAAAATCTGGGGCTCTGTGCTTTCTTTCCTTCTGAACAAGTGTTAGTGTTTTCTGCACAAAAGCGATTCTTGCGAAGCAATGTGAACACTTCTGCTTCCCAGGCACAGAGAAGGTGCTATCAGGGAATTCTCTGCCTGCCTTTCCCCAGTGCTCTGCAAGCTCTCCAGGGCAACATAATATCTGGGGCTCTTTGCTTTCTTTCCTTCTGAACAAGTGTTACTGTTTTCTGCACAAAAGCGATTCTGCGAAGCAATGTGAACAGGCACAGAGAAGGTGCTATCAGGGAATTCTCTGCCTGCCTTTCCCCAGTGCTCTGCAAGCTCTCCAGGACAACATAAAATCTGGGGCTCTGTGCTTTCTTTCCTTCTGAACAAGTGTTACTGTTTTCTGCACAAAAGCGATTCTGCCAAGCAATGTGAACACTTCTGCTTCCCAGGCACAGAGAAGGTGCTAGCAGGGAATTCTCTGCCTGCCTTTCCCCAGTGCTCTGCAAGCTCTCCAGGACAACATAGAATCTGGGGCTCTGTGCTTTCTTTCGTTCTGAACAAGTGTTACAGTTTTCTGCACAAAAGCGATTCTGCGAAGCAATGTGAACAGGCACAGAGAAGGTGCTATCAGGGAACTCTCTGCCTGCCTTTCCCCAGTGCTCTGCAAGCTCTCCAGGACAACATAGAATCTGGGGCTCTGTGCTTTCTTTCGTTCTGAACAAGTGTTACTGTTTTCTGCACAAAAGCGATTCTGCCAAGCAATGTGAACACTTCTGCTTCCCAGGCACAGAGAAGGTGCTAGCAGGTAATTCTCTGCCTGCCTTTCCCCAGAGCTCTGCAAGCTCTCCAGGACAACATAGAATCTGGGGTTGTGTGCTTTCTTTCGTTCTGAACAAGTGTTACTGTTTTCTGCACAAAAGCGATTCTTGCGAAGCAATGTGAACACTTCTGCTTCCCAGGCACAGAGAAGGTGCTAGCAAGGAATTCTCTGCCTGCCTTTCCCCAGTGCTCTGCAAGCTCTCCAGGACAACATAAAATCTGGGGCTCTGTGCTTTCTTTCCTTCTGAACAAGTGTTAGTGTTTTCTGCACAAAAGCGATTCTGCAAAGCAATGTGAACAGGCACAGAGAAGGTGCTATCAGGGAACTCTCTGCCTGCCTTTCCCCAGTGCTCTGCAAGCTCTCCAGGACAACATAGAATCTGGGGCTCTGTGCTTTCTTTCGTTATGAACAAGTGTTACAGTTTTCTGCACAAAAGCGATTCTGCGAAGCAATGTGAACACTTCTGCTTTCCAGGCACAGAGAAGGTGCTAGCAAGGAATTCTCTGCCTGCCTTTCCCCAGTGCTCTGCAAGCTCTCCAGGACAACATAGAATCTGGGGCTCTGTGCTTTCTTTCGTTCTGAACAAGTGTTACTGTTTTCTGCACAAAAGCGATTCTGCCAAGCAATGTGAACACTTCTGCTTCCCAGGCACAGAGAAGGTGCTAGCAGGGAATTCTCTGCCTGCCTTTCCCCAGTGCTCTGCAAGCTCTCCAGAACAACATAGAATCTGGGGCTCTGTGCTTTCTTTCGTTCTGAACAAGTGTTACTGTTTTCTGCACAAAAGCGATTCTGCGAAGCAATGTGAACACTTCTGCTTCCCAGGCACAGAGAAGGTGCTAGCAAGGAATTCTGTGTTTGCCTTTCCCCAGTGCTCTGCAAGCTCTCCAGGACAACATAAAATCTGGGGCTCTGTGCTTTCTTTCATTCTGAACAAGTGTTAGTGTTTTCTGCACAAAAGCGATTCTTGCGAAGCAATGTGAACACTTCTGCTTCCCAGGCACAGAGAAGGTGCTATCAGGGAATTCTCTGCCTGCCTTTCCCCAGTGCTCTGCAAGCTCTCCAGGACAACATAGAATCTGGGGCTCTGTGCTTTCTTTCCTTCTGAACAAGTGTTACTGTTTTCTGCACAAAAGCGATTCTTGCGAAGCAATGTGAACACTTCTGCTTCCCAGGCACAGAGAAGGTGCTAGCAGGGAATTCTCTGCCTGCCTTTCCCCAGTGCTCTGCAAGCTCTCCAGGACAACATAAAATCTGGGGCTCTGTGCTTTCTTTCCTTCTGAACAAGTGTTACTGTTTTCTGCACAAAAGCGATTCTGCGAAGCAATGTGAACACTTCTGCTTCCCAGGCACAGAGAAGGTGCTAGCAGGGAATTCTCTGCCTGCCTTTCCCCAGTGCTCTGCAAGCTCTCCAGGACAACATAGAATCTGGGGCTCTGTGCTTTCTTTCCTTCTGAACAAGAGTTACTGTTTTCTGCACAAAAGCGATTCTTGCGAAGCAATGTGAACACTTCTGCTTCCCAGGCACAGAGAAGGTGCTAGCAGGGAATTCTCTGCCTGCCTTTCCCCAGTGCTCTGCAAGCTCTCCAGGACAACATAAAATCTGGGGCTCTGTGCTTTCTTTCCTTCTGAACAAGTGTTACTGTTTTCTGCACAAAAGCGATTCTGCGAAGCAATGTGAACACTTCTGCTTCCCAGGCACAGAGAAGGTGCTAGCAGGGAATTCTCTGCCTGCCTTTCCCCAGTGCTCTGCAAGCTCTCCAGGACAACATAGAATCTGGGGCTCTGTGCTTTCTTTCGTTATGAACAAGTGTTACAGTTTTCTGCACAAAAGCGATTCTGCGAAGCAATGTGAACAGGCACAGAGAAGGTGCTATCAGGGAACTCTCTGCCTGCCTTTCCCCAGTGCTCTGCAAGCTCTCCAGGACAACATAGAATCTGGGGCTCTGTGCTTTCTTTCGTTCTGAACAAGTGTTACTGTTTTCTGCACAAAAGCGATTCTTGCGAAGCAATGTGAACACTTCTGCTTCCCAGGCACAGAGAAGGTGCTATCAGGGAATTCTCTGCCTGCCTTTCCCCAGTGCTCTGCAAGCTCTCCAGGACAACATAGAATCTGGGGCTCTGTGCTTTCTTTCCTTCTGAACAAGTGTTACTGTTTTCTGCACAAAAGCGATTCTGCCAAGCAATGTGAACACTTCTGCTTCCCAGGCACAGAGAAGGTGCTAGCAAGGAATTCTCTGCCTGCCTTTCCCCAGAGCTCTGCAAGCTCTCCAGGACAACATAGAATCTGGGGTTGTGTGCTTTCTTTCGTTCTGAACAAGTGTTACTGTTTTCTGCACAAAAGCGATTCTTGCGAAGCAATGTGAACACTTCTGCTTCCCAGGCACAGAGAAGGTGCTAGCAAGGAATTCTCTGCCTGCCTTTCCCCAGTGCTCTGCAAGCTCTCCAGGACAACATAAAATCTGGGGCTCTGTGCTTTCTTTCCTTCTGAACAAGTGTTAGTGTTTTCTGCACAAAAGCGATTCTGCGAAGCAATGTGAACAGGCACAGAGAAGGTGCTATCAGGGAACTCTCTGCCTGCCTTTCCCCAGTGCTCTGCAAGCTCTCCAGGACAACATAGAATCTGGGTCTCTGTGCTTTCTTTCGTTATGAACAAGTGTTACAGTTTTCTGCACAAAAGCGATTCTGCCAAGCAATGTGAACACTTCTGCTTCCCAGGCACAGAGAAGGTGCTAGCAAGGAATTCTCTGCCTGCCTTTCCCCAGTGCTCTGCAAGCTCTCCAGGACAACATAGAATCTGGGGCTCTGTGCTTTCTTTCGTTCTGAACAAGTGTTACTGTTTTCTGCACAAAAGCGATTCTGCGAAGCAATGTGAACACTTCTGCTTCCCAGGCACAGAGAAGGTGCTATCAGGGAATTCTCTGCCTGCCTTTCCCCAGTGCTCTGCAAGCTCTCCAGAACAACATAGAATCTGGGGCTCTGTGCTTTCTTTCGTTCTGAACAAGTGTTACTGTTTTCTGCACAAAAGCGATTCTGCGAAGCAATGTGAACACTTCTGCTTCCCAGGCACAGAGAAGGTGCTAGCAAGGAATTCTGTGTTTGCCTTTCCCCAGTGCTCTGCAAGCTCTCCAGGACAACATAAAATCTGGGGCTCTGTGCTTTCTTTCATTCTGAACAAGTGTTAGTGTTTTCTGCACAAAAGCGATTCTTGCGAAGCAATGTGAACACTTCTGCTTCCCAGGCACAGAGAAGGTGCTAGCAGGGAATTCTCTGCCTGCCTTTCCCCAGTGCTCTGCAAGCTCTCCAGGACAACATAGAATCTGGGGCTCTGTGCTTTCTTTCGTTATGAACAAGTGTTACAGTTTTCTGCACAAAAGCGATTCTGCGAAGCAATGTGAACACTTCTGCTTCCCAGGCACAGAGAAGGTGCTAGCAAGGAATTCTCTGCCTGCCTTTCCCCAGTGCTCTGCAAGCTCTCCAGGACAACATAAAATCTGGGGTTCTGTGCTTTCTTTCCTTCTCAACAAGTGTTAGTGTTTTCTGCACAAAAGCGATTCTTGCGAAGCAATGTGAACACTTCTGCTTCCCAGGCACAGAGAAGGTGCTAGCAAGGAATTCTCTGCCTGCCTTTCCCCAGTGCTCTGCAAGCTCTCCAGGACAACATAAAATCTGGGGCTCTGTGCTTTCTTTCCTTCTGAACAAGTGTTAGTGTTTTCTGCACAAAAGCGATTCTGCGAAGCAATGTGAACAGGCACAGAGAAGGTGCTATCAGGGAATTCTCTGCCTGCCTTTCCCCAGTGCTCTGCAAGCTCTCCAGGACAACATAGAATCTGGGGCTCTGTGCTTTCTTTCCTTCTGAACAACTGTTAGTGTTGTCTGCACAAAAGCGATTCTGCGAAGCAATGTGAACAGGCACAGAGAACGTGCTATCAGGGAATTCTCTGCCTGCCTTTCCCCAGTGCTCTGCAAGCTCTCCAGGACAACATAGAATCTGGGGCTCTGTGCTTTCTTTCCTTCTGAACAAGTGTTACTGTTTTCTGCACAAAAGCGATTCTTGCGAAGCAATGTGAACACTTCTGCTTCCCAGGCACAGAGAAGGTGCTAGCACGTAATTCTCTGCCTGCCTTTCCCCAGAGCTCTGCAAGCTCTCCAGGACAACATAGAATCTGAGGCTCTGTGCTTTCTTTCGTTCTGAACAAGTGTTACTGTTTTCTGCACAAAAGCGATTCTTGCGAAGCAATGTGAACACTTCTGCTTCCCAGGCACAGAGAAGGTGCTATCAGGGAATTCTCTGCCTGCCTTTCCCCAGTGCTCTGCAAGCTCTCCAGGGCAACATAATATCTGGGGCTCTTTGCTTTCTTTCCTTCTGAACAAGTGTTACTGTTTTCTGCACAAAAGCGATTCTGCGAAGCAATGTGAACAGGCACAGAGAAGGTGCTAGCAGGGAATTCTCTGCCTGCCTTTCCCCAGTGCTCTGCAAGCTCTCCAGGACAACATAAAATCTGGGGCTCTGTGCTTTCTTTCGTTCTGAAGAAGTGTTACTGTTTTCTGCACAAAAGCGATTCTGCGAAGCAATGTGAACACTTCTGCTTAGCCAGGCACAGAGAAGGTGCTAGCAAGGAATTCTCTGTTTCTCTTTCCCCAGTGCTCTGCAAGCTCTCCAGGACAACATAAAATCTGGGGCTCTGTGCTTTCTTTCGTTCTGAACAAGTGTTAGTGTTTTCTGCACAAAAGCGATTCTTGTGAAGCAATGTGAACACTTCTGCTTCCCAGGCACAGAGAAGGTGCTAGCAAGGAATTCTCTGCCTGCCTTTCCCCAGTGCTCTGCAAGCTCTCCAGGACAACATAAAATCTGGGGCTCTGTGCTTTCTTTCCTTCTGAACAAGTGTTACTGTTTTCTGCACAAAAGCGATTCTGCGAAGCAATGTGAACACTTCTGCTTCCCAGGCACAGAGAAGGTGCTAGCAGGGAATTCTCTGCCTGCCTTTCCCCAGTGCTCTGCAAGCTCTCCAGGACAACAGCAAATCTGGGGCTCTGTGCTTTCTTTCCTTCTGAACAAGTGTTACTGTTTTCTGCACAAAAGCGATTCTGCGAAGCAATGTGAACAGGCACAGAGAAGGTGCTATCAGGGAACTCTCTGCCTGCCTTTCCCCAGTGCTCTGCAAGCTCTCCAGGACAACATAGAATCTGGGGCTCTGTGCTTTCTTTCGTTCTGAACAAGTGTTAGTGTTTTCTGCACAAAAGCGATTCTTGCGAAGCAATGTGAACACTTCTGCTTCCCAGGCACAGAGAAGGTGCTATCAGGGAATTCTCTGCCTGCCTTTCCCCAGTGCTCTGCAAGCTCTCCAGGACAACATAGAATCTGGGGCTCTGTGCTTTCTTTCCTTCTGAACAAGTGTTACTGTTTTCTGCACAAAAGCGATTCTGCCAAGCAATGTGAACACTTCTGCTTCCCAGGCACAGAGAAGGTGCTAGCAGGGAATTCTCTGCCTGCCTTTCCCCAGAGCTCTGCAAGCTCTCCAGGACAACATAGAATCTGGGGCTGTGTGCTTTCTTTCGTTCTGAACAAGTGTTACTGTTTTCTGCACAAAAGCGATTCTTGCGAAGCAATGTGAACACTTCTGCTTCCCAGGCACAGAGAAGGTGCTATCAGGGAATTCTCTGCCTGCCTTTCCCCAGTGCTCTGCAAGCTCTCCAGGGCAACATAATATCTGGGGCTCTTTGCTTTCTTTCCTTCTGAACAAGTGTTACTGTTTTCTGCACAAAAGCGATTCTGCGAAGCAATGTGAACAGGCACAGAGAAGGTGCTATCAGGGAATTCTCTGCCTGCCTTTCCCCAGTGCTCTGCAAGCTCTCCAGGACAACATAAAATCTGGGGCTCTGTGCTTTCTTTCGTTCTGAAGAAGTGTTAGTGTTTTCTGCACAAAAGCGATTCTGCGAAGCAATGTGAACACTTCTGCTTAGCCAGGCACAGAGAAGGTGCTAGCAAGGAATTCTCTGTTGTCCCTTTCCCCAGTGCTCTGCAAGCTCTCCAGAACAACATAAAATCTGGGGCTCTGTGCTTTCTTTCGTTCTGAACAAGTGTTACTGTTTTCTGCACAAAAGCGATTCTGCGAAGCAATGTGAACAGGCACAGAGAAGGTGCTAGCAGGTAATTCTCTGCCTGCCTTTCCCCAGTGCTCTGCAAGCTCTCCAGGACAACATAGAATCTGGGGCTCTGTGCTTTCTTTCGTTCTGAACAAGTGTTACTGTTTTCTGCACAAAAGCGATTCTTGCGAAGCAATGTGAACACTTCTGCTTCCCAGGCACAGAGAAGGTGCTATCAGGGAATTCTCTGCCTGCCTTTCCCCAGTGCTCTGCAAGCTCTCCAGGACAACATAGAATCTGGGGCTGTGTGCTTTCTTTCGTTCTGAACAAGTGTTACTGTTTTCTGCACAAAAGCGATTCTTGCGAAGCAATGTGAACACTTCTGCTTCCCAGGCACAGAGAAGGTGCTATCAGGGAATTCTCTGCCTGCCTTTCCCCAGTGCTCTGCAAGCTCTCCAGGACAACATAAAATCTGGGGCTCTGTGCTTTCTTTCCTTCTGAACAAGTGTTACTGTTTTCTGCACAAAAGCGATTCTGCGAAGCAATGTGAACACTTCTGCTTCCCAGGCACAGAGAAGGTGCTAGCAGGGAATTCTCTGCCTGCCTTTCCCCAGTGCTCTGCAAGCTCTCCAGGACAACAGCAAATCTGGGGCTCTGTGCTTTCTTTCGTTCTGAACAAGTGTTACTGTTTTCTGCACAAAAGCGATTCTGCGAAGCAATGTGAACAGGCACAGAGAAGGTGCTATCAGGGAACTCTCTGCCTGCCTTTCCCCAGTGCTCTGCAAGCTCTCCAGGACAACATAGAATCTGGGGCTCTGTGCTTTCTTTCGTTCTGAACAAGTGTTACTGTTTTCTGCACAAAAGCGATTCTTGCGAAGCAATGTGAACACTTCTGCTTCCCAGGCACAGAGAAGGTGCTATCAGGGAATTCTCTGCCTGCCTTTCCCCAGTGCTCTGCAAGCTCTCCAGGACAACATAGAATCTGGGGCTCTGTGCTTTCTTTCCTTCTGAACAAGTGTTACTGTTTTCTGCACAAAAGCGATTCTGCCAAGCAATGTGAACACTTCTGCTTCCCAGGCACAGAGAAGGTGCTAGCAGGGAATTCTCTGCCTGCCTTTCCCCAGAGCTCTGCAAGCTCTCCAGGACAACATAGAATCTGGGGCTGTGTGCTTTCTTTCGTTCTGAACAAGTGTTACTGTTTTCTGCACAAAAGCGATTCTTGCGAAGCAATGTGAACACTTCTGCTTCCCAGGCACAGAGAAGGTGCTATCAGGGAATTCTCTGCCTGCCTTTCCCCAGTGCTCTGCAAGCTCTCCAGGGCAACATAATATCTGGGGCTCTTTGCTTTCTTTCCTTCTGAACAAGTGTTACTGTTTTCTGCACAAAAGCGATTCTGCGAAGCAATGTGAACAGGCACAGAGAAGGTGCTATCAGGGAATTCTCTGCCTGCCTTTCCCCAGTGCTCTGCAAGCTCTCCAGGACAACATAAAATCTGGGGCTCTGTGCTTTCTTTCGTTCTGAAGAAGTGTTACTGTTTTCTGCACAAAAGCGATTCTGCGAAGCAATGTGAACACTTCTGATTAGCCAGGCACAGAGAAGGTGCTAGCAAGGAATTCTCTGTTTCCCTTTCCCCAGTGCTCTGCAAGCTCTCCAGAACAACATAAAATCTGGGGCTCTGTGCTTTCTTTCGTTCTGAACAAGTGTTAGTGTTTTCTGCACAAAAGCGATTCTGCGAAGCAATGTGAACACTTCTGCTTCCCAGGCACAGAGAAGGTGCTAGCAGGGAATTCTCTGCCTGCCTTTCCCCAGTGCTCTGCAAGCTCTCCAGGACAACAGCAAATCTGGGGCTCTGTGCTTTCTTTCCTTCTGAACAAGTGTTACTGTTTTCTGCACAAAAGCGATTCTGCGAAGCAATGTGAACAGGCACAGAGAAGGTGCTATCAGGGAACTCTCTGCCTGCCTTTCCCCAGTGCTCTGCAAGCTCTCCAGGACAACATAGAATCTGGGGCTCTGTGCTTTCTTTCGTTCTGAACAAGTGTTACTGTTTTCTGCACAAAAGCGATTCTGCCAAGCAATGTGAACACTTCTGCTTCCCAGGCACAGAGAAGGTGCTATCAGGGAATTCTCTGCCTGCCTTTCCCCAGTGCTCTGCAAGCTCTCCAGGACAACATAGAATCTGGGGCTCTGTGCTTTCTTTCCTTCTGAACAAGTGTTACTGTTTTCTGCACAAAAGCGATTCTGCCAAGCAATGTGAACACTTCTGCTTCCCAGGCACAGAGAAGGTGCTATCAGGGAACTCTCTGCCTGCCTTTCCCCAGTGCTCTGCAAGCTCTCCAGGACAACATAGAATCTGGGGCTCTGTGCTTTCTTTCGTTCTGAACAAGTGTTACTGTTTTCTGCACAAAAGCGATTCTTGCGAAGCAATGTGAACACTTCTGCTTCCCAGGCACAGAGAAGGTGCTAGCAGGGAATTCTCTGCCTGCCTTTCCCCAGTGCTCTGCAAGCTCTCCAGGGCAACATAATATCTGGGGCTCTTTGCTTTCTTTCCTTCTGAACAAGTGTTACTGTTTTCTGCACAAAAGCGATTCTGCGAAGCAATGTGAACAGGCACAGAGAAGGTGCTAGCAGGGAATTCTCTGCCTGCCTTTCCCCAGTGCTCTGCAAGCTCTCCAGGACAACATAAAATCTGGGGCTCTGTGCTTTCTTTCCTTCTGAAGAAGTGTTACTGTTTTCTGCACAAAAGCGATTCTGCGAAGCAATGTGAACAGTTCTGCTTAGCCAGGCACAGAGAAGGTGCTAGCAAGGAATTCTCTGTTTCCCTTTCCCCAGTGCTCTGCAAGCTCTCCAGGACAACATAAAATCTGGGGCTCTGTGCTTTCTTTCGTTCTGAACAAGTGTTACTGTTTTCTGCACAAAAGCGATTCTGCCAAGCAATGTGAACACTTCTGCTTCCCAGGCACAGAGAAGGTGCTAGCAGGGAATTCTCTGCCTGCCTTTCCCCAGTGCTCTGCAAGCTCTCCAGGACAACAGCAAATCTGGGGCTCTGTGCTTTCTTTCCTTCTGAACAAGTGTTACTGTTTTCTGCACAAAAGCGATTCTGCGAAGCAATGTGAACAGGCACAGAGAAGGTGCTATCAGGGAACTCTCTGCCTGCCTTTCCCCAGTGCTCTGCAAGCTCTCCAGGACAACATAGAATCTGGGGCTCTGTGCTTTCTTTCGTTCTGAACAAGTGTTACTGTTTTCTGCACAAAAGCGATTCTTGCGAAGCAATGTGAACACTTCTGCTTCCCAGGCACAGAGAAGGTGCTATCAGGGAATTCTCTGCCTGCCTTTCCCCAGTGCTCTGCAAGCTCTCCAGGACAACATAGAATCTGGGGCTCTGTGCTTTCTTTCCTTCTGAACAAGTGTTACTGTTTTCTGCACAAAAGCGATTCTGCGAAGCAATGTGAACACTTCTGCTTCCCAGGCACAGAGAAGGTGCTAGCAGGGAATTCTCTGCCTGCCTTTCCCCAGTGCTCTGCAAGCTCTCCAGGACAACAGCAAATCTGGGGCTCTGTGCTTTCTTTCCTTCTGAACAAGTGTTACTGTTTTCTGCACAAAAGCGATTCTGCGAAGCAATGTGAACAGGCACAGAGAAGGTGCTATCAGGGAACTCTCTGCCTGCCTTTCCCCAGTGCTCTGCAAGCTCTCCAGGACAACATAGAATCTGGGGCTCTGTGCTTTCTTTCGTTCTGAACAAGTGTTACTGTTTTCTGCACAAAAGCGATTCTGCCAAGCAATGTGAACACTTCTGCTTCCCAGGCACAGAGAAGGTGCTATCAGGGAATTCTCTGCCTGCCTTTCCCCAGTGCTCTGCAAGCTCTCCAGGACAACATAGAATCTGGGGCTCTGTGCTTTCTTTCCTTCTGAACAAGTGTTACTGTTTTCTGCACAAAAGCGATTCTGCCAAGCAATGTGAACACTTCTGCTTCCCAGGCACAGAGAAGGTGCTATCAGGGAACTCTCTGCCTGCCTTTCCCCAGTGCTCTGCAAGCTCTCCAGGACAACATAGAATCTGGGGCTCTGTGCTTTCTTTCGTTCTGAACAAGTGTTACTGTTTTCTGCACAAAAGCGATTCTTGCGAAGCAATGTGAACACTTCTGCTTCCCAGGCACAGAGAAGGTGCTAGCAGGGAATTCTCTGCCTGCCTTTCCCCAGTGCTCTGCAAGCTCTCCAGGGCAACATAATATCTGGGGCTCTTTGCTTTCTTTCCTTCTGAACAAGTGTTACTGTTTTCTGCACAAAAGCGATTCTGCGAAGCAATGTGAACAGGCACAGAGAAGGTGCTAGCAGGGAATTCTCTGCCTGCCTTTCCCCAGTGCTCTGCAAGCTCTCCAGGACAACATAAAATCTGGGGCTCTGTGCTTTCTTTCCTTCTGAAGAAGTGTTACTGTTTTCTGCACAAAAGCGATTCTGCGAAGCAATGTGAACAGTTCTGCTTAGCCAGGCACAGAGAAGGTGCTAGCAAGGAATTCTCTGTTTCCCTTTCCCCAGTGCTCTGCAAGCTCTCCAGGACAACATAAAATCTGGGGCTCTGTGCTTTCTTTCGTTCTGAACAAGTGTTACTGTTTTCTGCACAAAAGCGATTCTGCCAAGCAATGTGAACACTTCTGCTTCCCAGGCACAGAGAAGGTGCTAGCAGGGAATTCTCTGCCTGCCTTTCCCCAGTGCTCTGCAAGCTCTCCAGGACAACAGCAAATCTGGGGCTCTGTGCTTTCTTTCCTTCTGAACAAGTGTTACTGTTTTCTGCACAAAAGCGATTCTGCGAAGCAATGTGAACAGGCACAGAGAAGGTGCTATCAGGGAACTCTCTGCCTGCCTTTCCCCAGTGCTCTGCAAGCTCTCCAGGACAACATAGAATCTGGGGCTCTGTGCTTTCTTTCGTTCTGAACAAGTGTTACTGTTTTCTGCACAAAAGCGATTCTTGCGAAGCAATGTGAACACTTCTGCTTCCCAGGCACAGAGAAGGTGCTATCAGGGAATTCTCTGCCTGCCTTTCCCCAGTGCTCTGCAAGCTCTCCAGGACAACATAGAATCTGGGGCTCTGTGCTTTCTTTCCTTCTGAACAAGTGTTACTGTTTTCTGCACAAAAGCGATTCTGCCAAGCAATGTGAACACTTCTGCTTCCCAGGCACAGAGAAGGTGCTATCAGGGAACTCTCTGCCTGCCTTTCCCCAGTGCTCTGCAAGCTCTCCAGGACAACATAGAATCTGGGGCTCTGTGCTTTCTTTCGTTCTGAACAAGTGTTACTGTTTTCTGCACAAAAGCGATTCTTGCGAAGCAATGTGAACACTTCTGCTTCCCAGGCACAGAGAAGGTGCTATCAGGGAATTCTCTGCCTGCCTTTCCCCAGTGCTCTGCAAGCTCTCCAGGACAACATAGAATCTGGGGCTCTGTGCTTTCTTTCCTTCTGAACAAGTGTTACTGTTTTCTGCACAAAAGCGATTCTGCCAAGCAATGTGAACACTTCTGCTTCCCAGGCACAGAGAAGGTGCTAGCAGGGAATTCTCTGCCTGCCTTTCCCCAGAGCTCTGCAAGCTCTCCAGGACAACATAGAATCTGGGGCTCTGTGCTTTCTTTCGTTCTGAACAAGTGTTACTGTTTTCTGCACAAAAGCGATTCTTGCGAAGCAATGTGAACACTTCTGCTTCCCAGGCACAGAGAAGGTGCTAGCAGGGAATTCTCTGCCTGCCTTTCCCCAGTGCTCTGCAAGCTCTCCAGGGCAACATAATATCTGGGGCTCTTTGCTTTCTTTCCTTCTGAACAAGTGTTACTGTTTTCTGCACAAAAGCGATTCTGCGAAGCAATGTGAACAGGCACAGAGAAGGTGCTAGCAGGGAATTCTCTGCCTGCCTTTCCCCAGTGCTCTGCAAGCTCTCCAGGACAACATAAAATCTGGGGCTCTGTGCTTTCTTTCCTTCTGAAGAAGTGTTACTGTTTTCTGCACAAAAGCGATTCTGCGAAGCAATGTGAACAGTTCTGCTTAGCCAGGCACAGAGAAGGTGCTAGCAAGGAATTCTCTGTTTCCCTTTCCCCAGTGCTCTGCAAGCTCTCCAGGACAACATAAAATCTGGGGCTCTGTGCTTTCTTTCGTTCTGAACAAGTGTTAGTGTTTTCTGCACAAAAGCGATTCTTGTGAAGCAATGTGAACACTTCTGCTTCCCAGGCACAGAGAAGGTGCTAGCAAGGAATTCTCTGCCTGCCTTTCCCCAGTGCTCTGCAAGCTCTCCAGGACAACATAGAATCTGGGGCTCTGTGCTTTCTTTCCTTCTGAACAAGTGTTACTGTTTTCTGCACAAAAGCGATTCTGCCAAGCAATGTGAACACTTCTGCTTCCCAGGCACAGAGAAGGTGCTAGCAGGGAATTCTCTGCCTGCCTTTCCCCAGAGCTCTGCAAGCTCTCCAGGACAACATAGAATCTGGGGCTGTGTGCTTTCTTTCGTTCTGAACAAGTGTTACTGTTTTCTGCACAAAAGCGATTCTTGCGAAGCAATGTGAACACTTCTGCTTCCCAGGCACAGAGAAGGTGCTATCAGGGAATTCTCTGCCTGCCTTTCCCCAGTGCTCTGCAAGCTCTCCAGGGCAACATAATATCTGGGGCTCTTTGCTTTCTTTCGTTCTGAACAAGTGTTACTGTTTTCTGCACAAAAGCGATTCTGCGAAGCAATGTGAACAGGCACAGAGAAGGTGCTAGCAGGGAATTCTCTGCCTGCCTTTCCCCAGTGCTCTGCAAGCTCTCCAGGACAACATAAAATCTGGGGCTCTGTGCTTTCTTTCCTTCTGAACAAGTGTTACTGTTTTCTGCACAAAAGCGATTCTGCGAAGCAATGTGAACACTTCTGCTTCCCAGGCACAGAGAAGGTGCTAGCAGGGAATTCTCTGCCTGCCTTTCCCCAGTGCTCTGCAAGCTCTCCAGGACAACATAGAATCTGGGGCTCTGTGCTTTCTTTCGTTCTGAACAAGTGTTACTGTTTTCTGCACAAAAGCGATTCTGCGAAGCAATGTGAACAGGCACAGAGAAGGTGCTATCAGGGAACTCTCTGCCTGCCTTTCCCCAGTGCTCTGCAAGCTCTCCAGGACAACATAGAATCTGGGGCTCTGTGCTTTCTTTCGTTCTGAACAAGTGTTACTGTTTTCTGCACAAAAGCGATTCTTGCGAAGCAATGTGAACACTTCTGCTTCCCAGGCACAGAGAAGGTGCTATCAGGGAATTCTCTGCCTGCCTTTCCCCAGTGCTCTGCAAGCTCTCCAGGACAACATAGAATCTGGGGCTCTGTGCTTTCTTTCCTTCTGAACAAGTGTTACTGTTTTCTGCACAAAAGCGATTCTGCCAAGCAATGTGAACACTTCTGCTTCCCAGGCACAGAGAAGGTGCTAGCAGGTAATTCTCTGCCTGCCTTTCCCCAGAGCTCTGCAAGCTCTCCAGGACAACATAGAATCTGGGGCTGTGTGCTTTCTTTCGTTCTGAACAAGTGTTACTGTTTTCTGCACAAAAGCGATTCTTGCGAAGCAATGTGAACACTTCTGCTTCCCAGGCACAGAGAAGGTGCTAGCAAGGAATTCTCTGCCTGCCTTTCCCCAGTGCTCTGCAAGCTCTCCAGGACAACATAAAATCTGGGGCTCTGTGCTTTCTTTCCTTCTGAACAAGTGTTAGTGTTTTCTGCACAAAAGCGATTCTGCGAAGCAATGTGAACAGGCACAGAGAAGGTGCTATCAGGGAACTCTCTGCCTGCCTTTCCCCAGTGCTCTGCAAGCTCTCCAGGACAACATAGAATCTGGGGCTCTGTGCTTTCTTTCGTTCTGAACAAGTGTTACTGTTTTCTGCACAAAAGCGATTCTTGCGAAGCAATGTGAACACTTCTGCTTCCCAGGCACAGAAAAGGTGCTATCAGGGAATTCTCTGCCTGCCTTTCCCCAGTGCTCTGCAAGCTCTCCAGGACAACATAGAATCTGGGGCTCTGTGCTTTCTTTCGTTCTGAACAAGTGTTACTGTTTTCTGCACAAAAGCGATTCTGCCAAGCAATGTGAACACTTCTGCTTCCCAGGCACAGAGAAGGTGCTAGCAGGGAATTCTCTGCCTGCTTTTCCCCAGTGCTCTGCAAGCTCTCCAGAACAACATAGAATCTGGGGCTCTGTGCTTTCTTTCGTTCTGAACAAGTGTTACTGTTTTCTGCACAAAAGCGATTGTGCGAAGCAATGTGAACACTTCTGCTTCCCAGGCACAGAGAAGGTGCTAGCAAGGAATTCTGTGTTTGCCTTTCCCCAGTGCTCTGCAAGCTCTCCAGGACAACATAAAATCTGGGGCTCTGTGCTTTCTTTCGTTCTGAACAAGTGTTAGTGTTTTCTGCACAAAAGCAATTCTTGCGAAGCAATGTGAACACTTCTGCTTCCCAGGCACAGAGAAGGTGCTAGCAGGGAATTCTCTGCCTGCCTTTCCCCAGAGCTCTGCAAGCTCTCCAGGACAACATAGAATCTGGGGCTGTGTGCTTTCTTTCCTTCTGAACAAGTGTTACTGTTTTCTGCACAAAAGCGATTCTTGCGAAGCAATGTGAACACTTCTGCTTCCCAGGCACAGAGAAGGTGCTATCAGGGAATTCTCTGCCTGCCTTTCCCCAGTGCTCTGCAAGCTCTCCAGGGCAACATAATATCTGGGGCTCTTTGCTTTCTTTCCTTCTGAACAAGTGTTACTGTTTTCTGCACAAAAGCGATTCTGCGAAGCAATGTGAACAGGCACAGAGAAGGTGCTATCAGGGAATTCTCTGCCTGCCTTTCCCCAGTGCTCTGCAAGCTCTCCAGGACAACATAAAATCTGGGGCTCTGTGCTTTCTTTCGTTCTGAAGAAGTGTTACTGTTTTCTGCACAAAAGCGATTCTGCGAAGCAATGTGAACACTTCTGCTTAGCCAGGCACAGAGAAGGTGCTAGCAAGGAATTCTCTGTTTCCCTTTCCCCAGTGCTCTGCAAGCTCTCCAGAACAACATAAAATCTGGGGCTCTGTGCTTTCTTTCGTTCTGAACAAGTGTTAGTGTTTTCTGCACAAAAGCGATTCTTGTGAAGCAATGTGAACACTTCTGCTTCCCAGGCACAGAGAAGGTGCTAGCAAGGAATTCTCTGCCTGCCTTTCCCCAGTGCTCTGCAAGCTCTCCAGGACAACATAAAATCTGGGGCTCTGTGCTTTCTTTCCTTCTGAACAAGTGTTACTGTTTTCTGCACAAAAGCGATTCTGCGAAGCAATGTGAACACTTCTGCTTCCCAGGCACAGAGAAGGTGCTAGCAGGGAATTCTCTGCCTGCCTTTCCCCAGTGCTCTGCAAGCTCTCCAGGACAACAGCAAATCTGGGGCTCTGTGCTTTCTTTCCTTCTGAACAAGTGTTACTGTTTTCTGCACAAAAGCGATTCTGCGAAGCAATGTGAACAGGCACAGAGAAGGTGCTATCAGGGAACTCTCTGCCTGCCTTTCCCCAGTGCTCTGCAAGCTCTCCAGGACAACATAGAATCTGGGGCTCTGTGCTTTCTTTCGTTCTGAACAAGTGTTACTGTTTTCTGCACAAAAGCGATTCTTGCGAAGCAATGTGAACACTTCTGCTTCCCAGGCACAGAGAAGGTGCTATCAGGGAATTCTCTGCCTGCCTTTCCCCAGTGCTCTGCAAGCTCTCCAGGACAACATAGAATCTGGGGCTCTGTGCTTTCTTTCCTTCTGAACAAGTGTTACTGTTTTCTGCACAAAAGCGATTCTGCCAAGCAATGTGAACACTTCTGCTTCCCAGGCACAGAGAAGGTGCTATCAGGGAACTCTCTGCCTGCCTTTCCCCAGTGCTCTGCAAGCTCTCCAGGACAACATAGAATCTGGGGCTCTGTGCTTTCTTTCCTTCTGAACAAGTGTTACTGTTTTCTGCACAAAAGCGATTCTGCGAAGCAATGTGAACACTTCTGCTTCCCAGGCACAGAGAAGGTGCTAGCAGGGAATTCTCTGCCTGCCTTTCCCCAGAGCTCTGCAAGCTCTCCAGGACAACATAGAATCTGGGGCTCTGTGCTTTCTTTCGTTCTGAACAAGTGTTACTGTTTTCTGCACAAAAGCGATTCTTGCGAAGCAATGTGAACACTTCTGCTTCCCAGGCACAGAGAAGGTGCTAGCAGGGAATTCTCTGCCTGCCTTTCCCCAGTGCTCTGCAAGCTCTCCAGGGCAACATAGAATCTGGGGCTCTTTGCTTTCTTTCCTTCTGAACAAGTGTTACTGTTTTCTGCACAAAAGCGATTCTGCGAAGCAATGTGAACAGGCACAGAGAAGGTGCTAGCAGGGAATTCTCTGCCTGCCTTTCCCCAGTGCTCTGCAAGCTCTCCAGGACAACATAAAATCTGGGGCTCTGTGCTTTCTTTCCTTCTGAAGAAGTGTTACTGTTTTCTGCACAAAAGCGATTCTGCGAAGCAATGTGAACAGTTCTGCTTAGCCAGGCACAGAGAAGGTGCTAGCAAGGAATTCTCTGTTTCCCTTTCCCCAGTGCTCTGCAAGCTCTCCAGGACAACATAAAATCTGGGGCTCTGTGCTTTCTTTCGTTCTGAACAAGTGTTACTGTTTTCTGCACAAAAGCGATTCTGCGAAGCAATGTGAACACTTCTGCTTCCCAGGCACAGAGAAGGTGCTAGCAGGGAATTCTCTGCCTGCCTTTCCCCAGTGCTCTGCAAGCTCTCCAGGACAACAGCAAATCTGGGGCTCTGTGCTTTCTTTCCTTCTGAACAAGTGTTACTGTTTTCTGCACAAAAGCGATTCTGCGAAGCAATGTGAACACTTCTGCTTCCCAGGCACAGAGAAGGTGCTATCAGGGAACTCTCTGCCTGCCTTTCCCCAGTGCTCTGCAAGCTCTCCAGGACAACATAGAATCTGGGGCTCTGTGCTTTCTTTCCTTCTGAACAAGTGTTACTGTTTTCTGCACAAAAGCGATTCTGCGAAGCAATGTGAACACTTCTGCTTCCCAGGCACAGAGAAGGTGCTATCAGGGAATTCTCTGCCTGCCTTTCCCCAGTGCTCTGCAAGCTCTCCAGGACAACATAGAATCTGGGGCTCTGTGCTTTCTTTCCTTCTGAACAAGTGTTACTGTTTTCTGCACAAAAGCGATTCTGCCAAGCAATGTGAACACTTCTGCTTCCCAGGCACAGAGAAGGTGCTAGCAGGGAACTCTCTGCCTGCCTTTCCCCAGTGCTCTGCAAGCTCTCCAGGACAACATAGAATCTGGGGCTCTGTGCTTTCTTTCGTTCTGAACAAGTGTTACTGTTTTCTGCACAAAAGCGATTCTTGCGAAGCAATGTGAACACTTCTGCTTCCCAGGCACAGAGAAGGTGCTATCAGGGAATTCTCTGCCTGCCTTTCCCCAGTGCTCTGCAAGCTCTCCAGGACAACATAGAATCTGGGGCTCTGTGCTTTCTTTCCTTCTGAACAAGTGTTACTGTTTTCTGCACAAAAGCGATTCTGCCAAGCAATGTGAACACTTCTGCTTCCCAGGCACAGAGAAGGTGCTAGCAGGGAATTCTCTGCCTGCCTTTCCCCAGAGCTCTGCAAGCTCTCCAGGACAACATAGAATCTGGGGCTCTGTGCTTTCTTTCGTTCTGAACAAGTGTTACTGTTTTCTGCACAAAAGCGATTCTTGCGAAGCAATGTGAACACTTCTGCTTCCCAGGCACAGAGAAGGTGCTAGCAGGGAATTCTCTGCCTGCCTTTCCCCAGTGCTCTGCAAGCTCTCCAGGGCAACATAATATCTGGGGCTCTTTGCTTTCTTTCCTTCTGAACAAGTGTTACTGTTTTCTGCACAAAAGCGATTCTGCGAAGCAATGTGAACAGGCACAGAGAAGGTGCTAGCAGGGAATTCTCTGCCTGCCTTTCCCCAGTGCTCTGCAAGCTCTCCAGGACAACATAAAATCTGGGGCTCTGTGCTTTCTTTCCTTCTGAAGAAGTGTTACTGTTTTCTGCACAAAAGCGATTCTGCGAAGCAATGTGAACAGTTCTGCTTAGCCAGGCACAGAGAAGGTGCTAGCAAGGAATTCTCTGTTTCCCTTTCCCCAGTGCTCTGCAAGCTCTCCAGGACAACATAAAATCTGGGGCTCTGTGCTTTCTTTCGTTCTGAACAAGTGTTAGTGTTTTCTGCACAAAAGCGATTCTTGTGAAGCAATGTGAACACTTCTGCTTCCCAGGCACAGAGAAGGTGCTAGCAAGGAATTCTCTGCCTGCCTTTCCCCAGTGCTCTGCAAGCTCTCCAGGACAACATAGAATCTGGGGCTCTGTGCTTTCTTTCCTTCTGAACAAGTGTTACTGTTTTCTGCACAAAAGCGATTCTGCCAAGCAATGTGAACACTTCTGCTTCCCAGGCACAGAGAAGGTGCTAGCAGGGAATTCTCTGCCTGCCTTTCCCCAGAGCTCTGCAAGCTCTCCAGGACAACATAGAATCTGGGGCTGTGTGCTTTCTTTCGTTCTGAACAAGTGTTACTGTTTTCTGCACAAAAGCGATTCTTGCGAAGCAATGTGAACACTTCTGCTTCCCAGGCACAGAGAAGGTGCTATCAGGGAATTCTCTGCCTGCCTTTCCCCAGTGCTCTGCAAGCTCTCCAGGGCAACATAATATCTGGGGCTCTTTGCTTTCTTTCCTTCTGAACAAGTGTTACTGTTTTCTGCACAAAAGCGATTCTGCGAAGCAATGTGAACAGGCACAGAGAAGGTGCTAGCAGGGAATTCTCTGCCTGCCTTTCCCCAGTGCTCTGCAAGCTCTCCAGGACAACATAAAATCTGGGGCTCTGTGCTTTCTTTCGTTCTGAAGAAGTGTTACTGTTTTCTGCACAAAAGCGATTCTGCGAAGCAATGTGAACAGTTCTGCTTAGCCAGGCACAGAGAAGGTGCTAGCAAGGAATTCTCTGCCTGCCTTTCCCCAGTGCTCTGCAAGCTCTCCAGGACAACATAGAATCTGGGGCTCTGTGCTTTCTTTCGTTCTGAACAAGTGTTACTGTTTTCTGCACAAAAGCGATTCTTGCGAAGCAATGTGAACACTTCTGCTTCCCAGGCACAGAGAAGGTGCTATCAGGGAATTCTCTGCCTGCCTTTCCCCAGTGCTCTGCAAGCTCTCCAGGACAACATAGAATCTGGGGCTCTGTGCTTTCTTTCCTTCTGAACAAGTGTTACTGTTTTCTGCACAAAAGCGATTCTGCCAAGCAATGTGAACACTTCTGCTTCCCAGGCACAGAGAAGGTGCTAGCAGGTAATTCTCTGCCTGCCTTTCCCCAGAGCTCTGCAAGCTCTCCAGGACAACATAGAATCTGGGGCTGTGTGCTTTCTTTCGTTCTGAACAAGTGTTACTGTTTTCTGCACAAAAGCGATTCTTGCGAAGCAATGTGAACACTTCTGCTTCCCAGGCACAGAGAAGGTGCTAGCAAGGAATTCTCTGCCTGCCTTTCCCCAGTGCTCTGCAAGCTCTCCAGGACAACATAAAATCTGGGGCTCTGTGCTTTCTTTCCTTCTGAACAAGTGTTAGTGTTTTCTGCACAAAAGCGATTCTGCGAAGCAATGTGAACAGGCACAGAGAAGGTGCTATCAGGGAACTCTCTGCCTGCCTTTCCCCAGTGCTCTGCAAGCTCTCCAGGACAACATAGAATCTGGGGCTCTGTGCTTTCTTTCGTTCTGAACAAGTGTTACTGTTTTCTGCACAAAAGCGATTCTTGCGAAGCAATGTGAACACTTCTGCTTCCCAGGCACAGAAAAGGTGCTATCAGGGAATTCTCTGCCTGCCTTTCCCCAGTGCTCTGCAAGCTCTCCAGGACAACATAGAATCTGGGGCTCTGTGCTTTCTTTCGTTCTGAACAAGTGTTACTGTTTTCTGCACAAAAGCGATTCTGCCAAGCAATGTGAACACTTCTGCTTCCCAGGCACAGAGAAGGTGCTAGCAGGGAATTCTCTGCCTGCTTTTCCCCAGTGCTCTGCAAGCTCTCCAGAACAACATAGAGTCTGGGGCTCTGTGCTTTCTTTCGTTCTGAACAAGTGTTACTTTTTTCTGCACAAAAGCGATTCTGCGAAGCAATGTGAACACTTCTGCTTCCCAGGCACAGAGAAGGTGCTAGCAAGGAATTCTGTGTTTGCCTTTCCCCAGTGCTCTGCAAGCTCTCCAGGACAACATAAAATCTGGGGCTCTGTGCTTTCTTTCGTTCTGAACAAGTGTTAGTGTTTTCTGCACAAAAGCAATTCTTGCGAAGCAATGTGAACACTTCTGCTTCCCAGGCACAGAGAAGGTGCTAGCAGGGAATTCTCTGCCTGCCTTTCCCCAGTGCTCTGCAAGCTCTCCAGGACAACATAGAATCTGGGGCTCTGTGCTTTCTTTCGTTCTGAACAAGTGTTACTGTTTTCTGCACAAAAGCGATTCTGCCAAGCAATGTGAACACTTCTGCTTCCCAGGCACAGAGAAGGTGCTAGCAGGGAATTCTCTGCCTGCCTTTCCCCAGTGCTCTGCAAGCTCTCCAGGACAACATAAAATCTGGGGCTCTGTGCTTTCTTTCCTTCTGAACAAGTGTTAGTGTTTTCTGCACAAAAGCGATTCTTGCGAAGCAATGTGAACACTTCTGCTTCCCAGGCACAGAGAAGGTGCTATCAGGGAATTCTCTGCCTGCCTTTCCCCAGTGCTCTGCAAGCTCTCCAGGACAACATAAAATCTGGGGCTCTGTGCTTTCTTTCGTTCTGAAGAAGTGTTACTGTTTTCTGCACAAAAGCGATTCTGCGAAGCAATGTGAACACTTCTGCTTAGCCAGGCACAGAGAAGGTGCTAGCAAGGAATTCTCTGTTTCCCTTTCCCCAGTGCTCTGCAAGCTCTCCAGGACAACATAGAATCTGGGGCTCTGTGCTTTCTTTCGTTCTGAACAAGTGTTAGTGTTTTCTGCACAAAAGCGATTCTTGCGAAGCAATGTGAACACTTCTGCTTCCCAGGCACAGAGAAGGTGCTATCAGGGAATTCTCTGCCTGCCTTTCCCCAGTGCTCTGCAAGCTCTCCAGGACAACATAAAATCCGGAGCTCTGTGCTTTCTTTCCTTCTGAACAAGTGTTAGTGTTTTCTGCACAAAAGCGATTCTGCGAAGCAATGTGAACAGGCACAGAGAAGGTGCTAGCAGGGAATTCTCTGCCTGCCTTTCCCCAGTGCTCTGCAAGCTCTCCAGGACAACATAGAATCTGGGGCTCTGTGCTTTCTTTCGTTCTGAACAAGTGTTACTGTTTTCTGCACAAAAGCGATTCTGCGAAGCAATGTGAACAGGCACAGAGAAGGTGCTATCAGGGAACTCTCTGCCTGCCTTTCCCCAGTGCTCTGCAAGCTCTCCAGGACAACATAGAATCTGGGGCTCTGTGCTTTCTTTCGTTCTGAACAAGTGTTACTGTTTTCTGCACAAAAGCGATTCTTGCGAAGCAATGTGAACACTTCTGCTTCCCAGGCACAGAGAAGGTGCTATCAGGGAATTCTCTGCCTGCCTTTCCCCAGTGCTCTGCAAGCTCTCCAGGACAACATAGAATCTGGGGCTCTGTGCTTTCTTTCCTTCTGAACAAGTGTTACTGTTTTCTGCACAAAAGCGATTCTGCCAAGCAATGTGAACACTTCTGCTTCCCAGGCACAGAGAAGGTGCTAGCAGGGAATTCTCTGCCTGCCTTTCCCCAGAGCTCTGCAAGCTCTCCAGGACAACATAGAATCTGGGGCTGTGTGCTTTCTTTCGTTCTGAACAAGTGTTACTGTTTTCTGCACAAAAGCGATTCTTGCGAAGCAATGTGAACACTTCTGCTTCCCAGGCACAGAGAAGGTGCTAGCAAGGAATTCTCTGCCTGCCTTTCCCCAGTGCTCTGCAAGCTCTCCAGGACAACATAAAATCTGGGGCTCTGTGCTTTCTTTCCTTCTGAACAAGTGTTAGTGTTTTCTGCACAAAAGCGATTCTGCGAAGCAATGTGAACAGGCACAGAGAAGGTGCTATCAGGGAACTCTCTGCCTGCCTTTCCCCAGTGCTCTGCAAGCTCTCCAGGACAACATAGAATCTGGGGCTCTGTGCTTTCTTTCGTTCTGAACAAGTGTTACTGTTTTCTGCACAAAAGCGATTCTTGCGAAGCAATGTGAACACTTCTGCTTCCCAGGCACAGAAAAGGTGCTATCAGGGAATTCTCTGCCTGCCTTTCCCCAGTGCTCTGCAAGCTCTCCAGGACAACATAGAATCTGGGGCTCTGTGCTTTCTTTCGTTCTGAACAAGTGTTACTGTTTTCTGCACAAAAGCGATTCTGCCAAGCAATGTGAACACTTCTGCTTCCCAGGCACAGAGAAGGTGCTAGCAGGGAATTCTCTGCCTGCTTTTCCCCAGTGCTCTGCAAGCTCTCCAGAACAACATAGAATCTGGGGCTCTGTGCTTTCTTTCGTTCTGAACAAGTGTTACTGTTTTCTGCACAAAAGCGATTGTGCGAAGCAATGTGAACACTTCTGCTTCCCAGGCACAGAGAAGGTGCTAGCAAGGAATTCTGTGTTTGCCTTTCCCCAGTGCTCTGCAAGCTCTCCAGGACAACATAAAATCTGGGGCTCTGTGCTTTCTTTCGTTCTGAACAAGTGTTAGTGTTTTCTGCACAAAAGCAATTCTTGCGAAGCAATGTGAACACTTCTGCTTCCCAGGCACAGAGAAGGTGCTATCAGGGAATTCTCTGCCTGCCTTTCCCCAGTGCTCTGCAAGCTCTCCAGGACAACATAGAATCTGGGGCTCTGTGCTTTCTTTCGTTCTGAACAAGTGTTACTGTTTTCTGCACAAAAGCGATTCTGCCAAGCAATGTGAACACTTCTGCTTCCCAGGCACAGAGAAGGTGCTAGCAGGGAATTCTCTGCCTGCCTTTCCCCAGTGCTCTGCAAGCTCTCCAGGACAACATAAAATCTGGGGCTCTGTGCTTTCTTTCCTTCTGAACAAGTGTTAGTGTTTTCTGCACAAAAGCGATTCTTGCGAAGCAATGTGAACACTTCTGCTTCCCAGGCACAGAGAAGGTGCTATCAGGGAATTCTCTGCCTGCCTTTCCCCAGTGCTCTGCAAGCTCTCCAGGGCAACATAATATCTGGGGCTCTTTGCTTTCTTTCCTTCTGAACAAGTGTTACTGTTTTCTGCACAAAAGCGATTCTGCGAAGCAATGTGAACAGGCACAGAGAAGGTGCTAGCAGGGAATTCTCTGCCTGCCTTTCCCCAGTGCTCTGCAAGCTCTCCAGGACAACATAAAATCTGGGGCTCTGTGCTTTCTTTCGTTCTGAAGAAGTGTTACTGTTTTCTGCACAAAAGCGATTCTGCGAAGCAATGTGAACACTTCTGCTTAGCCAGGCACAGAGAAGGTGCTAGCAAGGAATTCTCTGTTTCCCTTTCCCCAGTGATCTGCAAGCTCTCCAGGACAACATAGAATCTGGGGCTCTGTGCTTTCTTTCGTTCTGAACAAGTGTTAGTGTTTTCTGCACAAAAGCGATTCTTGCGAAGCAATGTGAACACTTCTGCTTCCCAGGCACAGAGAAGGTGCTATCAGGGAATTCTCTGCCTGCCTTTCCCCAGTGCTCTGCAAGCTCTCCAGGACAACATAAAATCCGGAGCTCTGTGCTTTCTTTCCTTCTGAACAAGTGTTAGTGTTTTCTGCACAAAAGCGATTCTGCGAAGCAATGTGAACAGGCACAGAGAAGGTGCTATCAGGGAATTCTCTGCCTGCCTTTCCCCAGTGCTCTGCAAGCTCTCCAGGACAACATAGAATCTGGGGCTCTGTGCTTTCTTTCGTTCTGAACAAGAGTTACTGTTTTCTGCACAAAAGCGATTCTTGCGAAGCAATGTGAACACTTCTGCTTCCCAGGCACAGAGAAGGTGCTATCAGGGAATTCTCTGCCTGCCTTTCCCCAGTGCTCTGCAAGCTCTCCAGGACAACATAGAATCTGGGGCTCTGTGCTTTCTTTCCTTCTGAACAAGTGTTACTGTTTTCTGCACAAAAGCGATTCTGCGAAGCAATGTGAACACTTCTGCTTCCCAGGCACAGAGAAGGTGCTAGCAAGGAATTCTGTGTTTGCCTTTCACCAGTGCTCTGCAAGCTCTCCAGGACAACATAAAATCTGGGGCTCTGTGCTTTCTTTCCTTCTGAACAAGTGTTACTGTTTTCTGCACAAAAGCGATTCTTGTGAAGCAATGTGAACACTTCTGCTTCCCAGGCACAGAGAAGGTGCTAGCAAGGAATTCTCTGCCTGCCTTTCCCCAGTGCTCTGCAAGCTCTCCAGGACAACATAGAATCTGGGGCTCTGTGCTTTCTTTCGTTATGAACAAGTGTTACAGTTTTCTGCACAAAAGCGATTCTGCGAAGCAATGTGAACACTTCTGCTTCCCAGGCACAGAGAAGGTGCTAGCAAGGAATTCTCTGCCTGTCTTTCCCCAGTGCTCTGCAAGCTCTCCAGGACAACATAAAATCTGGGGCTCTGTGCTTTCTTTCCTTCTGAACAAGTGTTAGTGTTTTCTGCACAAAAGCGATTCTGCGAAGCAATGTGAACACTTCTGCTTCCCAGGCACAGAGAAGGTGCTAGCAAGGAATTCTCTGCCTGCCTTTCCCCAGTGCTCTGCAAGCTCTCCAGGACAACATAAAATCTGGGGCTCTGTGCTTTCTTTCATTCTGAACAAGTGTTACTGTTTTCTGCACAAAAGCGATTCTTGCGAAGCAATGTGAACACTTCTGCTTCCCAGGCACAGAGAAGGTGCTAGCAGGGAATTCTCTGCCTGCCTTTCCCCAGTGCTGTGCAAGCTCTCCAGGACAACATAGAATCTGGGGCTCTGTGCTTTCTTTCGTTATGAACAAGTGTTACAGTTTTCTGCACAAAAGCGATTCTGCGAAGCAATGTGAACACTTCTGCTTCCCAGGCACAGAGAAGGTGCTAGCAGGGAATTCTCTGCCTGCCTTTCCCCAGTGCTCTGCAAGCTCTCCAGGACAACAGCAAATCTGGGGCTCTGTGCTTTCTTTCGTTCTGAACAAGTGTTACTGTTTTCTGCACAAAAGCGATTCTGCGAAGCAATGTGAACAGGCACAGAGAAGGTGCTATCAGGGAACTCTCTGCCTGCCTTTCCCCAGTGCTCTGCAAGCTCTCCAGGACAACATAGAATCTGGGGCTCTGTGCTTTCTTTCGTTCTGAACAAGTGTTACTGTTTTCTGCACAAAAGCGATTCTTGCGAAGCAATGTGAACACTTCTGCTTCCCAGGCACAGAGAAGGTGCTAGCAGGGAATTCTCTGCCTGCCTTTCCCCAGTGCTCTGCAAGCTCTCCAGGACAACATAGAATCTGGGGCTCTGTGCTTTCTTTCGTTCTGAACAAGTGTTACTGTTTTCTGCACAAAAGCGATTCTGCGAAGCAATGTGAACACTTCTGCTTCCCAGGCACAGAGAAGGTGGTAGCAAGGAATTCTGTGTTTGCCTTTCCCCAGTGCTCTGCAAGCTCTCCAGGACAACATAAAATCTGGGGCTCTGTGCTTTCTTTCGTTCTGAACAAGTGTTAGTGTTTTCTGCACAAAAGCGATTCTTGCGAAGCAATGTGAACACTTCTGCTTCCCAGGCACAGAGAACGTGCTAGCAGGGAATTCTCTGCCTGCCTTTCCCCAGTGCTCTGCAAGCTCTCCAGGACAACATAGAATCTGGGGCTCTGTGCTTTCTTTCGTTATGAACAAGTGTTACAGTTTTCTGCACAAAAGCGATTCTGCGAAGCAATGTGAACACTTCTGCTTCCCAGGCACAGAGAAGGTGCTAGCAAGGAATTCTCTGCCTGCCTTTCCCCAGTGCTCTGCAAGCTCTCCAGGACAACATAAAATCTGGGGCTCTGTGCTTTCTTTCCTTCTGAACAAGTGTTAGTGTTTTCTGCACAAAAGCGATTCTTGCGAAGCAATGTGAACACTTCTGCTTCCCAGGCACAGAGAAGGTGCTAGCAAGGAATTCTCTGCCTGCCTTTCCCCAGTGCTCTGCAAGCTCTCCAGGACAACAGCAAATCTGGGGCTCTGTGCTTTCTTTCCTTCTGAACAAGTGTTAGTGTTTTCTGCACAAAAGCGATTCTGCGAAGCAATGTGAACAGGCACAGAGAAGGTGCTATCAGGGAATTCTCTGCCTGCCTTTCCCCAGTGCTCTGCAAGCTCTCCAGGACAACATAGAATCTGGGGCTCTGTGCTTTCTTTCGTTCTGAACAAGTGTTACTGTTTTCTGCACAAAAGCGATTCTTGCGAAGCAATGTGAACACTTCTGCTTCCCAGGCACAGAGAAGGTGCTAGCAGGGAATTCTCTGCCTGCCTTTCCCCAGTGCTCTGCAAGCTCTCCAGGACAACATAGAATCTGGGGCTCTGTGCTTTCTTTCGTTCTGAACAAGTGTTACTGTTTTCTGCACAAAAGCGATTCTGCGAAGCAATGTGAACACTTCTGCTTCCCAGGCACAGAGAAGGTGGTAGCAAGGAATTCTGTGTTTGCCTTTCCCCAGTGCTCTGCAAGCTCTCCAGGACAACATAAAATGTGGGGCTCTGTGCTTTCTTTCGTTCTGAACAAGTGTTAGTGTTTTCTGCACAAAAGCGATTCTTGCGAAGCAATGTGAACACTTCTGCTTCCCAGGCACAGAGAAGGTGCTAGCAGGGAATTCTCTGCCTGCCTTTCCCCAGTGCTCTGCAAGCTCTCCAGGACAACATAGAATCTGGGGCTCTGTGCTTTCTTTCGTTATGAACAAGTGTTAGAGTTTTCTGCACAAAAGCGATTCTGCGAAGCAATGTGAACACTTCTGCTTCCCAGGCACAGAGAAGGTGCTAGCAAGGAATTCTCTGCCTGCCTTTCCCCAGTGCTCTGCAAGCTCTCCAGGGCAACATAAAATCTGGGGCTCTGTGCTTTCTTTCCTTCTGAACAAGTGTTAGTGTTTTCTGCACAAAAGCGATTCTTGCGAAGCAATGTGAACACTTCTGCTTCCCAGGCACAGAGAAGGTGCTAGCAAGGAATTCTCTGCCTGCCTTTCCCCAGTGCTCTGCAAGCTCTCCAGGACAACAGCAAATCTGGGGCTCTGTGCTTTCTTTCCTTCTGAACAAGTGTTAGTGTTTTCTGCACAAAAGCGATTCTGCGAAGCAATGTGAACAGGCACAGAGAAGGTGCTATCAGGGAATTCTCTGCCTGCCTTTCCCCAGTGCTCTGCAAGCTCTCCAGGACAACATAAAATCTGGGGCTCTGTGCTTTCTTTCATTCTGAACAAGTGTTACTGTTTTCTGCACAAAAGCGATTCTTGCGAAGCAATGTGAACACTTCTGCTTCCCAGGCACAGAGAAGGTGCTAGCAGGGAATTCTCTGCCTGCCTTTCCCCAGTGCTCTGCAAGCTCTCCAGGACAACATAGAATCTGGGGCTCTGTGCTTTCTTTCGTTATGAACAAGTGTTACAGTTTTCTGCACAAAAGCGATTCTGCGAAGCAATGTGAACACTTCTGCTTCCCAGGCACAGAGAAGGTGCTAGCAGGGAATTCTCTGCCTGCCTTTCCCCAGTGCTCTGCAAGCTCTCCAGGACAACAGCAAATCTGGGGCTCTGTGCTTTCTTTCGTTCTGAACAAGTGTTACTGTTTTCTGCACAAAAGCGATTCTGCGCAGCAATGTGAACAGGCACAGAGAAGGTGCTATCAGGGAACTCTCTGCCTGCCTTTCCCCAGTGCTCTGCAAGCTCTCCAGGACAACATAGAATCTGGGGCTCTGTGCTTTCTTTCGTTCTGTACAAGTGTTACTGTTTTCTGCACAAAAGCGATTCTTGCGAAGCAATGTGAACACTTCTGCTTCCCAGGCACAGAGAAGGTGCTAGCAGGGAATTCTCTGCCTGCCTTTCCCCAGTGCTCTGCAAGCTCTCCAGGACAACATAGAATCTGGGGCTCTGTGCTTTCTTTCGTTCTGAACAAGTGTTACTGTTTTCTGCACAAAAGCGATTCTGCCAAGCAATGTGAACACTTCTGCTTCCCAGGCACAGAGAAGGTGGTAGCAAGGAATTCTGTGTTTGCCTTTCCCCAGTGCTCTGCAAGCTCTCCAGGACAACATAAAATCTGGGGCTCTGTGCTTTCTTTCGTTCTGAACAAGTGTTAGTGTTTTCTGCACAAAAGCGATTCTTGCGAAGCAATGTGAACACTTCTGCTTCCCAGGCACAGAGAAGGTGCTAGCAGGGAATTCTCTGCCTGCCTTTCCCCAGTGCTCTGCAAGCTCTCCAGGACAACATAGAATCTGGGGCTCTGTGCTTCCTTTCGTTATGAACAAGTGTTACAGTTTTCTGCACAAAAGCGATTCTGCGAAGCAATGTGAACACTTCTGCTTCCCAGGCACAGAGAAGGTGCTAGCAAGGAATTCTCTGCCTGCCTTTCCCCAGTGCTCTGCAAGCTCTCCAGGACAACATAAAATCTGGGGCTCTGTGCTTTCTTTCCTTCTGAACAAGTGTTAGTGTTTTCTGCACAAAAGCGATTCTTGCGAAGCAATGTGAACACTTCTGCTTCCCAGGCACAGAGAAGGTGCTAGCAAGGAATTCTCTGCCTGCCTTTCCCCAGTGCTCTGCAAGCTCTCCAGGACAACAGCAAATCTGGGGCTCTGTGCTTTCTTTCCTTCTGAACAAGTGTTAGTGTTTTCTGCACAAAAGCGATTCTGCGAAGCAATGTGAACAGGCACAGAGAAGGTGCTATCAGGGAATTCTCTGCCTGCCTTTCCCCAGTGCTCTGCAAGCTCTCCAGGACAACATAAAATCTGGGGCTCTGTGCTTTCTTTCCTTCTGAACAAGTGTTACTGTTTTCTGCACAAAAGCGATTCTGCCAAGCAATGTGAACACTTCTGCTTCCCAGGCACAGAGAAGGTGCTAGCAGGGAATTCTCTGCCTGCCTTTCCCCAGTGCTCTGCAAGCTCTCCAGGACAACATAGAATCTGGGGCTCTGTGCTTTCTTTCGTTATGAACAAGTGTTACAGTTTTCTGCACAAAAGCGATTCTGCGAAGCAATGTGAACACTTCTGCTTCCCAGGCACAGAGAAGGTGCTAGCAAGGAATTCTCTGCCTGTCTTTCCCCAGTGCTCTGCAAGCTCTCCAGGACAACATAAAATCTGGGGCTCTGTGCTTTCTTTCGTTCTGAACAAGTGTTACTGTTTTCTGCACAAAAGCGATTCTGCGAAGCAATGTGAACACTTCTGCTTCCCAGGCACAGAGAAGGTGCTAGCAAGGAATTCTGTGTTTGCCTTTCCCCAGTGCTCTGCAAGCTCTCCAGGACAACATAAAATCTGGGGCTCTGTGCTTTCTTTCATTCTGAACAAGTGTTAGTGTTTTCTGCACAAAAGCGATTCTTGCGAAGCAATGTGAACACTTCTGCTTCCCAGGCACAGAGAAGGTGCTAGCAGGGAATTCTCTGCCTGCCTTTCCCCAGTGCTGTGCAAGCTCTCCAGGACAACATAGAATCTGGGGCTCTGTGCTTTCTTTCGTTATGAACAAGTGTTACAGTTTTCTGCACAAAAGCGATTCTGCGAAGCAATGTGAACACTTCTGCTTCCCAGGCACAGAGAAGGTGCTAGCAGGGAATTCTCTGCCTGCCTTTCCCCAGTGCTCTGCAAGCTCTCCAGGACAACAGCAAATCTGGGGCTCTGTGCTTTCTTTCGTTCTGAACAAGTGTTACTGTTTTCTGCACAAAAGCGATTCTGCGAAGCAATGTGAACAGGCACAGAGAAGGTGCTATCAGGGAACTCTCTGCCTGCCTTTCCCCAGTGCTCTGCAAGCTCTCCAGGACAACATAGAATCTGGGGCTCTGTGCTTTCTTTCGTTCTGAACAAGTGTTACTGTTTTCTGCACAAAAGCGATTCTTGCGAAGCAATGTGAACACTTCTGCTTCCCAGGCACAGAGAAGGTGCTAGCAGGGAATTCTCTGCCTGCCTTTCCCCAGTGCTCTGCAAGCTCTCCAGGACAACATAGAATCTGGGGCTCTGTGCTTTCTTTCGTTCTGAACAAGTGTTACTGTTTTCTGCACAAAAGCGATTCTGCGAAGCAATGTGAACACTTCTGCTTCCCAGGCACAGAGAAGGTGGTAGCAAGGAATTCTGTGTTTGCCTTTCCCCAGTGCTCTGCAAGCTCTCCAGGACAACATAAAATCTGGGGCTCTGTGCTTTCTTTCGTTCTGAACAAGTGTTAGTGTTTTCTGCACAAAAGCGATTCTTGCGAAGCAATGTGAACACTTCTGCTTCCCAGGCACAGAGAAGGTGCTAGCAGGGAATTCTCTGCCTGCCTTTCCCCAGTGCTCTGCAAGCTCTCCAGGACAACATAGAATCTGGGGCTCTGTGCTTTCTTTCGTTATGAACAAGTGTTACAGTTTTCTGCACAAAAGCGATTCTGCGAAGCAATGTGAACACTTCTGCTTCCCAGGCACAGAGAAGGTGCTAGCAAGGAATTCTCTGCCTGCCTTTCCCCAGTGCTCTGCAAGCTCTCCAGGACAACATAAAATCTGGGGCTCTGTGCTTTCTTTCCTTCTGAACAAGTGTTAGTGTTTTCTGCACAAAAGCGATTCTTGCGAAGCAATGTGAACACTTCTGCTTCCCAGGCACAGAGAAGGTGCTAGCAAGGAATTCTCTGCCTGCCTTTCCCCAGTGCTCTGCAAGCTCTCCAGGACAACATAGAATCTGGGGCTCTGTGCTTTCTTTCCTTCTGAACAAGTGTTACTGTTTTCTGCACAAAAGCGATTCTGCGAAGCAATGTGAACAGGCACAGAGAAGGTGCTATCAGGGAATTCTCTGCCTGCCTTTCCCCAGTGCTCTGCAAGCTCTCCAGGACAACATAAAATCTGGGGCTCTGTGCTTTCTTTCCTTCTGAACAAGTGTTACTGTTTTCTGCACAAAAGCGATTCTGCCAAGCAATGTGAACACTTCTGCTTCCCAGGCACAGAGAAGGTGCTAGCAGGGAATTCTCTGCCTGCCTTTCCCCAGTGCTCTGCAAGCTCTCCAGGACAACATAGAATCTGGGGCTCTGTGCTTTCTTTCGTTATGAACAAGTGTTACAGTTTTCTGCACAAAAGCGATTCTGCGAAGCAATGTGAACAGGCACAGAGAAGGTGCTATCAGGGAACTCTCTGCCTGCCTTTCCCCAGTGCTCTGCAAGCTCTCCAGGACAACATAGAATCTGGGGCTCTGTGCTTTCTTTCGTTCTGAACAAGTGTTACTGTTTTCTGCACAAAAGCGATTCTGCCAAGCAATGTGAACACTTCTGCTTCCCAGGCACAGAGAAGGTGCTAGCAGGTAATTCTCTGCCTGCCTTTCCCCAGAGCTCTGCAAGCTCTCCAGGACAACATAAAATCTGGGGCTCTGTGCTTTCTTTCGTTCTGAACAAGTGTTACTGTTTTCTGCACAAAAGCGATTCTTGCGAAGCAATGTGAACACTTCTGCTTCCCAGGCACAGAGAAGGTGCTAGCAAGGAATTCTCTGCCTGCCTTTCCCCAGTGCTCTGCAAGCTCTCCAGGACAACATAAAATCTGGGGCTCTGTGCTTTCTTTCCTTCTGAACAAGTGTTAGTGTTTTCTGCACAAAAGCGATTCTGCGAAGCAATGTGAACAGGCACAGAGAAGGTGCTATCAGGGAACTCTCTGCCTGCCTTTCCCCAGTGCTCTGCAAGCTCTCCAGGACAACATAGAATCTGGGGCTCTGTGCTTTCTTTCGTTATGAACAAGTGTTACAGTTTTCTGCACAAAAGCGATTCTGCGAAGCAATGTGAACAATTCTGCTTTCCAGGCACAGAGAAGGTGCTAGCAAGGAATTCTCTGCCTGCCTTTCCCCAGTGCTCTGCAAGCTCTCCAGGACAACATAGAATCTGGGGCTCTGTGCTTTCTTTCGTTCTGAACAAGTGTTACTGTTTTCTGCACAAAAGCGATTCTGCCAAGCAATGTGAACACTTCTGCTTCCCAGGCACAGAGAAGGTGCTAGCAGGGAATTCTCTGCCTGCCTTTCCCCAGTGCTCTGCAAGCTCTCCAGAACAACATAGAATCTGGGGCTCTGTGCTTTCTTTCGTTCTGAACAAGTGTTACTGTTTTCTGCACAAAAGCGATTCTGCGAAGCAATGTGAACACTTCTGCTTCCCAGGCACAGAGAAGGTGCTAGCAAGGAATTCTGTGTTTGCCTTTCCCCAGTGCTCTGCAAGCTCTCCAGGACAACATAAAATCTGGGGCTCTGTGCTTTCTTTCATTCTGAACAAGTGTTAGTGTTTTCTGCACAAAAGCGATTCTTGCGAAGCAATGTGAACACTTCTGCTTCCCAGGCACAGAGAAGGTGCTATCAGGGAATTCTCTGCCTGCCTTTCCCCAGTGCTCTGCAAGCTCTCCAGGACAACATAGAATCTGGGGCTCTGTGCTTTCTTTCCTTCTGAACAAGTGTTACTGTTTTCTGCACAAAAGCGATTCTTGCGAAGCAATGTGAACACTTCTGCTTCCCAGGCACAGAGAAGGTGCTAGCAGGGAATTCTCTGCCTGCCTTTCCCCAGTGCTCTGCAAGCTCTCCAGGACAACATAAAATCTGGGGCTCTGTGCTTTCTTTCCTTCTGAACAAGTGTTACTGTTTTCTGCACAAAAGCGATTCTGCGAAGCAATGTGAACACTTCTGCTTCCCAGGCACAGAGAAGGTGCTATCAGGGAATTCTCTGCCTGCCTTTCCCCAGTGCTCTGCAAGCTCTCCAGGACAACATAGAATCTGGGGCTCTGTGCTTTCTTTCGTTATGAACAAGTGTTACAGTTTTCTGCACAAAAGCGATTCTGGGAAGCAATGTGAACAGGCACAGAGAAGGTGCTATCAGGGAACTCTCTGCCTGCCTTTCCCCAGTGCTCTGCAAGCTCTCCAGGACAACATAGAATCTGGGGCTCTGTGCTTTCTTTCCTTCTGAACAAGTGTTACTGTTTTCTGCACAAAAGCGATTCTTGCGAAGCAATGTGAACACTTCTGCTTCCCAGGCACAGAGAAGGTGCTATCAGGGAATTCTCTGCCTGCCTTTCCCCAGTGCTCTGCAAGCTCTCCAGGACAACATAGAATCTGGGGCTCTGTGCTTTCTTTCCTTCTGAACAAGTGTTACTGTTTTCTGCACAAAAGCGATTCTGCGAAGCAATGTGAACACTTCTGCTTCCCAGGCACAGAGAAGGTGCTAGCAAGGAATTCTCTGCCTGCCTTTCCCCAGAGCTCTGCAAGCTCTCCAGGACAACATAGAATCTGGGGTTGTGTGCTTTCTTTCGTTCTGAACAAGTGTTACTGTTTTCTGCACAAAAGCGATTCTTGCGAAGCAATGTGAACACTTCTGCTTCCCAGGCACAGAGAAGGTGCAATCAGGGAATTCTCTGCCTGCCTTTCCCCAGTGCTCTGCAAGCTCTCCAGGACAACATAGAATCTGGGGCTCTGTGCTTTCTTTCCTTCTGAACAAGTGTTAGTGTTTTCTGCACAAAAGCGATTCTGCGAAGCAATGTAAACAGGCACAGAGAAGGTGCTATCAGGGAACTCTCTGCCTGCCTTTCCCCAGTGCTCTGCAAGCTCTCCAGGACAACATAGAATCTGGGTCTCTGTGCTTTCTTTCGTTATGAACAAGTGTTACAGTTTTCTGCACAAAAGCGATTCTGCCAAGCAATGTGAACACTTCTGCTTCCCAGGCACAGAGAAGGTGCTAGCAAGGAATTCTGTGTTTGCCTTTCCCCAGTGCTCTGCAAGCTCTCCAGGACAACATAAAATCTGGGGCTCTGTGCTTTCTTTCATTCTGAACAAGTGTTAGTGTTTTCTGCACAAAAGCGATTCTTGCGAAGCAATGTGAACACTTCTGCTTCCCAGGCACAGAGAAGGTGCTAGCAGGGAATTCTCTGCCTGCCTTTCCCCAGTGCTCTGCAAGCTCTCCAGGACAACATAGAATCTGGGGCTCTGTGCTTTCTTTCCTTCTGAACAAGTGTTACTGTTTTCTGCACAAAAGCGATTCTGCCAAGCAATGTGAACACTTCTGCTTCCCAGGCACAGAGAAGGTGCTAGCAGGTAATTTTCTGCCTGCCTTTCCCCAGAGCTCTGCAAGCTCTCCAGGACAACATAGAATCTGGGGCTGTGTGCTTTCTTTCGTTCTGAACAAGTGTTACTGTTTTCTGCACAAAAGCGATTCTTGCGAAGCAATGTGAACACTTCTGCTTCCCAGGCACAGAGAAGGTGCTAGCAAGGAATTCTCTGCCTGCCTTTCCCCAGTGCTCTGCAAGCTCTCCAGGACAACATAAAATCTGGGGCTCTGTGCTTTCTTTCCTTCTGAACAAGTGTTAGTGTTTTCTGCACAAAAGCGATTCTGCGAAGCAATGTGAACAGGCACAGAGAAGGTGCTATCAGGGAACTCTCTGCCTGCCTTTCCCCAGTGCTCTGCAAGCTCTCCAGGACAACATAGAATCTGGGGCTCTGTGCTTTCTTTCGTTATGAACAAGTGTTACAGTTTTCTGCACAAAAGCGATTCTGCGAAGCAATGTGAACAATTCTGCTTTCCAGGCACAGAGAAGGTGCTAGCAAGGAATTCTCTGCCTGCCTTTCCCCAGTGCTCTGCAAGCTCTCCAGGACAACATAGAATCTGGGGCTCTGTGCTTTCTTTCGTTCTGAACAAGTGTTACTGTTTTCTGCACAAAAGCGATTCTGCCAAGCAATGTGAACACTTCTGCTTCCCAGGCACAGAGAAGGTGCTAGCAGGGAATTCTCTGCCTGCCTTTCCCCAGTGCTCTGCAAGCTCTCCAGAACAACATAGAATCTGGGGCTCTGTGCTTTCTTTCGTTCTGAACAAGTGTTACTGTTTTCTGCACAAAAGCGATTCTGCGAAGCAATGTGAACACTTCTGCTTCCCAGGCACAGAGAAGGTGCTAGCAAGGAATTCTGTGTTTGCCTTTCCCCAGTGCTCTGCAAGCTCTCCAGGACAACATAAAATCTCGGGCTCTGTGCTTTCTTTCATTCTGAACAAGTGTTAGTGTTTTCTGCACAAAAGCGATTCTTGCGAAGCAATGTGAACACTTCTGCTTCCCAGGCACAGAGAAGGTGCTATCAGGGAATTCTCTGCCTGCCTTTCCCCAGTGCTCTGCAAGCTCTCCAGGACAACATAGAATCTGGGGCTCTGTGCTTTCTTTCCTTCTGAACAAGTGTTACTGTTTTCTGCACAAAAGCGATTCTTGCGAAGCAATGTGAACACTTCTGCTTCCCAGGCACAGAGAAGGTGCTAGCAGGGAATTCTCTGCCTGCCTTTCCCCAGTGCTCTGCAAGCTCTCCAGGACAACATAAAATCTGGGGCTCTGTGCTTTCTTTCCTTCTGAACAAGTGTTACTGTTTTCTGCACAAAAGCGATTCTGCGAAGCAATGTGAACACTTCTGCTTCCCAGGCACAGAGAAGGTGCTATCAGGGAATTCTCTGCCTGCCTTTCCCCAGTGCTCTGCAAGCTCTCCAGGACAACATAGAATCTGGGGCTCTGTGCTTTCTTTCGTTATGAACAAGTGTTACAGTTTTCTGCACAAAAGCGATTCTGGGAAGCAATGTGAACAGGCACAGAGAAGGTGCTATCAGGGAACTCTCTGCCTGCCTTTCCCCAGTGCTCTGCAAGCTCTCCAGGACAACATAGAATCTGGGGCTCTGTGCTTTCTTTCCTTCTGAACAAGTGTTACTGTTTTCTGCACAAAAGCGATTCTTGCGAAGCAATGTGAACACTTCTGCTTCCCAGGCACAGAGAAGGTGCTATCAGGGAATTCTCTGCCTGCCTTTCCCCAGTGCTCTGCAAGCTCTCCAGGACAACATAGAATCTGGGGCTCTGTGCTTTCTTTCCTTCTGAACAAGTGTTACTGTTTTCTGCACAAAAGCGATTCTGCGAAGCAATGTGAACACTTCTGCTTCCCAGGCACAGAGAAGGTGCTAGCAAGGAATTCTCTGCCTGCCTTTCCCCAGAGCTCTGCAAGCTCTCCAGGACAACATAGAATCTGGGGCTCTGTGCTTTCTTTCGTTCTGAACAAGTGTTACTGTTTTCTGCACAAAAGCGATTCTTGCGAAGCAATGTGAACACTTCTGCTTCCCAGGCACAGAGAAGGTGCTAGCAAGGAATTCTCTGCCTGCCTTTCCCCAGTGCTCTGCAAGCTCTCCAGGACAACATAAAATCTGGGGCTCTGTGCTTTCTTTCCTTCTGAACAAGTGTTAGTGTTTTCTGCACAAAAGCGATTCTGCGAAGCAATGTAAACAGGCACAGAGAAGGTGCTATCAGGGAACTCTCTGCCTGCCTTTCCCCAGTGCTCTGCAAGCTCTCCAGGACAACATAGAATCTGGGTCTCTGTGCTTTCTTTCGTTATGAACAAGTGTTACAGTTTTCTGCACAAAAGCGATTCTGCCAAGCAATGTGAACACTTCTGCTTCCCAGGCACAGAGAAGGTGCTAGCAAGGAATTCTGTGTTTGCCTTTCCCCAGTGCTCTGCAAGCTCTCCAGGACAACATAAAATCTGGGGCTCTGTGCTTTCTTTCATTCTGAACAAGTGTTAGTGTTTTCTGCACAAAAGCGATTCTTGCGAAGCAATGTGAACACTTCTGCTTCCCAGGCACAGAGAAGGTGCTAGCAGGGAATTCTCTGCCTGCCTTTCCCCAGTGCTCTGCAAGCTCTCCAGGACAACATAGAATCTGGGGCTCTGTGCTTTCTTTCCTTCTGAACAAGTGTTACTGTTTTCTGCACAAAAGCGATTCTGCCAAGCAATGTGAACACTTCTGCTTCCCAGGCACAGAGAAGGTGCTAGCAGGTAATTCTCTGCCTGCCTTTCCCCAGAGCTCTGCAAGCTCTCCAGGACAACATAGAATCTGGGGCTGTGTGCTTTCTTTCGTTCTGAACAAGTGTTACTGTTTTCTGCACAAAAGCGATTCTTGCGAAGCAATGTGAACACTTCTGCTTCCCAGGCACAGAGAAGGTGCTAGCAAGGAATTCTCTGCCTGCCTTTCCCCAGTGCTCTGCAAGCTCTCCAGGACAACATAAAATCTGGGGCTCTGTGCTTTCTTTCCTTCTGAACAAGTGTTAGTGTTTTCTGCACAAAAGCGATTCTGCGAAGCAATGTGAACAGGCACAGAGAAGGTGCTATCAGGGAACTCTCTGCCTGCCTTTCCCCAGTGCTCTGCAAGCTCTCCAGGACAACATAGAATCTGGGGCTCTGTGCTTTCTTTCGTTCTGAACAAGTGTTACTGTTTTCTGCACAAAAGCGATTCTTGCGAAGCAATGTGAACACTTCTGCTTCCCAGGCACAGAAAAGGTGCTATCAGGGAATTCTCTGCCTGCCTTTCCCCAGTGCTCTGCAAGCTCTCCAGGACAACATAGAATCTGGGGCTCTGTGCTTTCTTTCGTTCTGAACAAGTGTTACTGTTTTCTGCACAAAAGCGATTCTGCCAAGCAATGTGAACACTTCTGCTTCCCAGGCACAGAGAAGGTGCTAGCAGGGAATTCTCTGCCTGCTTTTCCCCAGTGCTCTGCAAGCTCTCCAGAACAACATAGAATCTGGGGCTCTGTGCTTTCTTTCGTTCTGAACAAGTGTTACTGTTTTCTGCACAAAAGCGATTGTGCGAAGCAATGTGAACACTTCTGCTTCCCAGGCACAGAGAAGGTGCTAGCAAGGAATTCTGTGTTTGCCTTTCCCCAGTGCTCTGCAAGCTCTCCAGGACAACATAAAATCTGGGGCTCTGTGCTTTCTTTCGTTCTGAACAAGTGTTAGTGTTTTCTGCACAAAAGCAATTCTTGCGAAGCAATGTGAACACTTCTGCTTCCCAGGCACAGAGAAGGTGCTAGCAGGGAATTCTCTGCCTGCCTTTCCCCAGTGCTCTGCAAGCTGTCCAGGACAACATAGAATCTGGGGCTCTGTGCTTTCTTTCGTTCTGAACAAGTGTTACTGTTTTCTGCACAAAAGCGATTCTGCCAAGCAATGTGAACACTTCTGCTTCCCAGGCACAGAGAAGGTGCTAGCAGGGAATTCTCTGCCTGCCTTTCCCCAGTGCTCTGCAAGCTCTCCAGGACAACATAAAATCTGGGGCTCTGTGCTTTCTTTCATTCTGAACAAGTGTTAGTGTTTTCTGCACAAAAGCGATTCTTGCGAAGCAATGTGAACACTTCTGCTTCCCAGGCACAGAGAAGGTGCTAGCAGGGAATTCTCTGCCTGCCTTTCCCCAGTGCTCTGCAAGCTCTCCAGGACAACATAGAATCTGGGGCTCTGTGCTTTCTTTCCTTCTGAACAAGTGTTACTGTTTTCTGCACAAAAGCGATTCTGCCAAGCAATGTGAACACTTCTGCTTCCCAGGCACAGAGAAGGTGCTAGCAGGTAATTCTCTGCCTGCCTTTCCCCAGAGCTCTGCAAGCTCTCCAGGACAACATAGAATCTGGGGCTGTGTGCTTTCTTTCGTTCTGAACAAGTGTTACTGTTTTCTGCACAAAAGCGATTCTTGCGAAGCAATGTGAACACTTCTGCTTCCCAGGCACAGAGAAGGTGCTAGCAAGGAATTCTCTGCCTGCCTTTCCCCAGTGCTCTGCAAGCTCTCCAGGACAACATAAAATCTGGGGCTCTGTGCTTTCTTTCCTTCTGAACAAGTGTTAGTGTTTTCTGCACAAAAGCGATTCTGCGAAGCAATGTGAACAGGCACAGAGAAGGTGCTATCAGGGAACTCTCTGCCTGCCTTTCCCCAGTGCTCTGCAAGCTCTCCAGGACAACATAGAATCTGGGGCTCTGTGCTTTCTTTCGTTCTGAACAAGTGTTACTGTTTTCTGCACAAAAGCGATTCTTGCGAAGCAATGTGAACACTTCTGCTTCCCAGGCACAGAAAAGGTGCTATCAGGGAATTCTCTGCCTGCCTTTCCCCAGTGCTCTGCAAGCTCTCCAGGACAACATAGAATCTGGGGCTCTGTGCTTTCTTTCGTTCTGAACAAGTGTTACTGTTTTCTGCACAAAAGCGATTCTGCCAAGCAATGTGAACACTTCTGCTTCCCAGGCACAGAGAAGGTGCTAGCAGGGAATTCTCTGCCTGCTTTTCCCCAGTGCTCTGCAAGCTCTCCAGAACAACATAGAATCTGGGGCTCTGTGCTTTCTTTCGTTCTGAACAAGTGTTACTGTTTTCTGCACAAAAGCGATTGTGCGAAGCAATGTGAACACTTCTGCTTCCCAGGCACAGAGAAGGTGCTAGCAAGGAATTCTGTGTTTGCCTTTCCCCAGTGCTCTGCAAGCTCTCCAGGACAACATAAAATCTGGGGCTCTGTGCTTTCTTTCGTTCTGAACAAGTGTTAGTGTTTTCTGCACAAAAGCAATTCTTGCGAAGCAATGTGAACACTTCTGCTTCCCAGGCACAGAGAAGGTGCTAGCAGGGAATTCTCTGCCTGCCTTTCCCCAGTGCTCTGCAAGCTCTCCAGGACAACATAGAATCTGGGGCTCTGTGCTTTCTTTCGTTCTGAACAAGTGTTACTGTTTTCTGCACAAAAGCGATTCTGCCAAGCAATGTGAACACTTCTGCTTCCCAGGCACAGAGAAGGTGCTAGCAGGGAATTCTCTGCCTGCCTTTCCCCAGTGCTCTGCAAGCTCTCCAGGACAACATAAAATCTGGGGCTCTGTGCTTTCTTTCCTTCTGAACAAGTGTTAGTGTTTTCTGCACAAAAGCGATTCTTGCGAAGCAATGTGAACACTTCTGCTTCCCAGGCACAGAGAAGGTGCTATCAGGGAATTCTCTGCCTGCCTTTCCCCAGTGCTCTGCAAGCTCTCCAGGGCAACATAATATCTGGGGCTCTTTGCTTTCTTTCCTTCTGAACAAGTGTTACTGTTTTCTGCACAAAAGCGATTCTGCGAAGCAATGTGAACAGGCACAGAGAAGGTGCTAGCAGGGAATTCTCTGCCTGCCTTTCCCCAGTGCTCTGCAAGCTCTCCAGGACAACATAAAATCTGGGGCTCTGTGCTTTCTTTCGTTCTGAAGAAGTGTTACTGTTTTCTGCACAAAAGCGATTCTGCGAAGCAATGTGAACACTTCTGCTTAGCCAGGCACAGAGAAGGTGCTAGCAAGGAATTCTCTGTTTCCCTTTCCCCAGTGCTCTGCAAGCTCTCCAGGACAACATAGAATCTGGGGCTCTGTGCTTTCTTTCGTTCTGAACAAGTGTTAGTGTTTTCTGCACAAAAGCGATTCTTGCGAAGCAATGTGAACACTTCTGCTTCCCAGGCACAGAGAAGGTGCTATCAGGGAATTCTCTGCCTGCCTTTCCCCAGTGCTCTGCAAGCTCTCCAGGACAACATAAAATCCGGAGCTCTGTGCTTTCTTTCCTTCTGAACAAGTGTTAGTGTTTTCTGCACAAAAGCGATTCTGCGAAGCAATGTGAACAGGCACAGAGAAGGTGCTATCAGGGAATTCTCTGCCTGCCTTTCCCCAGTGCTCTGCAAGCTCTCCAGGACAACATAGAATCTGGGGCTCTGTGCTTTCTTTCGTTCTGAACAAGAGTTACTGTTTTCTGCACAAAAGCGATTCTTGCGAAGCAATGTGAACACTTCTGCTTCCCAGGCACAGAGAAGGTGCTAGCAGGGAATTCTCTGCCTGCCTTTCCCCAGTGCTCTGCAAGCTCTCCAGGACAACATAGAATCTGGGGCTCTGTGCTTTCTTTCCTTCTGAACAAGTGTTACTGTTTTCTGCACAAAAGCGATTCTGCGAAGCAATGTGAACACTTCTGCTTCCCAGGCACAGAGAAGGTGCTAGCAAGGAATTCTGTGTTTGCCTTTCCCCAGTGCTCTGCAAGCTCTCCAGGACAACATAAAATCTGGGGCTCTGTGCTTTCTTTCATTCTGAACAAGTGTTACTGTTTTCTGCACAAAAGCGATTCATGCGAAGCAATGTGAACACTTCTGCTTCCCAGGCACAGAGAAGGTGCTAGCAAGGAATTCTCTGCCTGCCTTTCCCCAGTGCTCTGCAAGCTCTCCAGGACAACATAGAATCTGGGGCTCTGTGCTTTCTTTCGTTATGAACAAGTGTTACAGTTTTCTGCACAAAAGCGATTCTGCGAAGCAATGTGAACACTTCTGCTTCCCAGGCACAGAGAAGGTGCTAGCAAGGAATTCTCTGCCTGTCTTTCCCCAGTGCTCTGCAAGCTCTCCAGGACAACATAAAATCTGGGGCTCTGTGCTTTCTTTCCTTCTGAACAAGTGTTACTGTTTTCTGCACAAAAGCGATTCTGCGAAGCAATGTGAACACTTCTGCTTCCCAGGCACAGAGAAGGTGCTAGCAAGGAATTCTCTGCCTGCCTTTCCCCAGTGCTCTGCAAGCTCTCCAGGACAACATAAAATCTGGGGCTCTGTGCTTTCTTTCATTCTGAACAAGTGTTACTGTTTTCTGCACAAAAGCGATTCTTGCGAAGCAATGTGAACACTTCTGCTTCCCAGGCACAGAGAAGGTGCTAGCAGGGAATTCTCTGCCTGCCTTTCCCCAGTGCTGTGCAAGCTCTCCAGGACAACATAGAATCTGGGGCTCTGTGCTTTCTTTCGTTATGAACAAGTGTTACAGTTTTCTGCACAAAAGCGATTCTGCGAAGCAATGTGAACACTTCTGCTTCCCAGGCACAGAGAAGGTGCTAGCAGGGAATTCTCTGCCTGCCTTTCCCCAGTGCTCTGCAAGCTCTCCAGGACAACAGCAAATCTGGGGCTCTGTGCTTTCTTTCGTTCTGAACAAGTGTTACTGTTTTCTGCACAAAAGCGATTCTGCGAAGCAATGTGAACAGGCACAGAGAAGGTGCTATCAGGGAACTCTCTGCCTGCCTTTCCCCAGTGCTCTGCAAGCTCTCCAGGACAACATAGAATCTGGGGCTCTGTGCTTTCTTTCGTTCTGAACAAGTGTTACTGTTTTCTGCACAAAAGCGATTCTTGCGAAGCAATGTGAACACTTCTGCTTCCCAGGCACAGAGAAGGTGCTAGCAGGGAATTCTCTGCCTGCCTTTCCCCAGTGCTCTGCAAGCTCTCCAGGACAACATAGAATCTGGGGCTCTGTGCTTTCTTTCGTTCTGAACAAGTGTTACTGTTTTCTGCACAAAAGCGATTCTGCGAAGCAATGTGAACACTTCTGCTTCCCAGGCACAGAGAAGGTGGTAGCAAGGAATTCTGTGTTTGCCTTTCCCCAGTGCTCTGCAAGCTCTCCAGGACAACATAAAATCTGGGGCTCTGTGCTTTCTTTCGTTCTGAACAAGTGTTAGTGTTTTCTGCACAAAAGCGATTCTTGCGAAGCAATGTGAACACTTCTGCTTCCCAGGCACAGAGAAGGTGCTAGCAGGGAATTCTCTGCCTGCCTTTCCCCAGTGCTCTGCAAGCTCTCCGGGACAACATAGAATCTGGGGCTCTGTGCTTTCTTTCGTTATGAACAAGTGTTACAGTTTTCTGCACAAAAGCGATTCTGCGAAGCAATGTGAACACTTCTGCTTCCCAGGCACAGAGAAGGTGCTAGCAAGGAATTCTCTGCCTGCCTTTCCCCAGTGCTCTGCAAGCTCTCCAGGACAACATAAAATCTGGGGCTCTGTGCTTTCTTTCCTTCTGAACAAGTGTTAGTGTTTTCTGCACAAAAGCGATTCTTGCGAAGCAATGTGAACACTTCTGCTTCCCAGGCACAGAGAAGGTGCTAGCAAGGAATTCTCTGCCTGCCTTTCCCCAGTGCTCTGCAAGCTCTCCAGGACAACAGCAAATCTGGGGCTCTGTGCTTTCTTTCCTTCTGAACAAGTGTTAGTGTTTTCTGCACAAAAGCGATTCTGCGAAGCAATGTGAACAGGCACAGAGAAGGTGCTATCAGGGAATTCTCTGCCTGCCTTTCCCCAGTGCTCTGCAAGCTCTCCAGGACAACATAAAATCTGGGGCTCTGTGCTTTCTTTCATTCTGAACAAGTGTTACTGTTTTCTGCACAAAAGCGATTCTTGCGAAGCAATGTGAACACTTCTGCTTCCCAGGCACAGAGAAGGTGCTAGCAGGGAATTCTCTGCCTGCCTTTCCCCAGTGCTCTGCAAGCTCTCCAGGACAACATAGAATCTGGGGCTCTGTGCTTTCTTTCGTTATGAACAAGTGTTACAGTTTTCTGCACAAAAGCGATTCTGCGAAGCAATGTGAACACTTCTGCTTCCCAGGCACAGAGAAGGTGCTAGCAGGGAATTCTCTGCCTGCCTTTCCCCAGTGCTCTGCAAGCTCTCCAGGACAACAGCAAATCTGGGGCTCTGTGCTTTCTTTCGTTCTGAACAAGTGTTACTGTTTTCTGCACAAAAGCGATTCTGCGCAGCAATGTGAACAGGCACAGAGAAGGTGCTATCAGGGAACTCTCTGCCTGCCTTTCCCCAGTGCTCTGCAAGCTCTCCAGGACAACATAGAATCTGGGGCTCTGTGCTTTCTTTCGTTCTGAACAAGTGTTACTGTTTTCTGCACAAAAGCGATTCTTGCGAAGCAATGTGAACACTTCTGCTTCCCAGGCACAGAGAAGGTGCTAGCAGGGAATTCTCTGCCTGCCTTTCCCCAGTGCTCTGCAAGCTCTCCAGGACAACATAGAATCTGGGGCTCTGTGCTTTCTTTCGTTCTGAACAAGTGTTACTGTTTTCTGCACAAAAGCGATTCTGCGAAGCAATGTGAACACTTCTGCTTCCCAGGCACAGAGAAGGTGGTAGCAAGGAATTCTGTGTTTGCCTTTCCCCAGTGCTCTGCAAGCTCTCCAGGACAACATAAAATCTGGGGCTCTGTGCTTTCTTTCGTTCTGAACAAGTGTTAGTGTTTTCTGCACAAAAGCGATTCTTGCGAAGCAATGTGAACACTTCTGCTTCCCAGGCACAGAGAAGGTGCTAGCAGGGAATTCTCTGCCTGCCTTTCCCCAGTGCTCTGCAAGCTCTCCAGGACAACATAGAATCTGGGGCTCTGTGCTTTCTTTCGTTATGAACAAGTGTTACAGTTTTCTGCACAAAAGCGATTCTGCGAAGCAATGTGAACACTTCTGCTTCCCAGGCACAGAGAAGGTGCTAGCAAGGAATTCTCTGCCTGCCTTTCCCCAGTGCTCTGCAAGCTCTCCAGGACAACATAAAATCTGGGGCTCTGTGCTTTCTTTCCTTCTGAACAAGTGTTAGTGTTTTCTGCACAAAAGCGATTCTTGCGAAGCAATGTGAACACTTCTGCTTCCCAGGCACAGAGAAGGTGCTAGCAAGGAATTCTCTGCCTGCCTTTCCCCAGTGCTCTGCAAGCTCTCCAGGACAACAGCAAATCTGGGGCTCTGTGCTTTCTTTCCTTCTGAACAAGTGTTAGTGTTTTCTGCACAAAAGCGATTCTGCGAAGCAATGTGAACAGGCACAGAGAAGGTGCTATCAGGGAATTCTCTGCCTGCCTTTCCCCAGTGCTCTGCAAGCTCTCCAGGACAACATAAAATCTGGGGCTCTGTGCTTTCTTTCATTCTGAACAAGTGTTACTGTTTTCTGCACAAAAGCGATTCTGCCAAGCAATGTGAACACTTCTGCTTCCCAGGCACAGAGAAGGTGCTAGCAGGGAATTCTCTGCCTGCCTTTCCCCAGTGCTCTGCAAGCTCTCCAGGACAACATAGAATCTGGGGCTCTGTGCTTTCTTTCGTTATGAACAAGTGTTACAGTTTTCTGCACAAAAGCGATTCTGCGAAGCAATGTGAACACTTCTGCTTCCCAGGCACAGAGAAGGTGCTAGCAAGGAATTCTCTGCCTGTCTTTCCCCAGTGCTCTGCAAGCTCTCCAGGACAACATAAAATCTGGGGCTCTGTGCTTTCTTTCCTTCTGAACAAGTGTTACTGTTTTCTGCACAAAAGCGATTCTGCGAAGCAATGTGAACACTTCTGCTTCCCAGGCACAGAGAAGGTGCTAGCAAGGAATTCTGTGTTTGCCTTTCCCCAGTGCTCTGCAAGCTCTCCAGGACAACATAAAATCTGGGGCTCTGTGCTTTCTTTCATTCTGAACAAGTGTTAGTGTTTTCTGCACAAAAGCGATTCTTGCGAAGCAATGTGAACACTTCTGCTTCCCAGGCACAGAGAAGGTGCTAGCAGGGAATTCTCTGCCTGCCTTTCCCCAGTGCTGTGCAAGCTCTCCAGGACAACATAGAATCTGGGGCTCTGTGCTTTCTTTCGTTATGAACAAGTGTTACAGTTTTCTGCACAAAAGCGATTCTGCGAAGCAATGTGAACACTTCTGCTTCCCAGGCACAGAGAAGCTGCTAGCAGGGAATTCTCTGCCTGCCTTTCCCCAGTGCTCTGCAAGCTCTCCAGGACAACAGCAAATCTGGGGCTCTGTGCTTTCTTTCGTTCTGAACAAGTGTTACTGTTTTCTGCACAAAAGCGATTCTGCGAAGCAATGTGAACAGGCACAGAGAAGGTGCTATCAGGGAACTCTCTGCCTGCCTTTCCCCAGTGCTCTGCAAGCTCTCCAGGACAACATAGAATCTGGGGCTCTGTGCTTTCTTTCGTTCTGAACAAGTGTTACTGTTTTCTGCACAAAAGCGATTCTTGCGAAGCAATGTGAACACTTCTGCTTCCCAGGCACAGAGAAGGTGCTAGCAGGGAATTCTCTGCCTGCCTTTCCCCAGTGCTCTGCAAGCTCTCCAGGACAACATAGAATCTGGGGCTCTGTGCTTTCTTTCGTTCTGAACAAGTGTTACTGTTTTCTGCACAAAAGCGATTCTGCGAAGCAATGTGAACACTTCTGCTTCCCAGGCACAGAGAAGGTGGTAGCAAGGAATTCTGTGTTTGCCTTTCCCCAGTGCTCTGCAAGCTCTCCAGGACAACATAAAATCTGGGGCTCTGTGCTTTCTTTCTTTCTGAACAAGTGTTAGTGTTTTCTGCACAAAAGCGATTCTTGCGAAGCAATGTGAACACTTCTGCTTCCCAGGCACAGAGAAGGTGCTAGCAGGGAATTCTCTGCCTGCCTTTCCCCAGTGCTCTGCAAGCTCTCCAGGACAACATAGAATCTGGGGCTCTGTGCTTTCTTTCGTTATGAACAAGTGTTACAGTTTTCTGCACAAAAGCGATTCTGCGAAGCAATGTGAACACTTCTGCTTCCCAGGCACAGAGAAGGTGCTAGCAAGGAATTCTCTGCCTGCCTTTCCCCAGTGCTCTGCAAGCTCTCCAGGACAACATAAAATCTGGGGCTCTGTGCTTTCTTTCCTTCTGAACAAGTGTTAGTGTTTTCTGCACAAAAGCGATTCTTGCGAAGCAATGTGAACACTTCTGCTTCCCAGGCACAGAGAAGGTGCTAGCAAGGAATTCTCTGCCTGCCTTTCCCCAGTGCTCTGCAAGCTCTCCAGGACAACAGCAAATCTGGGGCTCTGTGCTTTCTTTCCTTCTGAACAAGTGTTACTGTTTTCTGCACAAAAGCGATTCTGCGAAGCAATGTGAACAGGCACAGAGAAGGTGCTATCAGGGAATTCTCTGCCTGCCTTTCCCCAGTGCTCTGCAAGCTCTCCAGGACAACATAAAATCTGGGGCTCTGTGCTTTCTTTCCTTCTGAACAAGTGTTACTGTTTTCTGCACAAAAGCGATTCTGCCAAGCAATGTGAACACTTCTGCTTCCCAGGCACAGAGAAGGTGCTAGCAGGGAATTCTCTGCCTGCCTTTCCCCAGTGCTCTGCAAGCTCTCCAGGACAACATAGAATCTGGGGCTCTGTGCTTTCTTTCGTTATGAACAAGTGTTACAGTTTTCTGCACAAAAGCGATTCTGCGAAGCAATGTGAACAGGCACAGAGAAGGTGCTATCAGGGAACTCTCTGCCTGCCTTTCCCCAGTGCTCTGCAAGCTCTCCAGGACAACATAGAATCTGGGGCTCTGTGCTTTCTTTCGTTCTGAACAAGTGTTACTGTTTTCTGCACAAAAGCGATTCTGCCAAGCAATGTGAACACTTCTGCTTCCCAGGCACAGAGAAGGTGCTAGCAGGTAATTCTCTGCCTGCCTTTCCCCAGAGCTCTGCAAGCTCTCCAGGACAACATAAAATCTGGGGCTCTGTGCTTTCTTTCGTTCTGAACAAGTGTTACTGTTTTCTGCACAAAAGCGATTCTTGCGAAGCAATGTGAACACTTCTGCTTCCCAGGCACAGAGAAGGTGCTAGCAAGGAATTCTCTGCCTGCCTTTCCCCAGTGCTCTGCAAGCTCTCCAGGACAACATAAAATCTGGGGCTCTGTGCTTTCTTTCCTTCTGAACAAGTGTTAGTGTTTTCTGCACAAAAGCGATTCTGCGAAGCAATGTGAACAGGCACAGAGAAGGTGCTATCAGGGAACTCTCTGCCTGCCTTTCCCCAGTGCTCTGCAAGCTCTCCAGGACAACATAGAATCTGGGGCTCTGTGCTTTCTTTCGTTCTGAACAAGTGTTACTGTTTTCTGCACAAAAGCGATTCTGCGAAGCAATGTGAACAATTCTGCTTTCCAGGCACAGAGAAGGTGCTAGCAAGGAATTCTCTGCCTGCCTTTCCCCAGTGCTCTGCAAGCTCTCCAGGACAACATAGAATCTGGGGCTCTGTGCTTTCTTTCGTTCTGAACAAGTGTTACTGTTTTCTGCACAAAAGCGATTCTGCCAAGCAATGTGAACACTTCTGCTTCCCAGGCACAGAGAAGGTGCTAGCAGGGAATTCTCTGCCTGCCTTTCCCCAGTGCTCTGCAAGCTCTCCAGGACAACATAGAATCTGGGGCTCTGTGCTTTCTTTCGTTCTGAACAAGTGTTACTGTTTTCTGCACAAAAGCGATTCTGCGAAGCAATGTGAACACTTCTGCTTCCCAGGCACAGAGAAGGTGCTAGCAAGGAATTCTGTGTTTGCCTTTCCCCAGTGCTCTGCAAGCTCTCCAGGACAACATAAAATCTGGGGCTCTGTGCTTTCTTTCATTCTGAACAAGTGTTAGTGTTTTCTGCACAAAAGCGATTCTTGCGAAGCAATGTGAACACTTCTGCTTCCCAGGCACAGAGAAGGTGCTATCAGGGAATTCTCTGCCTGCCTTTCCCCAGTGCTCTGCAAGCTCTCCAGGACAACATAGAATCTGGGGCTCTGTGCTTTCTTTCCTTCTGAACAAGTGTTACTGTTTTCTGCACAAAAGCGATTCTTGCGAAGCAATGTGAACACTTCTGCTTCCCAGGCACAGAGAAGGTGCTAGCAGGGAATTCTCTGCCTGCCTTTCCCCAGTGCTCTGCAAGCTCTCCAGGACAACATAAAATCTGGGGCTCTGTGCTTTCTTTCCTTCTGAACAAGTGTTACTGTTTTCTGCACAAAAGCGATTCTGCGAAGCAATGTGAACACTTCTGCTTCCCAGGCACAGAGAAGGTGCTATCAGGGAATTCTCTGCCTGCCTTTCCCCAGTGCTCTGCAAGCTCTCCAGGACAACATAGAATCTGGGGCTCTGTGCTTTCTTTCGTTATGAACAAGTGTTACAGTTTTCTGCACAAAAGCGATTCTGGGAAGCAATGTGAACAGGCACAGAGAAGGTGCTATCAGGGAACTCTCTGCCTGCCTTTCCCCAGTGCTCTGCAAGCTCTCCAGGACAACATAGAATCTGGGGCTCTGTGCTTTCTTTCGTTCTGAACAAGTGTTACTGTTTTCTGCACAAAAGCGATTCTTGCGAAGCAATGTGAACACTTCTGCTTCCCAGGCACAGAGAAGGTGCTATCAGGGAATTCTCTGCCTGCCTTTCCCCAGTGCTCTGCAAGCTCTCCAGGACAACATAGAATCTGGGGCTCTGTGCTTTCTTTCCTTCTGAACAAGTGTTACTGTTTTCTGCACAAAAGCGATTCTGCCAAGCAATGTGAACACTTCTGCTTCCCAGGCACAGAGAAGGTGCTAGCAAGGAATTCTCTGCCTGCCTTTCCCCAGAGCTCTGCAAGCTCTCCAGGACAACATAGAATCTGGGGTTGTGTGCTTTCTTTCGTTCTGAACAAGTGTTACTGTTTTCTGCACAAAAGCGATTCTTGCGAAGCAATGTGAACACTTCTGCTTCCCAGGCACAGAGAAGGTGCTAGCAAGGAATTCTCTGCCTGCCTTTCCCCAGTGCTCTGCAAGCTCTCCAGGACAACATAAAATCTGGGGCTCTGTGCTTTCTTTCGTTCTGAACAAGTGTTAGTGTTTTCTGCACAAAAGCGATTCTGCGAAGCAATGTAAACAGGCACAGAGAAGGTGCTAGCAGGGAATTCTCTGCCTGCCTTTCCCCAGTGCTCTGCAAGCTCTCCAGGACAACATAGAATCTGGGTCTCTGTGCTTTCTTTCGTTATGAACAAGTGTTACAGTTTTCTGCACAAAAGCGATTCTGCCAAGCAATGTGAACACTTCTGCTTCCCAGGCACAGAGAAGGTGCTAGCAAGGAATTCTGTGTTTGCCTTTCCCCAGTGCTCTGCAAGCTCTCCAGGACAACATAAAATCTGGGGCTCTGTGCTTTCTTTCATTCTGAACAAGTGTTAGTGTTTTCTGCACAAAAGCGATTCTTGCGAAGCAATGTGAACACTTCTGCTTCCCAGGCACAGAGAAGGTGCTAGCAGGGAATTCTCTGCCTGCCTTTCCCCAGTGCTCTGCAAGCTCTCCAGGACAACATAGAATCTGGGGCTCTGTGCTTTCTTTCGTTATGAACAAATGTTACAGTTTTCTGCACAAAAGCGATTCTGCGAAGCAATGTGAACACTTCTGCTTCCCAGGCACAGAGAAGGTGCTAGCAAGGAATTCTCTGCCTGCCTTTCCCCAGTGCTCTGCAAGCTCTCCAGGACAACATAAAATCTGGGGCTCTGTGCTTTCTTTCCTTCTGAACAAGTGTTAGTGTTTTCTGCACAAAAGCGATTCTTGCGAAGCAATGTGAACACTTCTGCTTCCCAGGCACAGAGAAGGTGCTAGCAAGGAATTCTCTGCCTGCCTTTCCCCAGTGCTCTGCAAGCTGTCCAGGACAACAGCAAATCTGGGGCTCTGTGCTTTCTTTCCTTCTGAACAAGTGTTAGTGTTTTCTGCACAAAAGCGATTCTGCGAAGCAATGTGAACAGGCACAGAGAAGGTGCTATCAGGGAATTCTCTGCCTGCCTTTCCCCAGTGCTCTGCAAGCTCTCCAGGACAACATAAAATCTGGGGCTCTGTGCTTTCTTTCCTTCTGAACAACTGTTAGTGTTGTCTGCACAAAAGCGATTCTGCGAAGCAATGTGAACAGGCACAGAGAAGGTGCTATCAGGGAATTCTCTGCCTGCCTTTCCCCAGTGCTCTGCAAGCTCTCCAGGACAACATAGAATCTGGGGCTCTGTGCTTTCTTTCCTTCTGAACAAGTGTTACTGTTTTCTGCACAAAAGCGATTCTTGCGAAGCAATGTGAACACTTCTGCTTCCCAGGCACAGAGAAGGTGCTAGCACGTAATTCTCTGCCTGCCTTTCCCCAGTGCTCTGCAAGCTCTCCAGGACAACAGCAAATCTGGGGCTCTGTGCTTTCTTTCCTTCTGAACAAGTGTTACTGTTTTCTGCACAAAAGCGATTCTGCGAAGCAATGTGAACAGGCACAGAGAAGGTGCTATCAGGGAATTCTCTGCCTGCCTTTCCCCAGTGCTCTGCAAGCTCTCCAGGACAACATAAAATCTGGGGCTCTGTGCTTTCTTTCCTTCTGAACAAGTGTTACTGTTTTCTGCACAAAAGCGATTCTGCCAAGCAATGTGAACACTTCTGCTTCCCAGGCACAGAGAAGGTGCTAGCAGGGAATTCTCTGCCTGCCTTTCCCCAGTGCTCTGCAAGCTCTCCAGGACAACATAGAATCTGGGGCTCTGTGCTTTCTTTCGTTATGAACAAGTGTTACAGTTTTCTGCACAAAAGCGATTCTGCGAAGCAATGTGAACAGGCACAGAGAAGGTGCTATCAGGGAACTCTCTGCCTGCCTTTCCCCAGTGCTCTGCAAGCTCTCCAGGACAACATAGAATCTGGGGCTCTGTGCTTTCTTTCGTTCTGAACAAGTGTTACTGTTTTCTGCACAAAAGCGATTCTGCCAAGCAATGTGAACACTTCTGCTTCCCAGGCACAGAGAAGGTGCTAGCAGGTAATTCTCTGCCTGCCTTTCCCCAGAGCTCTGCAAGCTCTCCAGGACAACATAAAATCTGGGGCTCTGTGCTTTCTTTCGTTCTGAACAAGTGTTACTGTTTTCTGCACAAAAGCGATTCTTGCGAAGCAATGTGAACACTTCTGCTTCCCAGGCACAGAGAAGGTGCTAGCAAGGAATTCTCTGCCTGCCTTTCCCCAGTGCTCTGCAAGCTCTCCAGGACAACATAAAATCTGGGGCTCTGTGCTTTCTTTCCTTCTGAACAAGTGTTAGTGTTTTCTGCACAAAAGCGATTCTGCGAAGCAATGTGAACAGGCACAGAGAAGGTGCTATCAGGGAACTCTCTGCCTGCCTTTCCCCAGTGCTCTGCAAGCTCTCCAGGACAACATAGAATCTGGGGCTCTGTGCTTTCTTTCGTTCTGAACAAGTGTTACTGTTTTCTGCACAAAAGCGATTCTGCGAAGCAATGTGAACAATTCTGCTTTCCAGGCACAGAGAAGGTGCTAGCAAGGAATTCTCTGCCTGCCTTTCCCCAGTGCTCTGCAAGCTCTCCAGGACAACATAGAATCTGGGGCTCTGTGCTTTCTTTCGTTCTGAACAAGTGTTACTGTTTTCTGCACAAAAGCGATTCTGCCAAGCAATGTGAACACTTCTGCTTCCCAGGCACAGAGAAGGTGCTAGCAGGGAATTCTCTGCCTGCCTTTCCCCAGTGCTCTGCAAGCTCTCCAGAACAACATAGAATCTGGGGCTCTGTGCTTTCTTTCGTTCTGAACAAGTGTTACTGTTTTCTGCACAAAAGCGATTCTGCGAAGCAATGTGAACACTTCTGCTTCCCAGGCACAGAGAAGGTGCTAGCAAGGAATTCTGTGTTTGCCTTTCCCCAGTGCTCTGCAAGCTCTCCAGGACAACATAAAATCTGGGGCTCTGTGCTTTCTTTCATTCTGAACAAGTGTTAGTGTTTTCTGCACAAAAGCGATTCTTGCGAAGCAATGTGAACACTTCTGCTTCCCAGGCACAGAGAAGGTGCTATCAGGGAATTCTCTGCCTGCCTTTCCCCAGTGCTCTGCAAGCTCTCCAGGACAACATAGAATCTGGGGCTCTGTGCTTTCTTTCCTTCTGAACAAGTGTTACTGTTTTCTGCACAAAAGCGATTCTTGCGAAGCAATGTGAACACTTCTGCTTCCCAGGCACAGAGAAGGTGCTAGCAGGGAATTCTCTGCCTGCCTTTCCCCAGTGCTCTGCAAGCTCTCCAGGACAACATAAAATCTGGGGCTCTGTGCTTTCTTTCCTTCTGAACAAGTGTTACTGTTTTCTGCACAAAAGCGATTCTGCGAAGCAATGTGAACACTTCTGCTTCCCAGGCACAGAGAAGGTGCTATCAGGGAATTCTCTGCCTGCCTTTCCCCAGTGCTCTGCAAGCTCTCCAGGACAACATAGAATCTGGGGCTCTGTGCTTTCTTTCGTTATGAACAAGTGTTACAGTTTTCTGCACAAAAGCGATTCTGGGAAGCAATGTGAACAGGCACAGAGAAGGTGCTATCAGGGAACTCTCTGCCTGCCTTTCCCCAGTGCTCTGCAAGCTCTCCAGGACAACATAGAATCTGGGGCTCTGTGCTTTCTTTCGTTCTGAACAAGTGTTACTGTTTTCTGCACAAAAGCGATTCTTGCGAAGCAATGTGAACACTTCTGCTTCCCAGGCACAGAGAAGGTGCTATCAGGGAATTCTCTGCCTGCCTTTCCCCAGTGCTCTGCAAGCTCTCCAGGACAACATAGAATCTGGGGCTCTGTGCTTTCTTTCCTTCTGAACAAGTGTTACTGTTTTCTGCACAAAAGCGATTCTGCCAAGCAATGTGAACACTTCTGCTTCCCAGGCACAGAGAAGGTGCTAGCAAGGAATTCTCTGCCTGCCTTTCCCCAGAGCTCTGCAAGCTCTCCAGGACAACATAGAATCTGGGGTTGTGTGCTTTCTTTCGTTCTGAACAAGTGTTACTGTTTTCTGCACAAAAGCGATTCTTGCGAAGCAATGTGAACACTTCTGCTTCCCAGGCACAGAGAAGGTGCTAGCAAGGAATTCTCTGCCTGCCTTTCCCCAGTGCTCTGCAAGCTCTCCAGGACAACATAAAATCTGGGGCTCTGTGCTTTCTTTCGTTCTGAACAAGTGTTAGTGTTTTCTGCACAAAAGCGATTCTGCGAAGCAATGTAAACAGGCACAGAGAAGGTGCTATCAGGGAACTCTCTGCCTGCCTTTCCCCAGTGCTCTGCAAGCTCTCCAGGACAACATAGAATCTGGGTCTCTGTGCTTTCTTTCGTTATGAACAAGTGTTACAGTTTTCTGCACAAAAGCGATTCTGCCAAGCAATGTGAACACTTCTGCTTCCCAGGCACAGAGAAGGTGCTAGCAAGGAATTCTGTGTTTGCCTTTCCCCAGTGCTCTGCAAGCTCTCCAGGACAACATAAAATCTGGGGCTCTGTGCTTTCTTTCATTCTGAACAAGTGTTAGTGTTTTCTGCACAAAAGCGATTCTTGCGAAGCAATGTGAACACTTCTGCTTCCCAGGCACAGAGAAGGTGCTAGCAGGGAATTCTCTGCCTGCCTTTCCCCAGTGCTCTGCAAGCTCTCCAGGACAACATAGAATCTGGGGCTCTGTGCTTTCTTTCGTTATGAACAAATGTTACAGTTTTCTGCACAAAAGCGATTCTGCGAAGCAATGTGAACACTTCTGCTTCCCAGGCACAGAGAAGGTGCTAGCAAGGAATTCTCTGCCTGCCTTTCCCCAGTGCTCTGCAAGCTCTCCAGGACAACATCAAATCTGGGGCTCTGTGCTTTCTTTCCTTCTGAACAAGTGTTAGTGTTTTCTGCACAAAAGCGATTCTTGCGAAGCAATGTGAACACTTCTGCTTCCCAGGCACAGAGAAGGTGCTAGCAAGGAATTCTCTGCCTGCCTTTCCCCAGTGCTCTGCAAGCTGTCCAGGACAACAGCAAATCTGGGGCTCTGTGCTTTCTTTCCTTCTGAACAAGTGTTAGTGTTTTCTGCACAAAAGCGATTCTGCGAAGCAATGTGAACAGGCACAGAGAAGGTGCTATCAGGGAATTCTCTGCCTGCCTTTCCCCAGTGCTCTGCAAGCTCTCCAGGACAACATAAAATCTGGGGCTCTGTGCTTTCTTTCCTTCTGAACAACTGTTAGTGTTGTCTGCACAAAAGCGATTCTGCGAAGCAATGTGAACAGGCACAGAGAAGGTGCTATCAGGGAATTCTCTGCCTGCCTTTCCCCAGTGCTCTGCAAGCTCTCCAGGACAACATAGAATCTGGGGCTCTGTGCTTTCTTTCCTTCTGAACAAGTGTTACTGTTTTCTGCACAAAAGCGATTCTTGCGAAGCAATGTGAACACTTCTGCTTCCCAGGCACAGAGAAGGTGCTAGCACGTAATTCTCTGCCTGCCTTTCCCCAGAGCTCTGCAAGCTCTCCAGGACAACATAGAATCTGAGGCTCTGTGCTTTCTTTCGTTCTGAACAAGTGTTACTGTTTTCTGCACAAAAGCGATTCTTGCGAAGCAATGTGAACACTTCTGCTTCCCAGGCACAGAGAAGGTGCTATCAGGGAATTCTCTGCCTGCCTTTCCCCAGTGCTCTGCAAGCTCTCCAGGGCAACATAATATCTGGGGCTCTTTGCTTTCTTTCCTTCTGAACAAGTGTTACTGTTTTCTGCACAAAAGCGATTCTGCGAAGCAATGTGAACAGGCACAGAGAAGGTGCTAGCAGGGAATTCTCTGCCTGCCTTTCCCCAGTGCTCTGCAAGCTCTCCAGGACAACATAAAATCTGGGGCTCTGTGCTTTCTTTCGTTCTGAAGAAGTGTTACTGTTTTCTGCACAAAAGCGATTCTGCGAAGCAATGTGAACACTTCTGCTTAGCCAGGCACAGAGAAGGTGCTAGCAAGGAATTCTCTGTTTCCCTTTCCCCAGTGCTCTGCAAGCTCTCCAGGACAACATAAAATCTGGGGCTCTGTGCTTTCTTTCGTTCTGAACAAGTGTTAGTGTTTTCTGCACAAAAGCGATTCTTGTGAAGCAATGTGAACACTTCTGCTTCCCAGGCACAGAGAAGGTGCTAGCAAGGAATTCTCTGCCTGCCTTTCCCCAGTGCTCTGCAAGCTCTCCAGGACAACATAAAATCTGGGGCTCTGTGCTTTCTTTCCTTCTGAACAAGTGTTACTGTTTTCTGCACAAAAGCGATTCTGCGAAGCAATGTGAACACTTCTGCTTCCCAGGCACAGAGAAGGTGCTAGCAGGGAATTCTCTGCCTGCCTTTCCCCAGTGCTCTGCAAGCTCTCCAGGACAACAGCAAATCTGGGGCTGTGTGCTTTCTTTCGTTCTGAACAAGTGTTACTGTTTTCTGCACAAAAGCGATTCTGCGAAGCAATGTGAACAGGCACAGAGAAGGTGCTATCAGGGAACTCTCTGCCTGCCTTTCCCCAGTGCTCTGCAAGCTCTCCAGGACAACATAGAATCTGGGGCTCTGTGCTTTCTTTCCTTCTGAACAAGTGTTACTGTTTTCTGCACAAAAGCGATTCTTGCGAAGCAATGTGAACACTTCTGCTTCCCAGGCACAGAGAAGGTGCTATCAGGGAATTCTCTGCCTGCCTTTCCCCAGTGCTCTGCAAGCTCTCCAGGACAACATAGAATCTGGGGATCTGTGCTTTCTTTCCTTCTGAACAAGTGTTACTGTTTTCTGCACAAAAGCGATTCTGCCAAGCAATGTGAACACTTCTGCTTCCCAGGCACAGAGAAGGTGCTAGCAGGGAATTCTCTGCCTGCCTTTCCCCAGTGCTCTGCAATCTCTCAAGGACAACATAGAATCTGGGGCTGTGTGCTTTCTTTCGTTCTGAACAAGTGTTAGTGTTTTCTGCACAAAAGCGATTCTTGCGAAGCAATGTGAACACTTCTGCTTCCCAGGCACAGAGAAGGTGCTATCAGGGAATTCTCTGCCTGCCTTTCCCCAGTGCTCTGCAAGCTCTCCAGGGCAACATAATATCTGGGGCTCTTTGCTTTCTTTCCTTCTGAACAAGTGTTACTGTTTTCTGCACAAAAGCGATTCTGCGAAGCAATGTGAACAGGCACAGAGAAGGTGCTATCAGGGAATTCTCTGCCTGCCTTTCCCCAGTGCTCTGCAAGCTCTCCAGGACAACATAAAATCTGGGGCTCTGTGCTTTCTTTCGTTCTGAACAAGTGTTACTGTTTTCTGCACAAAAGCGATTCTGCGAAGCAATGTGAACACTTCTGCTTAGCCAGGCACAGAGAAGGTGCTAGCAAGGAATTCTCTGTTTCCCTTTCCCCAGTGATCTGCAAGCTCTCCAGAACAACATAAAATCTGGGGCTCTGTGCTTTCTTTCGTTCTGAACAAGTGTTAGTGTTTTCTGCACAAAAGCGATTCTTGTGAAGCAATGTGAACACTTCTGCTTCCCAGGCACAGAGAAGGTGCTAGCAAGGAATTCTCTGCCTGCCTTTCCCCAGTGCTCTGCAAGCTCTCCAGGACAACATAAAATCTGGGGCTCTGTGCTTTCTTTCGTTCTGAACAAGTGTTACTGTTTTCTGCACAAAAGCGATTCTTGCGAAGCAATGTGAACACTTCTGCTTCCCAGGCACAGAGAAGGTGCTATCAGGGAATTCTCTGCCTGCCTTTCCCCAGTGCTCTGCAAGCTCTCCAGGACAACATAGAATCTGGGGCTCTGTGCTTTCTTTCCTTCTGAACAAGTGTTACTGTTTTCTGCACAAAAGCGATTCTGCCAAGCAATGTGAACACTTCTGCTTCCCAGGCACAGAGAAGGTGCTATCAGGGAACTCTCTGCCTGCCTTTCCCCAGTGCTCTGCAAGCTCTCCAGGACAACATAGAATCTGGGGCTCTGTGCTTTCTTTCGTTCTGAACAAGTGTTACTGTTTTCTGCACAAAAGCGATTCTGCGAAGCAATGTGAACACTTCTGCTTCCCAGGCACAGAGAAGGTGCTATCAGGGAATTCTCTGCCTGCCTTTCCCCAGTGCTCTGCAAGCTCTCCAGGACAACATAGAATCTGGGGCTCTGTGCTTTCTTTCCTTCTGAACAAGTGTTACTGTTTTCTGCACAAAAGCGATTCTGCCAAGCAATGTGAACACTTCTGCTTCCCAGGCACAGAGAAGGTGCTAGCAGGTAATTCTCTGCCTGCCTTTCCCCAGTGCTCTGCAAGCTCTCCAGGACAACATAGAATCTGGGGCTGTGTGCTTTCTTTCGTTCTGAACAAGTGTTACTGTTTTCTGCACAAAAGCGATTCTTGCGAAGCAATGTGAACACTTCTGCTTCCCAGGCACAGAGAAGGTGCTATCAGGGAATTCTCTGCCTGCCTTTCCCCAGTGCTCTGCAAGCTCTCCAGGGCAACATAATATCTGGGGCTCTTTGCTTTCTTTCCTTCTGAACAAGTGTTACTGTTTTCTGCACAAAAGCGATTCTGCGAAGCAATGTGAACAGGCACAGAGAAGGTGCTAGCAGGGAATTCTCTGCCTGCCTTTCCCCAGTGCTCTGCAAGCTCTCCAGGACAACATAAAATCTGGGGCTCTGTGCTTTCTTTCGTTCTGAAGAAGTGTTACTGTTTTCTGCACAAAAGCGATTCTGCGAAGCAATGTGAACACTTCTGCTTAGCCAGGCACAGAGAAGGTGCTAGCAAGGAATTCTCTGTTTCCCTTTCCCCAGTGCTCTGCAAGCTCTCCAGGACAACATAAAATCTGGGGCTCTGTGCTTTCTTTCGTTCTGAACAAGTGTTAGTGTTTTCTGCACAAAAGCCATTCTTGTGAAGCAATGTGAACACTTCTGCTTCCCAGGCACAGAGAAGGTGCTAGCAAGGAATTCTCTGCCTGCCTTTCCCCAGTGCTCTGCAAGCTCTCCAGGACAACATAAAATCTGGGGCTCTGTGCTTTCTTTCCTTCTGAACAAGTGTTACTGTTTTCTGCACAAAAGCGATTCTTGTGAAGCAATGTGAACACTTCTGCTTCCCAGGCACAGAGAAGGTGCTAGCAGGGAATTCTCTGCCTGCCTTTCCCCAGTGCTCTGCAAGCTTTCCAGGACAACATAGAATCTGGGGCTCTGTGCTTTCTTTCGTTCTGAACAAGTGTTACTGTTTTCTGCACAAAAGCGATTCTGCGAAGCAATGTGAACAGGCACAGAGAAGGTGCTATCAGGGAACTCTCTGCCTGCCTTTCCCCAGTGCTCTGCAAGCTCTCCAGGACAACATAGAATCTGGGGCTCTGTGCTTTCTTTCGTTCTGAACAAGTGTTACTGTTTTCTGCACAAAAGCGATTCTTGCGAAGCAATGTGAACACTTCTGCTTCCCAGGCACAGAGAAGGTGCTATCAGGGAATTCTCTGCCTGCCTTTCCCCAGTGCTCTGCAAGCTCTCCAGGACAACATAGAATCTGGGGCTCTGTGCTTTCTTTCCTTCTGAACAAGTGTTACTGTTTTCTGCACAAAAGCGATTCTGCCAAGCAATGTGAACACTTCTGCTTCCCAGGCACAGAGAAGGTGCTAGCAGGTAATTCTCTGCCTGCCTTTCCCCAGAGCTCTGCAAGCTCTCCAGGACAACATAGAATCTGGGGCTGTGTGCTTTCTTTCGTTCTGAACAAGTGTTACTGTTTTCTGCACAAAAGCGATTCTTGCGAAGCAATGTGAACACTTCTGCTTCCCAGGCACAGAGAAGGTGCTAGCAAGGAATTCTCTGCCTGCCTTTCCCCAGTGCTCTGCAAGCTCTCCAGGACAACATAAAATCTGGGGCTCTGTGCTTTCTTTCCTTCTGAACAAGTGTTAGTGTTTTCTGCACAAAAGCGATTCTGCGAAGCAATGTGAACAGGCACAGAGAAGGTGCTATCAGGGAACTCTCTGCCTGCCTTTCCCCAGTGCTCTGCAAGCTCTCCAGGACAACATAGAATCTGGGGCTCTGTGCTTTCTTTCGTTCTGAACAAGTGTTACTGTTTTCTGCACAAAAGCGATTCTTGCGAAGCAATGTGAACACTTCTGCTTCCCAGGCACAGAGAAGGTGCTAGCAAGGAATTCTGTGTTTGCCTTTCCCCAGTGCTCTGCAAGCTCTCCAGGACAACATAAAATCTGGGGCTCTGTGCTTTCTTTCCTTCTGAACAAGTGTTAGTGTTTTCTGCACAAAAGCGATTCTTGCGAAGCAATGTGAACACTTCTGCTTCCCAGGCACAGAGAAGGTGCTAGCAGGGAATTCTCTGCCTGCCTTTCCCCAGTGCTCTGCAAGCTCTCCAGGACAACATAGAATCTGGGGCTCTGTGCTTTCTTTCGTTATGAACAAGTGTTACAGTTTTCTGCACAAAAGCGATTGTGCGAAGCAATGTGAACACTTCTGCTTCCCAGGCACAGAGAAGGTGCTAGCAAGGAATTCTCTGCCTGCCTTTCCCCAGTGCTCTGCAAGCTCTCCAGGACAACATAAAATCTGGGGCTCTGTGCTTTCTTTCCTTCTGAACAAGTGTTAGTGTTTTCTGCACAAAAGCGATTCTTGCGAAGCAATGTGAACACTTCTGCTTCCCAGGCACAGAGAAGGTGCTAGCAGGGAATTCTCTGCCTGCCTTTCCCCAGTGCTCTGCAAGCTCTCCAGGACAACATAGAATCTGGGGCTCTGTGCTTTCTTTCCTTCTGAACAAGTGTTAGTGTTTTCTGCACAAAAGCGATTCTGCGAAGTAATGTGAACACTTCTGCTTCCCAGGCACAGAGAAGGTGCTAGCAGGGAATTCTCTGCCTGCCTTTCCCCAGTGCTCTGCAAGCTCTCCAGGACAACATAGAATCTGGGGCTCTGTGCTTTCTTTCCTTCTGAACAAGTGTTACTGTTTTCTGCACAAAAGCGATTCTGCGAAGCAATGTGAACAGGCACAGAGAACGTGCTATCAGGGAATTCTCTGCCTGCCTTTCCCCAGTGCTCTGCAAGCTCTCCAGGACAACATAAAATCTGGGGCTCTGTGCTTTCTTTCCTTCTGAACAATTGTTAGTGTTGTCTGCACAAAAGCGATTCTGCGAAGCAATGTGAACAGGCACAGAGAAGGTGCTATCAGGGAATTCTCTGCCTGCCTTTCCCCAGTGCTCTGCAAGCTCTCCAGGACAACATAGAATCTGGGGCTCTGTGCTTTCTTTCCTTCTGAACAAGTGTTAGTGTTTTCTGCACAAAAGCGATTGTGCGAAGCAATGTGAACACTTCTGCTTCCCAGGCACAGAGAAGGTGCTAGCAGGTAATTCTCTGCCTGCCTTTCCCCAGAGCTCTGCAAGCTCTCCAGGACAACATAGAATCTGGGGCTCTGTGCTTTCTTTCGTTCTGAACAAGTGTTACTGTTTTCTGCACAAAAGCGATTCTTGCGAAGCAATGTGAACACTTCTGCTTCCCAGGCACAGAGAAGGTGCTAGCAAGGAATTCTCTGTTTCCCTTTCCCCAGTGCTCTGCAAGCTCTCCAGGACAACATAAAATCTGGGGCTCTGTGCTTTCTTTCGTTCTGAACAAGTGTTAGTGTTTTCTGCACAAAAGCGATTCTTGTGAAGCAATGTGAACACTTCTCCTTCCCAGGCACAGAGAAGGTGCTAGCAAGGAATTCTGTGCCTGCCTTTCCCCAGTGCTCTGCAAGCTCTCCAGGACAACAGCAAGTCTGGGGCTCTGTGCTTTCTTTCGTTCTGAACAAGTGTTACTGTTTTCTTCACAAAAGCGATTCTGCGAAGCAATGTGAACAGGCACAGAGAAGGTGCTATCAGGGAATTCTCTGCCTGCCTTTCCCCAGTGCTCTGCAAGCTCTCCAGGACAACATAGAATCTGGGGCTCTGTGCTTTCTTTCCTTCTGAACAAGTGTTACTGTTTTCTGCACAAAAGCGATTCTTGCGAAGCAATGTGAACACTTCTGCTTCCCAGGCACAGAGAAGGTGCTAGCAGGGAATTCTCTGCCTGCCTTTCCCCAGTGCTCTGCAAGCTCTCCAGGACAACATAAAATCTGGGGCTCTGTGCTTTCTTTCGTTCTGAACAAGTGTTACTGTTTTCTGCACAAAAGCGATTCTGCGAAGCAATGTGAACAGGCACAGAGAAGGTGCTAGCAGGGAACTCTCTGCCTGCCTTTCCCCAGTGCTCTGCAAGCTCTCCAGGACAACATAGAATCTGGGGCTCTGTGCTTTCTTTCGTTCTGAACAAGTGTTACTGTTTTCTGCACAAAAGCGATTCTTGCGAAGCAATGTGAACACTTCTGCTTCCCAGGCACAGAGAAGGTGCTATCAGGGAATTCTCTGCCTGCCTTTCCCCAGTACTCTGCAAGCTCTCCAGGACAACATAGAATCTGGGGCTCTGTGCTTTCTTTCGTTCTGAACAAGTGTTACTGTTTTCTGCACAAAAGCGATTCTGCCAAGCAATGTGAACACTTCTGCTTCCCAGGCACAGAGAAGGTGCTAGCAGGGAATTCTCTGCCTGCCTTTCCCCAGTGCTCTGCAAGCTCTCCAGGACAACAGCAAATCTGGGGCTCTGTGCTTTCTTTCCTTCTGAACAAGTGTTACTGTTTTCTGCACAAAAGCGATTCTGCGAAGCAATGTGAACACTTCTGCTTCCCAGGCACAGAGAAGGTGCTAGCAAGGAATTCTGTGTTTGCCTTTCCCCAGTGCTCTGCAAGCTCTCCAGGACAACATAAAATCTGGGGCTCTGTGCTTTCTTTCCTTCTGAACAAGTGTTAGTGTTTTCTGCACAAAAGCGATTCTTGCGAAGCAATGTGAACACTTCTGCTTCCCAGGCACAGAGAAGGTGCTAGCAGGGAATTCTCTGCCTGCCTTTCCCCAGTGCTCTGCAAGCTCTCCAGGACAACATAGAATCTGGGGCTCTGTGCTTTCTTTCGTTATGAACAAGTGTTACAGTTTTCTGCACAAAAGCGATTCTGCGAAGCAATGTGAACACTTCTGCTTCCCAGGCACAGAGAAGGTGCTAGCAGGGAATTCTCTGCCTGCCTTTCCCCAGTGCTCTGCAAGCTCTCCAGGACAACAGCAAATCTGGGGCTCTGTGCTTTCTTTCGTTCTGAACAAGTGTTACTGTTTTCTGCACAAAAGCGATTCTGCGAAGCAATGTGAACAGGCACAGAGAAGGTGCTATCAGGGAACTCTCTGCCTGCCTTTCCCCAGTGCTCTGCAAGCTCTCCAGGACAACATAAAATCTGGGGCTCTGTGCTTTCTTTCGTTCTGAACAAGTGTTAGTGTTTTCTGCACAAAAGCGATTCTTGCGAAGCAATGTGAACACTTCTGCTTCCCAGGCACAGAGAAGGTGCTAGCAAGGAATTCTCTGCCTGCCTTTCCCCAGTGCTCTGCAAGCTCTCCAGGACAACAGCAAATCTGGGGCTCTGTGCTTTCTTTCCTTCTGAACAAGTGTTAGTGTTTTCTGCACAAAAGCGATTCTGCGAAGCAATGTGAACAGGCACAGAGAAGGTGCTATCAGGGAATTCTCTGCCTGCCTTTCCCCAGTGCTCTGCAAGCTCTCCAGGACAACATAAAATCTGGGGCTCTGTGCTTTCTTTCCTTCTGAACAAGTGTTACTGTTTTCTGCACAAAAGCGATTCTGCGAAGCAATGTGAACAGGCACAGAGAAGGTGCTATCAGGGAATTCTCTGCCTGCCTTTCCCCAGTGCTCTGCAAGCTCTCCAGGACAACATAAAATCTGGGGCTCTGTGCTTTCTTTCCTTCTGAACAATTGTTAGTGTTGTCTGCACAAAAGCGATTCTGCGAAGCAATGTGAACAGGCACAGAGAAGGTGCTATCAGGGAATTCTCTGCCTGCCTTTCCCCAGTGCTCTGCAAGCTCTCCAGGACAACATAGAATCTGGGGCTCTGTGCTTTCTTTCCTTCTGAACAAGAGTTACTGTTTTCTGCACAAAAGCGATTCTTACGAAGCAATGTGAACACTTCTGCTTCCCAGGCACAGAGAAGGTGCTAGCAGGGAATTCTCTGCCTGCCTTTCCCCAGTGCTCTGCAAGCTCTCCAGGACAACATAAAATCTGGGGCTCTGTGCTTTCTTTCCTTCTGAACAAGTGTTACTGTTTTCTGCACAAAAGCGATTCTGCGAAGCAATGTGAACACTTCTGCTTCCCAGGCACAGAGAAGGTGCTAGCAAGGAATTCTCTGCCTGCCTTTCCCCAGTGCTCTGCAAGCTCTCCAGGACAACATAGAATCTGGGGCTCTGTGCTTTCTTTCGTTATGAACAAGTGTTACAGTTTTCTGCACAAAAGCGATTCTGCGAAGCAATGTGAACAGGCACAGAGAAGGT